>NW_028227258.1:115542798-115907798 GCF_978045245.1 Mus caroli
AGAAGAGAAGAGAAGAGAAGAGAAGAGAAGAGAAGAGAAGAGAAGAGAAGAGAAGAGAAAAGAAAAGAAAAGAAAAGAAAAGAAAATGCACACACACACACATAACCAAAACCAACTCCCATCATCAAAATAACAGAAACCACCAATCTAATCTTTGGTCAGTAATATCTCTCAAAGTCAATGGACTCAAATCCACAATAAAAATACACAGGCTAACAGAATGGATGATGCAAAATTCAGGATCCTTATTTCTGCTACATACAAGAAACACAGGCCAACATCAAAGACAGACATTACCTCAGAGTAAAGAACTAGAAATGAATCCATGAAGTAAGCTGGTGTAGCCATTCTAATGTAAAAAAAATTTAAATATGAAAATAAATGGCACAAACAAATTTAATCAGAAGAGATGGGTAAGGACATTTCATCAGATCTCTCAATTCTGAACATCCATAACATAAATTCAAGAATACCCACATTTATCAAGAAACATTACTAACATGTAAATCATACATTACAATCCACACATTAGTGGGAGACTTCAACACTTCAGTCTCATCAATGGACAGTTCATCCAGACAGAAATTAAACAGAAAAATAATGGAACTTACAATCATTACGAGTCAAATTGACCTAGTAGATTTTTACAGAATATTTCACCCAAACAGAAAACACATAACTTCTCAGAATCTCAGAAATTTCTCCAAAATCACATACAAAGACATAAAGCAAGTCTGAACAAATACAAGAAAATTGAAATAACCTTCTGTATCCTATTAGATCATATTTGATTAAAGCTGAAATTCAACAACAGCAAAAACAGCAAAATATCTAAAAAGTCATTGAAACTAAGAAACTCTTTACTGAATGTCTACTAGATCAAGGAAGATATAAGAAAGAAGTTAAAGATTGTCTAAAATTTAATGAAAATAAATGTACAGTATTCCAAAACTTAGGGGACAAAATGAAAGCAATGCTAAGAGGAATGATCATAGCACTCAATGCTCTCATAAAGATATTAGTGAGATTTCATACTAATGATTTAAAAGCACAACTGAAAGCCCTAGAATAAAAGAAAGGAAAGATACACAAGAGGAGTAGAAATCATGAAATAAACAGAGGATCAAAATCAATAAAATAAAATAAAATAAACTGAACAATACAAAGAACCAATCAAAGTGTTGGTTCTTTAAAACAATCAACAGGATAGACAAATTCAGCCAAAGTAACAAAATGGAAGATAAAAGATATTAAAATTAACAAAAAATAGTAAACAAAAAAGGTACATAACAACAGAGACCAAGGACATTACCAAATCATTAGATTTTATCAACTTATTTATGTGTTTGTAACTCTTAAATAAAAACATCTTGCAGAGTAGCAAAATATGGTACCTAATGGTGACTTAAGAAAAATATATACATATATCTATATATCTATTTATATATAACTATCCATACATGCAATCATAAAAAATTTAAAAATAAACACTGGATAAGAAATCACCAGTGTTAAAATGTACGTGTGTATTATTTGTGTGTATTTGTGTATTTGTACACACATGCATGTGCACACACATGGGAGTGTATACATACACATATTTTATTATAAAATCATTTTGGAAATTGGGCAGTAGTTGAATATTATTTCTTTTCCCTAGGGATACTAATTTCAGAGCAGAGATTTTATTGTAAGATTTAAAGCACACATAGATGAAGTTTTTAATTCAGAAAAAAAGAATCACTCATTGCAGAACTAGTGTGAGGAGAGAGCCTGGGAAGTCTATCTAATGATTCAGCAGGAGACATGCAGCAGATATACAATGCTACTTGCTTTTTCATTCACTGACCAAAACCAAAACAGTGTTGCATGTGTCTTTCTCTTTAGTTTCTTCCTTGACGCTGTTGCTGAGACCTTATGTTCTCTATTATTGTCATCTGACATCCTTCTTTAGAGACCCTAAAACACTGACTTTCTGAACAAAGCCACTACGAAACACTCCCAAAAGCCTGCTCTTGTAACAGAGATCTTATTGTCTAGTTCTCACAAATCCCTGGAAACTTGGAAATGTTTGGATCCTCATTGTGAGTATGGAACAGATTCTCCATTGTCTATGTATTGTATCTTCCATGCCCATTACCAAATGTACTGACCATCCCTTCTGGAAAATGACATGTAGAAATACACATACTCATGCGCGTGCACACACACACACACACACACACACACACACACTTTCACACACAGGTACACATACACACAAAAACACGTATGCATGCAAACAAATTCAAAGATTATTATATATTATTGGGTTAAATTTTTCTGCATTGTTTTAGAAACAGGTGCCAAATGTCAGGGGTTTATTTCTAGCTCACTGCATTATTTCCATCTTTGCTCTGTGTCAGGATGTCTATCAGCACGCTTCTTATATTCACCACATGACTAGCTTGTCTTATCTAATACAAGGTCTGCATATGGTGATGATATTTGTGGGAAATGCGCTGAAAGAATTTCTGCCTCGCCCTCCTACCCTTATGGTGAAAGCTTCTCAAATAACAGGATAGCCAGCAAGAAGAAACAATGTAACAGATGCTCACCCTCCAAATCAAGCAGGAGGAAAGATTCAAAAACACTCTCTGCATAGTAATCTCAAAAGATGCTCAACGGGTTAGGGAGATATCTTAACTATTTAAGTGCTTACTGTTCACATACAAAAAGATCCCCAACACCCAATGTAAAAGTCAGATACTGCCGAAAATGCATGTCGTTCTAGGGTTGGGGTAGTAGTAATCTGTTTCAAAATAAAAGAAAAAGCAAAAAAGAAAAAAGAAAAGAAAAGAGAGGAGAGGAGAGGAGAGGAGAGGAGAGGAGAGGAGAGGAGAGGAGAGGAGAGGAGAGGAGAGGAGAGGAGAGGAGAGGAGAGGGGAGGGGAGGGGAGGGGAGGGGAGGGGAGGGGAGGGGAGGGGAGGGGAGGGGAGGGGAGGGGAGGGGAGAGGGGAGGGGAGGTGGGAGGGGAGAGGGGAGGGGAGGTGGGAGGGGAGAGGGGAGGGGAGGGGAGGGGAGGGAGAGGAGAGGAGAGGAGAGGAGAGGGGAGGGGAGGGGAGGGGAGGGGAGGGGAGGGGAGGGGAGGGGAGGGGAGGGGAGGGGAGGGGAGGGGAGGGGAGGGGAGGGGAGGGGAGGGGAGGGGAGGAGAGGAGAGGAGAGGAGAGGAGAGGAGAGGAGAGGAGAGGGGAGGAGAGGAGAGGAGAGGAGAGGGGAGGAGAGGAGAGGAGAGGAGAGGAGAGGAGAGGAGAGGGAGAAGACAAGGTTCTGGAGAGATAGGTCAGTCATTAAGAGCACTGGCTACTATTCCAGAAGACCCAGGCTCTAATGCCAGCATCTACATGGAGGCTCACAACTTTCTGAAACACCATATATAAGAATCAGGTGTCTACTTCTAGCCTCTGTGTGTAGGAAACACACATGTGGGGCATAGATAAACATATAGGCAATAAACAATCATATGCATAAAATCAATAAAGCAATAAAGTAACTTGAGAGAAAAGTTTTAAGACTACAAGACATAATTTGGGCTCAAGATACTCATCTTTGACCTTAGTCTTACAGACACATGAGCAGAGGACACATTAGTATTTGCATTTCTACAAATATAAGCACACACATATGTAAAACTGTTGAAAAATTAATCCAGAAAATCCAGGAAAAATAAATATACAATATGATTATAGTACAAATAGAAAATCAGCAGCCAGGTTATTTATATATATGAGAAGGTGACTCCTTCTCTAATATATGTATTAAATAGTCAGAGGGTGGTGAAGGTTACACTGTAGAACAAAAGCCATAGGCAGGAAGAACTAACTCTAGTTACCTATAATTCTGAGAGAGGTTAAAATCTATTATGTGTGATAGAAGAAAGTAGAAATGGAAATCCTTTCATTCAAAGCACACATTTAAGTATAAATATGTAATAGGTTATTAAAAATAAGCAGTATATGTACTGGAATATCATTTCAGTCTGTCATCAGTTCATTCACTCAACAAACTTACTGATTATTATATTCTCAGCATCATACCAGGTGCCAGCATAGTTTATGCAAAAGAGATGTTTTTGCCTCTTTGAATCTCACAGATTAATGTAAAATATGTGGAACAGAAACTGAAAAAAAATACAAGGATTCATGGTGCAAAACAGAAATACTGAGCATGTTTTCCAAAGACGGGAAAAACAGAACTAAGAAGATGAGAATATATGGAATATTATTTTCAGGAATTATTAAATTTATCACTTAAGTAAGAACAAGAAGTTTTTATGAAATATACCCTTTCCCCCAGAATTTATGATAAGAATTCATGGAATTTACAAAATTCATGGAAGAGAAGAATACAGACTCTTTGTTCCCAGCGACAGGTCATCTTGATGTGCCATGTTATCTCACGGCACTTGATTTCTTAAGGTTTCAAACCTCTTGAAAAATTCAGTATCTGCTGTCTCTCAGCTTCCTGATTTTTGTTCTGCTATTAATGTTCAACTCTGGATATGGCAAGAAAGTTCTCTACTGTACTTCTGGAATTTCCACTCTAAATAGTTTTTGTCTGAAAGGAATGTTTGCATAAACCTAAAAAATGTAGAAAAACCAAGATCTCTAGGATTTATCCTAAATGAGAGATTGTCCTACTCTGCTGCTAATAGGACATGAATTTCTCAGAGCATTCCAGAAAATGTAGACATATACAGTAAGAAGTGAACACTAAACAGGACAGTCACAGATGAGCTAAGCAGGTGGTACCTAGCAAATTGGTTACTAAAGAACAGTGTTCTGGAATGTATACAACAATGCTAGCATTTCACTAAGTAATTTTGCCACTTACAGCAATGGTGTAAAAAAAATGTTTCATTTGATATAGGAAAAAATTTTAAAAAATCAAAACAAACAAGCAAAAAAAAAAAAAAACCATGAGACTGAGTACATAAAGGTAATAAATGGTGTGCATTTCATTACTTTAAAACTTCTATAACTTGCAATATATTTCAGTTATATAGTACATTTTTAGGGGAAAAGTATAAAAGAACAGAGAAAGAACAAGTAAAGAAAGAAACAAAACAAAGGAAGATGGAGAGAAATAGGAGGAAAAGTAGAAGGTGATGGTGGAGAAACAGAAGATGTGAGGAATATAGAAGAAAGGGAGGAAGGGATGGAATGAGGGGAGGGGAATGGGAGCAGAAAGACATTGGAATATTCAATCTTTCAATCCTTGTAAAATTATTGTTTCTGAAGTAGCATGCCTCTAAATGCCACTCTTTCTAGTCTGGACCATCCAATGGTATCCAGCTTATTGTGTCTTACCTGTGCATGCAGTGTGGCCTGAATCTAGACAGCCATCCAAGATTGAGACACAGCCTCTCCACTTTTATTTGCACATGACCTGGCTTTGTCTTCTTCCCAATAGTGAGTCCTTCCTCTATTCTTTCTGAAGCTAGTGAATATTAAGTTTTTTGAACTACTGCTTATATATATTAATCTGAGCTTCATCAATCACACTATTTGCCTGTTATCCCTGCCTGTGACAGTTTCCGGAGGCAAGGAAAATAAAATTAGTTTCCTAAATATAAAAGGTGACAACAAAAGGTATTGAAAGCAGAAATGCAAAAATGTTTGAATACTCATCATTTTTTATAAATAGATATTTTGTGAGTATGTGAGACAATTAGTTTTTAACTCATCTTAGTTTGTCTCAAACTTTTAAATGGATTTTTCATGAAAAATTATAGGAATGAGTTTTGATCATAGTTTTGATTTTTTCTGAAAATTTTTTGTTTAAAGATGTATTTATTTATTATTCTCTCTCTCTCTCTCTCTCTCTCTCTCTCTCTCTGTGTGTGTGTGTGTGTGTGTGTATATGTATATATGTGAGTTTATAAATATATCACAGGAGTGCAGGTACTTCAGTAAACAATTTCTTGGAACTAGAGTTACAGGTGATTATAAAGTCATCTGGTATAAAGGCCATGATCCTGTGTAAGGGCAGTAAACACTTTTAATATTAAGCCATCTATCCAGCTCCTGAAAAATATATTTAAAAATCAAAATATCAGGGCATCTTTATTATGATTGCAGCATAATTAATTTCTTAAGGATATTTATTTAAATATAAAATAAGTAAACATAAATATAGACTATCAAATATATGATGCTCAACAACTGGTTTACTTTGCAATTTTAATTGATACAATCAAAGGATAAAAGTATTTAAGTTGAAAGTATGTATAACAAGTAATAATTTCTCCTGGCATCAGTTTCCAATGCTACTTCTTCTCCATATAAAAATTAAAATAAAATTAAACTTTTGTTTGTAGATAGAGGTAAAGTATTTATGACTATTCATATGTGAAGGCAAGTTTTATCCTGCAAATGTACTATTGAAATATTTAAAATATTTCTAATAAAATTCTTGATATTCTTGGAATCCAAAATAAAAATTGAAACAACAGAAGAATATTTATATGATTACTTGATTTGGGGAAGCAAAGTTCAAATGGAACAAGGAAATAAAGGAAGATACATAAAAAAAATTTGTTGGGCAGAGAGAAAACCAATTCATAAAAGGAGGGATTAACACATTGTCAGGAGATAGTTGTCAGCATGTCAGGAGAACGTCACACCAAAGAAAAGGAAAACATAAAATGTTGAATAAAATTGCAGAGTACCAACAGAAAATATGCTATAGAGTTACTCTGTGTTTGACACATTGACAGGATGCCAAATGAATTAGCGGATAATCAATCTGGAACCCAAAGACTAGAGAGGCGGAGGGAAAATCAGATAAATGGAGTCTATAAAAGAAGGCAAAGGATCAAACTGTTTTTAGAGGGAATATTATGTTCCTGCCAAAATCTATTCATTCAAAAATGGATATAATGACAGTTTCTTTTAGTATGTGACACTTCGGTCATCTCCATTTTACTCACAGGTAAGAATGACAGTTTCTAAGACAACTCATGGAGGATCTGGTCCACTATTTACCATCAAGGGGAATAGCCACCCTTTATTCAGTAAATTATCTCACAAATGAAAACCATGAAGCATATTTGCACATATGTATGCATATACATGCATGCATACATACATAGATACATGTGTGTGTTAAATCTTTCAATTTGAGAATTTCTGTAAGGAATCAGAGAACACAATCCAAAAATTGAATGTAATAATATCTACAGGGATGGACAGAGTCACAAGCCTAAAAACATAAACACAGAAAACACAGTTGTTATGTCTTCATGCTTAAAAAAGTAATATCAATTAGATAGAACACTTAACATCTAGTAGCCCTCAACAGGTTGTGTTTAATCAGCACAATAATAAAATTTTCCTAGTATATAGATGACTATTTTGAATTTCACACATGTCTCAACATGTATACACATACCCCTCCATACACACAAACACACACATACACACACACACACACACACACACACCACACTCACTCACTCACTCACACACACACATTATTTCTTTTGAATCAAACTGCAGTTTTTGCAACCATTTAAAATACAAGATCCTCTCAAGTCCGTCTTTTTTTTTTATATTTTTTTAATGTTAAATCCAGTTACAGTATTATTTCAAAAACCCTTGTAAATAAATTGGGGATGGTGGAAAGATGATAGATGGCAGGTGGATATAGATAAAAAATACTAGGTTCTATATTCATGATAGAGTGTTCTAGGTAAATGTTAAGTTATAGTTATAGTTAGATGTTGGTTATATATGTAGACAAACATGTAATAAATAATAGGGGATGAGATGCCTGAGATAAAAGATGATAAATAGACAGAAATAAATAAGAGAGAGAGAGAAAGAGAGAGAGAGAGAGAGAGAGAGAGAGAGAGAGAGAGAGAGAGAGAGAGAGAGAGAGAGAGAGAAGGAAGGTCCTAGACTTAAATAGTATGCAAGAACAAAGAGCATTTATTCTGCAGAAACAACCAGCATGTTGGGGTTACTACCACATCAAAATAGCTATGACCTCAGACAAAGGTGCTCTGGCCTTCTTATAGGGAACTGGAGGAACTCTGCAGAAGGATTAGGTAATTTCTAATGTGATTGATGGGGGCCAAAGTCCTCACATTAGTACAATTTTGATTGGCTACTGTACTAGAGTTAAGTAATCTAAAATCTCATTGGTGGGTGCCAGAATGTCCCAGATGAACTGCTTTTCTGTGTCATGAATGATTAACCACAGGATGTGTTGCCCAGCAACAATGGCCTTTCTTGCAATGAGATATTCTTCATTTATGTGGATCTTTAGGGTGTTCCTCAGTGGGGGAAGGGAATTTTGTTTTCTTGTTCCTGAGCTTTTGAAGTCTGCTCCTGGAACAGATGGTTTATGTCCTAGTTTCATGGTCTGCTCCAGGAGGGGATGACTTATGACCTAGTTTCTTAGCGGATCCTAAATGGGATGAATGGATGTTTTCAATGGATAGATAACAGAGAGACACATAGATAGATAGATAGATAGATAGATAGATAGATAGATAGATAGATAGATAGAAAGATAGAAAGATAGAAAGATAGAAAGAGAGATAGAGAGATAGATAGATAATATATGATAAATGATAGATACTAGATATGCAAAAATATCTTTTTCAAGAAAAATTTTCACTTACATGCTTATGCTGGGTTAGGTATCCATTCCAAGGCAGTCAGCAGTCTGGTGACATTCTGATCCTGGTCAGGTGGGTCTATTTGATTCATAGGCCTCACAATCAAGGAAGGAAAGGAAGTCCAAGGTGAGTGTCAGAAAGTCTATACTGCTATTGATGGGATTTGTGGAGTGCCAAAAATGCAGAATCCATAGTTCAGGTAAAAATAGAAAAAGAAGGATACCCAACTCTAGAAAAAATTGTGCGTTGTAGTTTCTGTAGAGTGTAGAGAACCCAGCTACTGAGAGAACTCAAGGGATGCATATATTAATACCTTCTGTAAATATTTAGAAAGACCCAGTGTGCTTTCATGTATCATTCTCATTTATATACATAAGATATATAGTAATATACATTAAAATGGAGAATAACAGAAGTCTCAAGATAAATCATATAGATTTACCATTACTAGTCTTCAGAAGATTTATATGTTTAATAAAAACATACATTCTCTTCTCTTAAAAAGTAAGCTTACATTACAAAAATTATTTGAGACAATTTGAGAATGGGAAAAATACCTATGCTGTTCAGTTGCTTCCCATCAATCTGCGGACCTGGGTTAATATATTAATAACCACATAGTGGCACATAAAACCACACTTGCCAAAAGCTGCTGTTTGCACACTACATCTGTTTGTAAATGGTTGGAATATTATGCATACACAGACACATACAATAATAATAATTAAATTTAAAATGATGATAAGATACTTTGATTTTACATATAATTATAAAATATAAAATTTAAAATAATTTCTGGATTTTGGAAAATGAATGCATTAATCTTAATATAAAATGAAATATGTTCATGATTAAATAATCTAGGGAAACAAATAAAAGTTAGATTTTATAGTACAAAAGATTTCAAAACAATGAAAAAATTTGCTCACGTAGAACTAAAATTCTTGAAAATGAATTTACTTCAAAATAGTAGTCCTTGTCTTTGAATTAGATTTCTTTAAAACAAATGAAAATATAATATGTAAAAGTAAATAATTTAAAATTGTTTAGGATAACTGGTAGTTACATATATTGAGTATATTAAATATATTGAATAAATAATAATTTTTTTCTTTAATATTTAGTAAGACTATATTTGAGGAACATAAAAATTAGGCATGTTCAATGAGTAATCAAAGGGCCCTACTCCACAGCTCGTTCTTTTTTGAAACTCAAGCAAGAACTGCTGCCCAGTCTCATCTGGTTTTACTAATGAGCAGAAGAGCAAGAAGAAAACAATATCTGTCAATGCCTTATTCTGTACTTCCCACATACTCTGGATCAGGTGGTGCCATGAGGCAGCTTGGGAGAAGTGGATGCCATGAACACAATTATATATTATTTAATTTGGTGTAAGTAACTTTTCTGGGTGATTTTTGCCACTTTAATCAGTGTGAAATTTCCAGAGTTTAGGTATTTTTATCCACAATGTACATATATATGTGTGTGTGTGTGTGTGTGTGTGTGAATTATATTGAAAGTAGACATTTTTTCCTGAAGTATTTATTTTTCAGCTTTAAGTTTTGATAAGGTTATGAGCCTAAATAAACCAAGATTATGTTATAGTAAAAATATATATATATATAGAATCTTTCTAAATAATTTGGCTTGATGTTGACTGAGAGTTACTATTTCATGCAGGCTTGTAAAAGTCCTGGGCTAATTTACAAACTAGCAAATAAATGGCACCTTAATCAATTCTCCAGACTATTAATTGTGGAATTCAACCTTTTTATCCACACTTTTCAGGTGAATTAGAGCTGGATAATTTATTTGATGTCTTTCCATAAAGCAATAATCAATTTTATGGTTTCCATTTGATAGATCTTTCAAAATATATAACATGTTTTAATGCAACAAAGTTTCATTTTGAAAACTAATTAGTTTAAAATACTTATTTTAGTCAGTGCAAGTTATGAAACCTAATGGAGATGGGCCTTACTGCCTAGCTACATAACTGCATCAGTACATAACTGGCAGAAGATTTTAAGTGTTCATAGTCTTCACCTACTTCCATTCTCTCTCTCTCTCTCTCTCTCTCTCTCTCTCTCTCTCTCTCTCTCTCTCTCTCTCTCTCTCTCTCTCTCTCTCTCTCTCTCTCTCTCTCCCAGCCTCCTATTCCTGCTACTATACCACACTGCCGAGATGGCTCTCTAGCCTCCTGGAAAAATAGTCTAAATGAAACCTTCCCTAATTTGCCTTGGGTCAAGGTGTTTATCACAGAAGTGACTTTTAAACAACACAGACACATTTGTCTTCTTAGCTCCCAGTTGGTTTTGCTATAGCATGAAGCACTAATTGTCAATTTTAAATATACACATAACTCCCTGTCTAAATAGTATATTTTCCAGCTTCCCAAGCAACCATAGTCAGACAAATTATTAATGGCCAAGCTGAGCAGTAGTATCACAAGTACCTGTCAGCCCATTTGTCCTATTTTTTAGTGCTACTCTCATTTTGGTTTCTGGAATCAGGGGAAATGGTAAAAGTTTCAACCCTATTTATGAAATAAACATGGGTTATAGGCCCTTAATAAGTTGATGAATATGTATTACACCATATTTTAATGTGAGAAAAATATTTCTCTCACTGAGCAATACATATTTTATATTTTCTATTAGATTTATTTGTTGATTATGTGTGTGTGTGTGTGTGTGTGTGTGTGTGTGTTTGTGTCTATCTGAGTATATGTGGACCAGTTGAGTTGTGTTCAGGTACTTGCAAAAGGCAAAGACATTTTCTCCCTGCTGTAATTCAACATTATAGTGTGAATCCTAGATAATGCAAGAGAACAAAAAAGAAGCAAATTTGATAAAACAGTGGGCATAGAGGAATATGGGAATGAGGTATATCAGAAAGGCCAGAAGTCGATCTGAATACACATGACTGTCTAATTTCTGACAAAAGCACAGGAATAACTCAGTGATAGAGGGTTCCTTTTATAATGAATACTTCTGTTACAAGTAAACAGACATCATAAAGCAAACAGGTAATTAAAATACAGGTCTTCCCTTCTCATCAAATCCTAAACTCAAAATAGATCATTGAAAGACAGGACTGACCATAACACACCCAGACTAAGTAGTTAGCACAGGAGAGATTTATATGCCCCAAGGAACACAACTCAAGGAATAAAAGACAAAGATGGAAGACAGAGGAAAATGGAGAACAGAAAGGAGGGCAAGAGAGAGGAGAAAAGGATATTGGCCCGGAACAAAGGTCAGGGAATAAAAAAAATCAATCAATCAGGCAGGCAGGAAATAAAGAGGGAGGGGGAAGGGGAAGGCACAGAAGAGAGAAGGAAAGGGTATTTGCCCCTAGGGGCAAAGAGCTTCCTCTTGAATAGGGAGGAGACAGAGAAGGCAAATGAAAGTATATAATAGGAAAGGGGAGAAACACCCCATGTTAGGTTGAACTGTTGAATTTTAGCTGGGTGTGTTTATTAGTAGAGCCAAGGGAGTCTTAAGATTGCTGGATTTCAGCTCGGGTAACTAGACCATGGTAGTCACCCTTGGTAGGAGAAAATTTTTGGCTGATAGCTTTAGGAGGATAACCTATGAGTTTTTCAAGGTATAGAGAATTAGGGAGAAGAGCAAAAGGCAAAACCTGGTGGGTCAATGTTTGCAATGCTCTGGCCTGCGTTTGTTATAATTGAGCCTGCTTCAACCTTTTAGTCACTCTTCCAGAAGTAAAATGTTATTTTGGAGACATTCGCTGGCTTTTTAATTGCCTAATTATATTGTGGATACAAAACCGAGATCAGAAACCATGAGGTAAAATAAATAAATAAATAAATAAATAAATAAATATGAAAACAAATCTCAAAAAGGAAAAACTAGTACAAATTAGAGGTGCTGTGAGGAAATGGCAAGCTGAGCAGCAGATGGGGCAGTCTTTACAGAATTTGAGGTTGGCAAGGCTGTAGAATCCAAAATATACACACACACACACACACACACAAAAAAGATCTCTTAGATCTAAACAATGCCAGGAAATGCAGAATTGAAATTGAGCAAACATTCTAAACAGACACCCTACAAATGACAATGTACAGATGGTAAATAACCACACGGGTGGAAAACAAGAGTACCTTTTGACAATCAGAAATTGCAAATGAAAGTGATTTGCTAAATCTAAGCTTCCTTAGTGTGCTTACAAATTTAAAAAACTGGCATTAGCAAACATTTCCAATGATATTTAGAAATGAGAACTCACATTTGTTGCTAGTAGAAAAGCAAATTACCTTAATGAAGAGTTTATTAAGCTTTTACAGGGTTTATTAAAGCTTATATGCAGTGATCAAAGTACTTAGAAAATTTTCACATGTATTGATAGGTTTATGTCTCCATAGAAGCCAACACTCAAATCATTATAGCACTTACTCATTATTTACAAGATTTAGGGAAAAGATAGGTATTTTTTAATAGAAGAATGGAAAACATCACAATAGTTTACTCGATCTATACTTTGGGAAATGAATCAATGGTATAAAGAAAATAATTATCAACCCTACACAAAGAGCTACAGGCAACTAAAGAATGCTGAACATAGGAGAAATAGTCTTTCCCAGGGAAGAGTAGAGCAACTGGTTATTCAATATCAAATGGTCTAAAAATATGCATACAGGTAATATTATACTGACTCAGTAGGCCATATTTAGGAATATATGCATATATACTTATTATCTTAGTCAGTGTTTCTATTCCTGCACAAAACATCATGACCAAGAATCCAGTTGGGGAGGAAAGGGTTTATACAGCTTACACTTCTACCTTGCTGATCATCACCAAAGGAAGTCAGGACAGGAAGTCACACAGGAAGGAAACATGGAGGCAGGAGCTGACACAGAGACCATAGAGGAGTGCTGCTTACTGGATTGTTTCCTGTGGCTTGCCCAGTTTACTTTCTTATAGAATTCAGGACTACCAACCCAGGAATTGCACCACCCACAGTGTGCTTGATCACTAATTGAGAAAATACCTTATAGCTGGATCTCATGGAGGCATTTCCTCAAGGGAGGTTCCTTTCTGTGTCATAACTCCAGTTGTGTCAAATTGACACAAACAATCTGCCAGTACACTTAGACTTGATAATTTTAGGGAGAAGTTATATGGTTGGTGATAATGAAATAGCAGGGAACAAACTTTATATAATTTCTTTATAAAGGTAAAATTGCTTTAAAAATATGTCATTAAGTATGAGTTGAGTTGTAAAATATACAGTATTCAAAATAAATTTAAATTTATATTTTCATTTATTTAATAATTTTCCCTTTTTACCTATACTTTCTTAAAAAAGATTTATGTATTTATTTTATTTAAGTACACTGTAGCTGTCTTCAGACACCTCAGAAGAGGGCATCAGACCTCATTATGGATGGTTGTGAGACACCATGTGGTTGCTGGGATTTGAACTCAGGACCTTTGGGAGAGCAGTCAGTGTTCTTAATGGCTGAGCCATCTTTATCGATAGTTTTTATGTAGCAAGGCAGTGTTTACTTTTTAAACTAGTGTACAGTTTTATTGACATTTCTCCTTCACATTTTTACCCCCAATCATTCACCTACTTCTTCATCTCAATTTTAATAAAATGATATACTGATTGAAGAAAATTAAGTTTCCTACAGTTTTTAAAATATATAGAACTTTTTAATAAAATTACATTAAAATTTTTAACTCAAAATAATTGCAGGTTAGTGCCAAGCAAAGTATTGAAATAAGATCAAAATGAAAAAGCTAAATGCAATACCTTGATCTTGATGTAAGAGGTTCTGTGGGGCAGTATTAAATGAACTTTGAAAAGAATAGTTTTCTAATTTTGAAAGCGGTATGAGCTGGTAAGCACTCCAGCACCCGTCCTCTCCCCCTCAGGCAGGGCCCTGTCTCCACAATTGCTCTCAGCAGCTCCCCTGCTTCCTGTGCACCATTTTAGCTATTATAGTCTTTCTGTGCAGCCCTCAGAGTCACACTGCCTTCTGGCTTTCTTGCTTTCATGCTGAAATATTTTAAGGCCTCTATGTAGGTTAGGGACAGACAAACGTTCTCCTTTACTGTGGACTATCAAATGTTTTCTGCTACAAATGGAATCCGGTTCATGAGGATGTGATAGGAAATAGGTCAGTTAGAAGAATCTAATAATTACAGTAGCTTATGGAATTGGAATAACATTAAGGGTAAGATAAAATCCATATTTATTTGTTTGTGTGTATTTAGATTCAGACTGCTGCCCAAGAAGAGTCGTCACTGAGGACCATGGCTTCTCTCTGCTGAACTTCAGACTAAGAGTGGGATCGTGTTTCACAGGTTCTTCTTTTTTTACCATTTCATGGTGTATTTTGTTTGTTTCTCTTTTTTTTTTTTTTTTTTTTTTTTTCGAGACAGGGTTTCTCTGTATAGCCCTGGCTGTCCTGGAACTCACTTTGTAGACCAGGCTAACCTCGAACTCAGAAATCCGCCTGCCTCTGGCTCCCGAGTGCTGGGATTAAAGGTGTGCCCCACCACGCCCGGCTTATTTGTTTGTCTTGACACAGCCTCATCCAGTTGCCACAATGACCCTTATACCCTGTGTAGCTCAGTCTGTCATAGAACTTACAACATAGCTTCAACACGTGTTTACTTCCCACTCTCAAGATTATAGTAATTGCCCACAATGCCCAGGCTCCTTTTAAAATTGGTTGTAAGCTCTATATATAAGAAACCATGACAGTTTTGTTTACTGTATCCTCAAAACAACTTCTGGTATTATTGAGGATATAACTCTTTTGGAAAAGATTTAACAATGTACTTTTAGGTTTTTCAGGAAGAAATAGTGTTTCTCTGCAGCCTAAACCCTTATGATTGATGTAAGTTGTAAATACATACACATTTTGTTAGAAATTAATCATATTATAATGTCAATGTTATTAGCAATATGTGAAAATTTTATGTCATTTTTTGCTTATGAGGAAAGACTTTTATATTTGCTTCATACTTTAGCTAAGGACTCAGAATAAACATTCAGAATCTTAGGACCAGTTTATGAACTGGACCAGAAAGAAGAGCTAATCTAACTTTGTTATTTCTTCAGAGCAATGAAGAAATTGCATCCTGGTTAAATTAAAAAGTCAGTAAATGAGAGCTGAGAGTACAGTTTTACTACATTGATAGGCACATAAAGATTGATGTTCTATTTCAAAACCCCATGATCAGTAATTATGTAAATATTTGCAATATGCAATCAGTAACTTACATTACATTGGTAAAATATAAGGTGCTGTTTGAGCTCACTGAGGACCCAATCCCCGTGCTTTAAATCCATGGCTACTATGACAAGAAAACCTTAAAACTCTTGCCGTTAATACGTCTGGCTATAGTTCGGGAGGGCAAACAATATGCACTAAAGGTACTAATAACATCACGTCCTAGAAAACATCTAGGATGTAGAGTGTTCTTAAGAGGCTCTCTACTATTTATTCCATAATAAATAGCAACCAGAGGGGAAATATGCAGGGGACAGAGTATGGGGCAGTGGACAGTGAGAGGAAGCCTGGTAAGGTTGAGCTAAGACTTGAAGCCCCGTGGACCCTGATGGGACAGTAGGAGCTTCTTCTGCTCCTGACTCCAGCCCCCTGTCACATAGCCACCGCTCCCCCGCCCCCCCCCCCCCGCAGAATTGTGACCATCAGTTACGTAGCAGCAATGGCCAAAAGTCCCACCTCATTTATATGAGTCATCTCAGGCCAAGCCAATAGGAAGCACCCGCTGTCAGACCCAACCGACCCCAAAACTGTATATAAGATCTTACACAGAAGGAATTAAAGGTGTGAAAATTACTCTGCCATCTGAGAGCATCTGTCACAAGAGCTGTAACATTGCCTGGGAAGAGAACACCCTCCTGAAGCTCATCTGTATATTGCTTGAAAGCCAGCTTGGCTTGGTGCAGCCAGTGCAGTATCTGAGAACAGCAGCATCAAAAGCAGTCAAGGCAATTAATCCCCCCTCCCTGATCCTGCCTTTTCCCCTGTTCTTGAACCCTCCCATCTGGCCGAGCCAGAGATCTCTGCATGGATAGCCTTCCGTAGACAAACATACACAAAGGACCCTCTCCCTTCCCACTCTTAATTGGACATCTCTAATCATGTTATAAACCTGATATATGTGTAGCAGAGGATGGCCTCGTCTGGAATCAATGGGAGAAGAGGCCCTTGGTCCCGGGAAGGTTCGATTCCCCAGTGGAGGGGAATGTCAGGTGAGATGCGAGTGAGTGGAGCACCCTCACGGAAGCAGGGGTAGGGAGATGAGATGAGGGTTTGCAGAGGGAAAACCAGCAAAGGGGATAACATTTGAAATGTAAATAAATAAAATAACCAATAAATAATTTTTAAAAAGAAATTGAAAATATTACAACATTAAAAAATAAAATAAAACTGATAGCAAAACACTATTAAATTTAGCTGTTCACTATTTAGTCTTTTAAATTTATTTGTAATATACTTAGAAAATTCAGACAAAACAAGAAACATGACTTTTTTTTTTTTCAGAGGCAGGGTTTCTCTGTGTAGCCCTGGCTGTCCTAGAACTCACTCTGTAGACCAGGCTAGCTTCAAACTCAGAAATCCACCTGCCTCTGCCTCCCAAATGCTGGGATTAGAAACAGGACTTATAGGTCATTCTCTATCCTGTACAGAACCATCATCCACAACTAATTCCAAGGGTGAGGGTTACATTCTCTGTAGCAATGACAAATTGTGTAAAACTCTCTTATGAACATCACTATTGTGCGATCAATATTCCATGTAAATAAGGGTGGGTTCTAACATACAAAAGGAAAAATTCTATCGTACTACATTTTTTTATTCTAAGCAGTTTAAGTAAAAGGTTTTTTAAATGAATATTAAATTTACATAAAAACTTTATCTAGAAAACTAAATTTACATTGGATTTAAGTTTCTAAAAAATTATTTGCTCTAGTAGAAAAACCCTGTCAACTAAGCTGCTTAGGAGGTAGACACAGGAAAGACTAGAAACCTGAGGCTTATCTATATTATAATACAGACTGAAGGCATGTGTGACAGCTCACAAATTTGGGACCTGGAGAACATTGGTTAGTCTGCAGGTAGGACAGAATGTTTCTACCTTGGAGGAAACAGATACATGTAAGAGGGCCAGTCTAGGCAATGAGATAAACATGAATCTAATGTCTTGAAGAGGAAAAAGTGGAATGGGGATTTAGCTCAGTAACAGAGCACTACCTAGCATGTGCCAGGATCCAAATTCAATACACCGTACTAAAACACAAAATTCTAAGAATTCAACCAGGATATTTATTTTTTCCATCTTAACATGTACAGTTTATTGTATGAGGGAGAGACACCATACTTGAGAAGAGTGGAGGAGAGGGAGGCATGGGCACCATGTGAAGGAGCCGGGACACTACGGCACAGAGCGCTGTCCAACTGTGTCCAGAGCAACCAAGATAGAACATAGAATTAATAAGTAATAACTCAGGAATAACCTGCGAGAGTTAGGTTTTATCAACAGTGGAGGTTAGGCAGAGGCCCAACTATTGTGCTGTTTAACGCTTATTAGAATGTAAACACCGTGTGTGTGTCTTTCATTTGGGAGCATAAACCACTGGGGCAGGCAGCAAACCATGTGGCCACAATTAATTAGTATTTCATTATTACATTGTTTGGTTTCCATTTTCTGGATACCATGAGAAAAGCAGCCCGGACAACATATTACCCCTGTAATAAAATGTCCTGTACTCTACGTATACCTAAGAGCGTTACAGTTAGATCTTGAGTAGTTAATTTTTAGGAATTTGAGAAATCTGCACATGGATTTTCATAGCAGAAGTGTCATTGTGTACTTACATCAGTGACAAATAAATATTCGACTTTACATCCACTTGCAACATTTGTTGTCTTCAGTTTTATTAATCTTGGCCATTCTGAACAGGGTAGGAGGAAATTTTAAAGAAGTATTAATTTGCATTTCTCTGATATCTAACGATGTTGAAGTTTTATCAAGTGAAGTTTTATTAATCTTTTGAGAACTCTGTTTAGTTAGATCCATCATTTATAATTGGGTTGTTTCCTTGATGTTGTGTTTCTCTTTCATTCTTTCTGTATCCTAGACACTAATCCTCTATCAGATTTATAATTGCTAAAGCGTTGTTCCCATTCTGTGGGCTGCTGCTTTGCTCAAATCCTAATACAGAAGTTTTATAGCTTCACGAGGTCCCATTTATTATTCATTGGTTTTAATTCCTGTGCTGCTGGATTCCTGCTCAGAAAGTCTTCCTGTGTCTATGACTTCAAGGGAATTTCATATTTTTCTTTTTCTTTTATTGCACTCAGAATATGTGTTCTTATGGTGAAGTAATTGACCAACCTGAAGCAGTCATCTATTGGTTTAGGATTTTCAGGTAAGTGGAATATGATTTTTTAAAACTAGGCCTTTAGGATCATCTGAATTTCTTCATTATCTGTTGCAGTATACTCAGTTTAATCCCTAACATCCCTAGTTTGAATCTTTTGTGTGTTTCTTTTGGTTAATTTAGCTAAAGGTTTTTAAATCTTGATTTTTTTTTCTTATTTTGTTTTTATTTTCTTTTTACACTCGAGATTTTTATACCCCCTCTCCTTCCCATGTACCTGTCTCTACTAGGATGTCCCTGCCCCCCATCCCCTCACCACACCTGACCTCTAAACTCCCTGGGTCCTCCAGTCTTTTGAGGGTTAGGCACATCATCTCTGATTGAACCCAGACCCAGCAGTCCTTGGTTGTATATATGTTGGGGTCTCATATCAGCTAGTGTATGCTGCCTGTTTGGTGGTCCAGTGTTTGATAGATCTTGGTGGTCCAAATTAATTGAGGCTGCTGGTTCTCCTAAAGGGTCACCCTTCTCTTCAGCTTCTTCAGCCTTTCCATAATTCAACTACATGGGTCAGCAGCTTCTGTCCATTCATTGGGTTCAAATATCTACATCTGACTTTTTCAACAGCTTGTTAGGTCTTCTGGAGTGCAGTCATTCTAGGTCTCTTTTTGTGAGCTCTCCATAGCCTCAGTAATAGTGTCAAGCCTTGGGACCTCCCCTTGAGCTGAATCCCACTTTGTGCCTGTTGCTGGACCTTCTTTTCCTCAGGCTCCTCTTTATTTCTAACCCTGTAGTTCTTTCAGATAGGAACAAAACTTGATTTTCTAAAAGTAAAAACAAAAATAAACAAAAACCTTATTATATTATTTGCTCTGTTTTTATTGTTTGTTTCTTTCTGTTATTTTTCTTTCTATTTCATTAATTTTACCCCAGTGTATATAACTTATGGCTGGTGTCTTTCAGGTTTTATATGTTTTCCTATATATCTCTTTTTAATTTAATTTAATTTAATTTAATTTAAGGGTTTTTTTTTCTTTTTTGGAAAATTGTACCTTCATATCATTGATTGTTTTCATTATTCCATTAAACTGGTGTTTCTGTTTCCTTGGTCGTATATCTTTACTTCATATGCTCTTCTGATATTCTTATCATTTACCTCAATTCAGTTACTTGTCACAGAAATTCTTACAGTAGTGCTGAAATCATAGTGTTTCCATTCTTTTTTTTCACTTTTGGTAGGTTAGGTGCCATATTCTTTGATTGTCTTTATTCCAATATGGGTGCTAGCCAAGTGGCTGTGGAGCCCCAGTAGAGAGCATTTCTGACATTTCGTTGAAAGGTCACAAAGAAAGGAGATGAGCTAAAAGGAAAGTTAGAGGGAAAGAAATAGGAGTTCCATGGGCTAGACCTCAGGCTAAGTCTTAAGTGGGATAGAAATAGGCTCAGGGTAGTGGTAGATGTAAGTGTAATCTAAGGGATGAGACTTGAGGAGCAGAAGGAGACCCATGGAACTTACCTGCCAACCAAATGTGGCAACTGTGGATGCTTGGTAGAGGAATGTTCTGTGATATCTTTGCAAAGTCATTAAGGAATTTAGACAGGCTAGAAAGCATGTTTGAAAAGGACAATAGAGAAAAACAAGGGGAACACTATGTCCATATAATGAGATTGAGCCCCCAAGAAGATGGAGAAAGGCTGGAAGAAATCAAACTGTATTGAAAGTTACTTTACACCATTGATTCATAAACGTATATAGAACTTTATATGATTTCTCAAGATATATCTGAATATTAATGCTTATTTTGATTTTTAAAAAATATTGACTAAGTTACAAACTTAGTTTTTATTTTCTGTGGTTTTTACTTTTTAGAAGTATATGGTTTTTAAATTTTTTATTAGGTATTTTCTTTATATACGTTTCGTTTTAAATGCTATCCTGAAAGTTCCCTATACCCTCCCTCCGCCCTGCTCCCCTGCCCACCCACTCCTGCTTCTTGGCCCTGGCATTCCTCTGTATTGGGGCATATAAAGTTTGCAGTACCAAGGGGCCTCTCTTCCCAGTGATGGATAACTAGGCCATCTTCGGATACATATGCAGCTAGAGATATAGGCTCTGGGGTTACTGGTTAGTTCATATTGTTGTTTCACCTATAGGGTTGCATACCCCTTCAGCTCCTTGGGTACTTTCTCTAGCTTCTCCATTGGGGGCCCTGTGTTCCATCTTATAGATGACTGTGAGCATCCACTTCTGTACTTGCCAGGAACTGGCATAGCCTCATAAGAGACAGTATACGTTTTTATTAAAATGTTGTTAATTGTGTCTATAAATTAATTGAGAACTTGGGTGGTGAATTGTTAGTTTTAATAGTACTTTCTTTTTTTTTCATATGTCTTTAACTTTATTTCACCTAAATTCGAAAGTTTATAACAAAAGGTGTTCTGTTGACCACATTATCTTCTAGGGGGCCATAATATCTGTAGTGATTTCAGCCTTTTTATTCCCAATATTGTCCATTTGTTCCCTGTTTCCCCTGTTTATTTAATTTTCTTTTTTTAAAAAAATATTTCAAATAACTATATTTAAAGTAAATATATCTACATAATTAAATATACCCTTTTGCATGTTAAGCTTTAGCTAATAAGTTATGACACAGATAGCAACTTATTTTTCAAATAATATGTGATTCAATAACTCCCTAGTATTATTGAATCAACATGGTATTGTCCATCTCATTGCAGCAGATAATGAGACCTGCAGAAATGTATACTTCCTGAAAGACTGAATAAATGTACAGTCATGCCAATAATGTGATGGGAAAAAATGTAAGAGACTGAGAAAACTTAAACTTTGAGTAATTAAAAGTTATGGCAGGAAACAAAATGAAGCAGCAAAGAAAGTGTGGGATATATGCATCTTTAAGATTGGCTACTTATGCGCCCCTGCAGCATATGTAAAGACTAATTCTGACTGACAATGGCAGCCTGAGTAGTTTCTAAGAGAACTCTCATAGTAATAATGAACTGAGTTTAGCTTTAAATAACGTGAAGTCTAGCTAACTTTCCATTGCAGCAACACTAATCAAAAATACATTTGACATATATCCTTTCACATATGAAATTGGAAAAACAAACAATTTGTGACTTAACAATCATAAAAGTTACTAATTAATATGCCCCTTACTAATAGTATCACGCTAAACTGGATCTATAATTGGCTTGTATGCATTGCTCCTGTGTTCTGTTCTTTCTACCAAATTAACACTTTCCAAAGTCTAAAGATTATTATTTTGTTTTATTTTGTTTTTTTTTGTTGTTGTTCTTGTTTTCATATTTAAATGGGTATGTGACTAGCATTAATACTTAAGCAGCTGTAGCTTCCCCTTTGGGAAACTTATGCAACGTTAAAGTCAAATATTCATACTATATGCCCATGGCTAAAACTAGTTCTTAAATGGTCCTGCCCAGCCAATAGTCAATTTTGCTGAATTTGTATTATAGGAGCAGAATTGTAAGCAGGTTATTGTAATTCAAGTTCCCTGGTCATAAAATGTCTATTTCTTTTTTCTGTGTTGTTATTTTTCTGAAGTTTCAGTTTGTAGAGCTCTATACACAGTTCTGAGTGGGTTTCAGAGTTTCTCTTGTTATAATGCCAGCACTGTTTTACCCAATATCTAAACAATGATCCACAGTGACAGAGACATTCCAGGTATATAGGTTAGATAGGTCACAAAGGAACAATAACTAACTAACCAACTAACTCTCTCTCTCTCTCTCTCTCTCTCTCTCTCTCTCTCTCTCTCTCTCTCTGTCTCACAGAAATAATCAAATCTGTTTATTACTCAGTCAGGAAAGTCAGACCCCAGCAAGGACCAAATTTGAAATAATGTATGCAAACCACCATTTATAGATTCAGGGAAAAACTGAGGAAAGTACTGAAGATTTTATTGAAGATTCATGCATTATAGAGTTTTCCTTCAAGATATATTAAGACTAACTTTATGCAAAGCACACATAACCAGTCTAGTGTTGGAAGAGCCTTCTGTAAAGGTCACGGTTGACAACCATATTCAGATAAACTCTCCAAGCTTGGGGCAAAATAGAAGATTCCTTTTCTCAGTGGGGCTTCCTCTACTCTGCCTGATTTAATCTTGAGAATGTTTTAAGCACTAAGCACAGGTGTGTGAGCTTGTCTAGAACATGAACCTGCAGAAAGCTTCCTGCAAGCCCTGCATGGTTCAATTCATACGCCCTGCTCAGCTTTTGCCTGAAGTAAAATAACTAGGTACTACAGCATGACCAATAAACCCTTCCCACTTCCCACCAGTAACAGCACCCCCCCCCAAAAAAAAAAACCTTTGACAAAAGTCATATAGCAGGTTTAACTTCCTCATCAGAACCTCTTCATGTAAACACAGTATTCCCGGGGTTGGGGATTTAGCTCAGTGGTAGAGCGCTTGCCTAGCAAGCGCAAGGCCCTGGGTTCCGGCCTCAGCTCTGGAAAAAAAAAAAAGACAAAATACAGTATTCCCACCCTGCAATATCCATCCTAGAAATCCATACCCACTGCCCAATAAATTTGAGCTGTCTTGCTGAAGTTGATTCTGGAAGTCAATCCATTGGTACTCAAGTCTTCAGAACCCTGCCCTGTCTTCCCCATGTCTGCTCCCTTTGTCCTCTCCGGCTTGTTACCAACAGCCCCTGGAAAGAAGGGATGCTCACAGTCAAGTAGTGATTTGGGTTAGTACAGAATCTCTGTATATCAAATATGGCATGGCATTTTGTTAATTTTCTGAGCCCAGATAACAAGAGTGCCTTTCTTTTTTTCTTAAAGAGAGACCTGATATGAAAGAAATAGAAAGACAAAGAAAGAAAGAAAGAAAGAAAGAAAGAAAGAAAGAAAGAAAGAAAGAAAGAAAGAAAGAAAGAAAAGGGGAGGGGAGGGGAGGGGAGGGGAGGGGAGGGGAGGGGAGGGGAGGGGAGGGGAGGGGAGGGGAGGGGAGGGGAGGGGAGGGGAGGGGAGGGGAGGGGAGGGGAGGGGAGGGGAGGGGAGGGGAGGGGAGGGGAGGGGAGGGAAGGGGAGGGAAGGGAAGGGAAGGGAAGGGAAGGGAAGGGAAGGGAAGGGAAGGGAAGGGAAGGGAAGGGAAGGGAAGGGAAGGGAAGGGAAGGGAAAAGAGAAGAGAAGAGAAGAGAAGAGAAGAGAAGAGAAGAGAAGAGAAGAGAAGAGAAGAGAAGAGAAGAGAAGAGAAGAGAAGAGAAGAGAAAGGAAAATGTGTGCAAGATGTTCATGCTGTGTGTAGCTCAAACTCTAAAATCATTAAGGACTTCTCTTGTTTTCTATAACAGAAGTGCCCATGTCAAAGAAGCCAACCTTGATGAAGAGCCATATACTATGGATAGTCAGTCTGAAGACAAGTGACATCCTAAGATAATCATATGCTGGGCAGTATGTATACTAATAAATACAAGTCTTGAGGAAAGCTCATCCTTGAAGAAGATGATAATGAAACTGTACATGAAGTAGGATCCAGTCTCATAGAAAAAACTAAAACCATTAGCAATTTTGTGAACGGTTTTATGTCTCTTGGAATCAATATGTCATCAGAACAACCAGAGACCTCCTAAACTTGAAAATAATATAGAGAAGTTATTTTAGACTTTATATGTGATAATAATTTAGGAATATATATACATGGGAAAAAGCATTATATATAATTTAAAATTTTAAATTACATGATATTTTCTTAATTTCTAAGGAACAAATATACCAGCTTACATCAGTGCGTCACTAACTTAATCTTTCTTTAAATTTCCTACTGAAGTCACCATTCTAGTTTTAATCCGATGAATCTGAAGCTTCTATTTTTAACCTCAGTCCATTAATAATTAAACAATAAAATGTTAACCCTTCACTTTTCTTCCCACCTTTCCAACGTTGGAAAATTACCAACCATTACTTTTATAGCCTTTCGTGGGTATCTATCTACCTGTCTATCAATACATCGATTTGTTTACTTGTTTATGATGCCCAAGATGTCCCATCGCATGCAACTTTCCTGTCACAGAATCCTTGAGCTTTAATTCCAGGAACTTTTCACATCTTTATTTTATTCTTTACATTTTCTCTCATTCAGATAAACCTGGATTATTCATTTCAGTCAAAATGCATAAAATCCTTAAAACTTTCCAGTAGTTTCCAAAGAATTTGAAGAAGTCATTCTCCTCAGACTCATGTGTTATATCTTTCCTTTTCCTCTCAACCCTGTACTCACCAGAGTTCCACTGCGATTTCATCAAACATTATGTTCCTCCTCAGAGGTGTTATATTGCTTTTTCTTTTTTCTAGAAACATTGCCCCTATGACACTTGTATAACATGCTTGCTTATTTCTGGTCCCTACTCACATATCATTACAAATCTCCACTGCTACACTACATGTAATTGCAATCCCAGGCCTGCACCTGACATTCACTTAGCTCCATATTTCTCCCAGACTTCTTTTTTTTCATTTATTATTATTATTATTATTATTATTATTATTATTATTATTATTACCCCTTGCCTCCAAGTGGGTGCCCCCCACCAGATCCCCATTCCCTGAGACCCCACGTTTCTCAGGATTAAGCACGTCTTCTCTCACTGAGACCTGACCAGGCAGACCTCTGCTACATTTGTGTCAGAGCCCTATGAACATTTCCATGTATGCTCCTGGTTGGTGACTCAATCTCTCTCCCAGACTTCTTGAAACCATCACATCTAATACATTTAACTGGTTGTTTCTTTATTGTCATTATATTACTACTAGAATTAGTAATAACAGTTGAGATGTTTCTCTTGTGCTTATTTTCTCCCTGATTTTCCCCACCTTATGCTGTACATTACTAGTACCTAAAAGGAAAACTGTCACATGTCAAGCTGTGCCTTAACCATGAGAACTTCATAAAGGCCTGAGATTAGATGAGGTACAACATCTTCATTATATTGCAAGTATTTCAGACCTTTCCAAAATATAGAAATTCTGCACCAGCTCAGTCTGAAACTCAGAGTGATTATTCATGAAAAACACCATCCTATTTTTAAATGTATATAAAATTTTAATGTGTAGTTCTAGAAATGTAAAATGGAAACATGGGTGGGAAATTATCATACTAAATATCGAGACATGTTAAAATATATAGTAATTTAAACAGTGTGATTTAGAAGAGCAAAAATGAGAGAGATCAACATCAAGAAAGAACTCCAGGACCATGTGGCTATTTGGATTTGACAGATGTGGAAATGTAAAAAGAGGGACAGCAAAGAAAGACTTGTTCTAAAATAATGCTGTGAAAATAAAATTTCAGTCCCAAAACATCCTGGCAAAATCATTCCAGATGGTTGAAATATGCATACTTAAAGTAAACTTTAAACTTATTACAGAAAGTATTAAAGAGTATTTTAAAATCTACTCAGAAAAAGATATTATTGCACTATGAGTAGAATAGATCAAGAAAATTGTCTTTTGATTTCATTGGTCAAACATTATTTAAAATGAACATGTAGCTTGAAATATTAAAAAACAAATATCAGATGTAAAGGAAACGCTTATTTATTATAGTCATATCAACATTTATTATAGTCTAATTTGATATACATATATATATACACACATATGCATATACATATATACATATACATATATATGCATGTATATATATGATAATTTATATATCTATCACCATAAACTTTAAAACCCAATTTTCTAAAGAGCTATTCAAACCCATATTTCGATAAGAGTATATTAAATATTGGATCAACTTTACTTGTACTTTTGAAAAAAGGGAGATAAGTAGGAAGACAAATTTTTATCATAGCAAATATTGACAATATTTTTATATGTCTTACTAGCTACAGGTTAAGAAAATGACTGTGCTCAGGCGGTGGTGGCGCACACACACCTTTAATCCCAGAACTTGAGAAGCAGAGGCAGGCAGATTTCTGAGTTCCAGGCCAGCCTGGTCTACAGAGTGAGTTCCAGGACAGCCAGGGCTACACAGAGAAACCCTGTCTCAAAAAACCAAAAAAAAAAAAAAAAAAAAAAAAACAAACAAACAAACAAAAAAAAAAAACAAAACCAAAAACTGAAAATTACCACTTAAATCTTATTAACATAATACTATGTACATAAGAATTTAAAAAATTTGAAAGGACAGTTTTTATTATTAGAAGCAAGAAATTCTCCAGGGGACATGAAAAATGAAGTTATTTCTTTAGTTTCTTCTAATGGAGTGACTTTAGGAATGTGGTTAAGTAATACAATAGTTTCTGAGTTTCAGTTAAAATGCACTGAATTTCATGTACCTAGTGTACTGACATTTTAAACTGTAATATGAGGCATATTTATTCAAAAAATTTTGAAAAATGAAAAGGAAGTTTGTTTATATAAACAGCTAGAAATTAAGTTCTATTTTAATTTGGCTTGGTATATGCAAAGAAAGCACTGACTTTAATAATTATGAACACTTCTGTATATTTCAATCAAAGTAATTTAGGGTAAAGAAATTAAGGAACAGGAATGCCATAATAAGGCAGCATGCCAAATTCTGTTCAAACTTTAAATATAAACTTAATTTTGAGAATTTTGAACTTAAATGGTGCTATTAGTGGATTTAAATGGTGTCATTTACAGAAGGCACAGCCTGGTTTTGAGATAAAAACTTAACAGATCCTTCATTTAAATTGCCCATAATGAAAATAAAAGAACATATTTTCATAAAAGTCAATTTTTCTCTGAAGGTTTATATACTACGTACAAAAGATATTCAGATTAATTTAAATAAATTAATTTCCTTAAATACCAAATCTCAATATTAAGTACTACATAATGTCATTAGACAATGGAGTATAAATAATTGTGTGGTCAAGTTTGAAGAAAGATTAGAAATTATATAGATATATGTAAATATATATGAACTAGTTTTAAGTTTCTTAGAGGTAGGCAAGTAGATTGTTTTATATATTAAGTTAATATGTTATTATCAAAAGCATTCCATGGAGTCTGGATTGACTATAGAATTTTTACAATTCTGCCTTAATTTTGTTTTGTCTGTTTCATGTCTGTAACAGAAAACAAATACCTTTATAATACTTTTATATTGAACTTTATTAAACTAAAGTGACTGTAAATACTTTTAAAAGAAGTTATAATTTTTCATCAGATTGTCTGGAAATGCCTCCTAAGTTGATAATTTAAACTGTTCAGGTATGAGAAAATTACAACATATGTTAGCATTTTACTTAAAAAAGAAAGGTTATATGTCATTGAAGAATGGGATACAAGTGACATATGGGTATAAGACACAAAATAGCAGAATTGAGTAATTAATGAGAATTACTTTTGCAGAAAAATAATAGTTATTACCTTCCAGAAGATATATTCTGTAATTTAATTGTCAGTTGCCTAGGTGAGAGTAAATTCCCTATAGTTTGTTTCTTTCCCCCACTGCAGCACAGCCATTCCACCACAGATAACATTCTCGGGGCCTCCTGAAAGTGCTTCAATTTCTCTTTGAGTTATGCTCTTTCACAGAGTGTATTTTAGATACTACATCTGGCACGCTGCCCTGGATGCTGACCAGTTTGCCTCTGTGACATTAACCTGGTGCCTGAGAGTCTGAGTGTCAAGAAGGTTGACTCATTTACAGTTTTCCATTATGTAGCTCTAACATTTTATGTTGTTTCCTGAATAATAGATGCACTACAGCCAGCCTAGACATGTTGAAAATACTGCTTGGCTCCCAGTGGCTGTGTAACAATGTTCTTCACCTGGACTACCCTGAGGCAGGACCTTTTGTTTTCCTTCCTTTCCTCAATCCCCCCCTTTAACTGTATACTTAAAGAGTATTCCAATTTCAAACACTGGAAAGTACTTATTTTCACACATCATCAATGCATAAGAACTATGTTGACATATTATCAAATATGACAATTTTTCAGAGTCAATTTTAGGAAACAAGGCGTTGACATACTGAACACAAGCTATAAACACCAGTTATTTTTAAAGCATAAGTAATATTCTTTTCTTTCTATCGATTATCTGTAGATTAAGGGACTCACTTCAGAAATTTTAATTCAACATTAATTCAGGGACTTGGTTGAGCAAGTCACACTTTTTAACTGTCTATACAGGAAACCTTTTAATTAGTAAAGGCCAAACAAAAATCAATAAAAGAGCAAAACAGAATAAAATGGAAAACATATTAAGAGGTAAATAACTTCAGTTTTAGAGCATTACAATGAAAATTACCACATACAGACAGATAAATAAAATGGCCTTTTGCCCTTCAACTTGAAGTTTCCTTTCCTGAATTAGTCCTAAATGTAAGAGAGAAATGACAGCAGAATTTCTATCATTGAAATCTAAAATATTAAGAAACCATGGAGAAATGGCAGTAGCAGAAAGCATCTCTAACTAATAACTGAATATTAATGGTGTCAATTCCAAAATAAAAAGACATAAACTCTTAGAATGGTTCAGACAAAATCCACTTGGCTGCCTCTAAAAAATATAGTGTAACATCAATAATATATACTATTTTAGGGTGAAGAATATAACATATATCTAAGAAATGAGTCTGTATGGCTATTACACAGAATAGAATTCAAAACAAAATTGGAAAAAAAGAGACAAGAAAGATCACAGAAAGTCACAACAAATGAAGGCATAGTGAAATAAAACAGTATATTCTATGTGACAACAATGGAAGAAAGGTAGATATCACCAGCAGAAAAAAAGTAGAATGAATACAAACTCATGGATACTAAACAGGGCATCATTAAAATTTTCTTGAATGTTATTTATATGCATGAGCTTAGAAGACAGGTGTGATTATATTAAAGTTTCAGTATAAGGCACAGGGCATACATATCCTTATGCATGCCATTGCTGTTGTCTTTGTCCAATATGATAGCATACTAAAACACGATGCTGAAGGACATGGAAAAATCAACCTCATATTGAAGAGCAAATAGTCTTTCTTGCAGCCTAGTCCTTATAGTTCAAGAAGATGCAAAACAGGCCACTGGATGGGATCTGAATGGTGAGACATCAACGTTCATATCCAGCATTGGTCCTGCTTGCTGTACTGCTTAACTGATAAGCATGAGATGCTTGCTGAAGCAATAGTGGCATAATTGATATGAGGTAACAAATGAGTTTCTGCCTGGCTTCAAGTCAGAGACACTGTGGGAATTCCGTATGATACTTTAATCCTGATCAAAAGTTCATTGACTGTAGAGATTATAGACCTTAGGATAGAATCTGATAATAGTATTTGACTAAATGGTTATGTTATCAAATTGCCCTCTCAATATTTACATGTATTTCTATAATATCACCTGCTATCAGCCTTGATCAGAAGAATTTATTTTTGCACAATTTTTGATCTTCAGTTCAGACTGTGGCCTGAAATGAGGGCCTAAGAATTTAGTGGTTGCACAAAGATTATATATGTATGTGTATATATATATTAGACATGAGAATTTCCAACATAAATAAAGATCAATAAGCAAATATAATCCTTTAGTAATATCGATGTTTTAATTTTCTTCAAATACTCTATATAGCTGAACAAAATTTTAATGTGTCCCTTGTTCTGTATTTGGCTACAGTTGACATAGCCTAGAGAATGCCTCTTGCCATCATTTGAAAGGGTGCCTGAGTATAAAAAGCTATTTTTCAAGAAGACATTCCATTATCAACACTTATACCATTGTAATTCAAATTCCTTTGTCTTTTAAGAAAATTACTATTGAATTATAGTCCCAGACCATCTCTCTAATAGCACAGTTACTAAAACTGATTTTTCATACATATTCATAACTAAAACCATAAAGGCCATTGTGGATTTCAAAATGATACATCAATCAATGCCATGAGATCGTGCTTAGCAGCTCAGAAAAGCGAATGCGTAGCTCAATATTTTCATGTAAAACACTTACAGGGTATTTTTCTGCAGAGCTCATCAACACAAGCAATTTGTCATAAATATGTACATATATGTATGTATGTGACATAAATATCAAAAGTATGCAAGCAAGGTTGAATAAAAAGCATAAATACCAAAGGAAAGAACAATTTCTACAGCTCTGACCTTCAGAGTCAGTATTTTTTAGATAGGAAATAGAGTTCTAATGGAAAAGAGGTAATATATCCCAAAGTTAGAATATTACTGAACTTTGCTCTTCCCAGAATAGTAGGCAGCAATGAGATTTGACGTGTTTTGCATCTTTTTGTGATCCCTATTACACATTTTTCTTTCTTATCAAAACTAGAAGTTGAACATAATATAGGAAATTGTACATTAGTTTGGTGTCTAAACACTGTGGAAATATTTTTCAGACAAAACTGTTTACTTTCTCTTTACAGTTACCAGAAAACGAACTGAAAACCAAATGCAATAGATCCAGTAAAAAGATATATAGTATTTTATGAAGGGAAAAAAAAGAGTGCAGGTTTTTTAACACTTTACTTCAATGTTTTTTTTATAAGAAAAGTAATAAAATATATATTAATGCAACCTGGTTATCTCATGAATAATGTTTTAGAAGGTCTTGATTTTTCATTTATATATGAAAATATATAAAAAAAAGAAGTTACCTAGAATACAAAATAATACTAATTTAAAATAATCTTAATGAAAATTACCTATAATAATATTTTCTCACAAACTAATGTGCTTTTACTAAGTAATCAGAAAATATAAATATTTATCCAAATATTACATTTTGAAGGTTGTTAATTTTATAAGCTCTAAGAATTTCTATTAATCATAAAAGTATGCACATGTGTGCAATTGGGCTGCCAATTTAATTGCTTTTATCCTAACTTTCACAAGGCTCTTTATGTATGCTCAATAAAAGAACTTTCTGAAACTAAGCTCTGTAGCTTTAGTTTATATACTTTTTGCCCCACTTCAGCTTCATTAACCTAAAAAGGAAGGACTACATGCTACCAACAATAAAGGTCCATCTTAACAGCATTACACTCCTATAAACAATAACACACCAATTCTCCCATTCTGTTCAATCATCTCAATGCATTCTCCATAATTCTTTGTTTGGATAGTCCTCCCACTAGAAAATACCTCTATCCTGCTATCCTTGAAGACTTCTAAGCTTCACCTTCTCTCTCCTTTGCTCACATTTAAAAAAATCATAAATGATTTTAACAAATTATAATTGTACATAGATTAATTCCTGAACTCATCTTTGTATTTCCAAATTCTTATGTATAGTTTCAATATCCTCCACACAGATGAACAACGTTGTAGATGGCAAAACTAGAGAAATTAGTTAAGAAAATCAGAAACATAAAGTTAAGTACCTTCCCTAAAACCTAGGTAGGTTGTTGTAGAATCAAGAATCTTTAACAAATATTCAACAACAATATTGCCTTCCTTCTGTAAGTTGAGACAAAAATTCTAGTTGACAGCACAAGATATTAAATTTTTGTCTTAATTGATACATGCAATAAGGTCCTATATGGATTGTTAAAAGAAACACATAATGGACCAGCTTAAATCATTGTTTGTATCGTACATTTTTTTAACGTAACAAGATCTTTTTCAATAGATCATATATTTAATAGACAACAAATAATAGTTTTAATTTTCATATTATGTAATCTAATTATTCCCTTCTACAATTCCTTGGAATCCTCCCTACCTTTCATCCATCTAAATCCACACTCTTGTTTTTTCCTTAGGGACAAAGTAGGTATCTATAAACAAATATAATGATTAATAATAATAAACAAACAAACAAAAAAGAACAAGGACACAATGGAATAGAATTGAAGACCCAGAAACAAAACCACACACTTACAGACACGTGATCTTTGACCAAGATGCAAAATTAAATATTCATCTGTATGTGGTCATCAATTTGAGATAGTTTCTGGGTTAAGGGTGGGGATGTGTGCCCACTTCTCTTCCCAGTGATGGTAGCTCATCTGGCATAGACCCATGCAGTCCCTCTTCATGCTGCCAGTGTCTGTGAATGTCTATGTGCATCTGCATTGCTGTGTGAAACAACAATATGAACTAACCAGGACTCCTAGAGCTCGTGTCTCTAGCAGCATATGCAGCAGAAGATGGCCTAGTCGGCCATCATTGAGAAGAGAGGCCCCTTGGTCTAGCAAACTTTATATGCCCCAGTACAGGGGAACTCTAGGGCCAAGAAGTGGGAGTGAGTGGGTAGGGAAGCAGGGCAGGGGGGGAGGGTATAAGGAACTTTTGGGATAGCATTTGAAATGTAAATGAAGCCCTTCCAGACAGCAACAGCTCCAGGGCACCTTGGGCATGGAGTGTCTGCTGACACACCCAAGGTCCCCAGAGGACTCTCCATAGGATCTTAGGACTTCTGGTGAGTGGAACAAAAGTAAAACCAGGACACAGGTTCAAGAGCCAGATATATGGGCCCCTTCCCTGCAAAAGCTTGCCAGCAGAGAGTACTCTGACCACTGAAATGCAGGAGAGAGCTAGTCTGCTGATAGAGGCTCACATAATCACCAGAGGAATAAGCTCTACCCAGAGACAACTAACAACAGCACTCCCACCCCACCCAGTCCTGGGCACCCCAACGCACCCGAAAAACTAGACCAGGATTTAAAAGCATATCTCATGATGATGGTAGAGGACATCAAGAAGGACTTTAATAACTCACTTAAAGAATTACATGAGAACTAAAGAGTTACAAGTCCTTAAAGAAAAACACGAAAACACAACCAAACAGGTGATGGAAATGAACAAAACCATACTAGTCCTAAAAATGGAAGTAGACACAATAAAGAAAACCCAAAATGAGTCAACACTGGAGATAGAAAACCTAGGAAAGAAATCTGGAACCATAGATGCGAGCATCAAAAACAGAATACAACAGATGGCAGAGAGAATCTCAGGTGCAGAAGATTCCATAGAGGACATCAACACAACAATCAAAGAAAATGCAAAATGCAAAAAGATCCTAACTCAAAACATCCAGGAAATCCAGAACACAATGAGAAAATCAAGCCTATGGATAACAGGAGTAGATGAGAATGAAGATTTTCAACTTAAAGGGCCAGCAAATATATTCAACAAAATAATAGAAGAAAACTTCCTAAACCTAAAGAAAGACATGCCCATGAACATACAAGAAGCCTACAGAACTCCAAATAGACTGGACCAGAAAAGAAATTCCTCCTGACACATAATAATCAGAACAACAAATGCATTAAATAAAGATAGAATATTAAAAGCAGTAAGGGAAAAAGGTCAAGTAACATATAAAGGCAAACCTATCAGAATTACACCAGACTTTTCACCAGAGATATATGAAAGCCAGAAGATCCTGGACAGATGTTATACAGACACTAAGAGACCACAAATGCCAGCCCAGGCTACTATACCCAGCCAAACTCTCAATTACCATAGATGGAGAAACTAAAGTATTCCACGACAAAATGAAATTCACACATTATCTTTCCACGAATCCAGCCCTTCAAAGGATAATAACAGAAAAAAAATCAATAAAAGGACAGAAACCACACCCTAGAAAAAGCAAGAAAGTAATCCTTCAACAAACCAAAAAAGAAGAGAGCCACAAGAACAGAATGCCAACTCTAACAACAAAAATAATAGGAAGCAACAATTACTTTTCCTTAATATCTCTTAATATCAATGGACTCAATACCCCAATAAAAAGACATAGATTAACAGACTGGCTACACAAAAGGTACCAATATTTTTCTGCTTAAAGGAAACCCATCTCAGGGAAAAAGACAGACACTACCTCACAGTGCAAGGCTGGAAAACAATTTTCCTAGCAAATGGACTGAGGAAACAAGCTGGAGTAGCCATTCTAATATCGAATAAAATTGACATCCAACCCAAAGTTATCAAAAAAAGACAAGGAGGGACAGACACTTCATACTCAGCAAAGGTAAAATCCTCGAAGAGGAACTCTCAATTCTGAATATCTATACTCCAAATGCAAGGGCAGCCATTTTCATTAAAGAAACTATGGTAAGCTCAAACCACACATCACACCTCACTCAATAAAAGTGGGACACTTCAACACACCACTTTCATCAATGGACAGATCGTGGAAACAGAACCGAAACAGGGACACAGTGAAACTAACAGAAGTTATAAAACAAATGGACTTAACAGATATCTACAGAACATTTTATCCTAAAACAAAAGGATATACCTTCTTCTCAGCACCTCATGTGACCTTCTCTAAAATTGACCATATAATTTGTCAAAATAAAGGCCTCAACAGATACAAAAATATTGAAATTGTCCTATACATCCTATCAGATCACCATGGAATAAGGCTGAACTTCAATAACAATATGAATAATGGAAAGCCAATATTCACGTGGAAACTGAACAACACTCTTCTCAAATATACATTAGTCAAGGAAGGAATAAAGAAAGAAATTAAAAGACTTTTTAAAGTTTAATGAAAATGAAGCCACAACATACCCAAACTTATGGGACACTATGAAAGAATTTCTAAGAGGGAAACTCATAGCTCTGAGTGCCTCCAATAAGAAACTAGAGAGAGCACACACTAGCAGCTTAAGAACACACTTAAAAGCTCTAGAGAAACAGAAAGAAAATTTACCCAAGAGGAGTAGAAGGCAGGAAATAATCAAACTCATTGGCGAAATCAACCAAGTGGAAACGAGAAGAACTATCCAAAGACTCAACCAAATGAGTAGCTGGTTCTTTGAGAAAATCAACAAGATAGATAAACCCTTAGCCAGACTCGAGGGCACAGGGACAGCATCCTAATTAACAAAATCAGAAATAAAAAGGGAGACATAACAACAGATCCTGAAGAAATCCAAAACACCATCAGATCCTTCTACAAAAGGCTATATTCAACAAAACTGAAAAACCTGGGAAAATGGACAAATTTCTAGACAGATACCAGGTACCAAAGTTAAATCAGTATCAAGTTAAGGATCTAAACAGTCCCATATCCCCTAAAGAAATAGAAGCAGTCATTAATAGTCTCCCAACCAAAAAAAAAAGCCAGGACCAGATGGTTTTAGTGCAGAGTTCTACCAGACCTTCAAAGAAGATCTAATTCCAGTTCTGCACAAACTATTCCACAAAATAGAAGTAGATAGTACTCTACCCAACTCATTCTATGAAGCCATAATTACTCTGATACCTAAACCACAGAAAGATCCAACAAAGATAGAGAACTTCAAACCAATTTCCCTTATGAATATCGAAGCAAAAATACTCAATAAAATCCTCCCTAACCGAATCCAAGAACACATTAAAAAATCACCCATCCTGACCAAGTAGGGTTCATTCCAGGGATGCAGGGATGATTTAATATACAGAAATCCATCAACGTAATCCATTATAAAAACAAACTCAAAGACAAAAACCACATGATCATCTCCTTAGATGTTGAGAAAGCATTTGACAAAATCCAACACCCATTCATGATAAAAGTCTTGGAAAGATCAGGAATTCAAGGCACATACCTAAACATGATAAAAAGCAATCTACAGCAAACGAGTAATCAACATCAAAGTAAATGGTGAGAAGCTGGAAGCAATCCCACTAAAATCAGGGACTAGACAAGGCTGCCCACTTTCTCCCTACTATTCAACATTGTACTTGAAGTCCTAGCCAGAGCAATTCGACAACAAAAGTAGATGAAGGGGATACAAATTGAAAAGGAAGAAGTCAAAATATCACTTTTTGCAGATGATATGATAGTATATATAAGTGACCCAAAAAATTCCACAAGAGAACTCCTAAACCTGATAAACAGCTTCAATGAAGTAGCTGGATATAAAATTAACTCAAACAAGTCAATGACCTTTCTCTACAAAAAGGATAAACAGGCTGAGAAAGAAATTAGATAAACCACACACTTCTCAATAGTCACAGACAATATAAAAAGACGCTAACTACGGAAGTGAAAGATCTGTATGATAAAAACTTCAAGTCTCTGAATAAAGAAATTAAAGAAGATCTCAGAAGATGGAAATATCTCCCATGCTCAGAGATTGGCAGGATCAATACAATAAAAATGGCTATCTTGCCAAAAGCAATCTACAGATTCAATGCAGTCCCCATCAAAATTCAAACTCAATTCTTCAACGAATTAGAAAGAGCAATCTGCAAATTCATCTGGAATAACAAAAAACCTAGGATAGCAAAAAGTCTTCTCAAGGATAAAAGAACCTCTGGTGGAATCACCATGCCGGACCTAAAGCTGTACTACAGAGCAATTGTGATAAAAACTGCATGGTACTGGTATAGCAACAGACAAATAGACGAATGGAATAAAATTAAAAACCCAGAAATGAACCAACACACCTATGGTCATTTGATCTTTGACAAGGGAGCTAAAACCATCCATTGGAAAAAAGACAGCATTTTCAACAAATGGTGATGGCACAACTGGTGGTTATCATGTAGAAGAATGTGAATGGATCCATTCCTATCTCCTTGTACTAAGGGCAAATCTAAGTGGATCAAGGAACTCCACATAAAACCAGAGACACTGAAACTTATAGAGGACAAAGTAGGAAAAAGCCTCAAAGATATGGGCACAGGGGGAAAATTCCTGAATAGAACAGCAATGGTTTGTGCTGCAAGATCTAGAATTGACAAATGGGACTTCATAAAACTGCAAAGCTTCTGTAAGGCAAAAGACACCATCAATAAGACAAAAAGACCACCAACAGATTGGGAAAGGATCTTTACCTATCCTAAATCAGATAGTGGACTAATATCCAATATATAAAAAGAACTCAAGAAGGTGGACTCAAGAAAATCAAAATACCCTATTAAAAAATGGGGTTCAGATCTAAACAAAGAATTCTCACCTGAGGAACACCGAATGGCTGAGAAGCAACTGAAAAAATGTTCAGCATCCTTAATCTTCAGGGAAATGCAAATCAAAACAACCCTGAGATTCCACCTCACACCTGTCAGAATGGCTAAGATCAAAAATTCAGGTGACGTCAGATGGTTGTCAGGATGTGGAGAAAGAGAAACAGTCCTCCATTGTTTGTGGGATTGCAAGCTTGTACAATCACTCTGGAAATCAGTCTGGCATTTCCTCAAAAATTGGACATAGTACTACAGGAAGATCCTGCAAAAGATCCTGCAATACCTCTCCTGGGCATATATCCAGAAGATGTTCCAACTGGTAAGAAAGACACATGCTCTACTATGTTCATAGCAGCCTTATTTATAATAGCCAGAAGCTGGAAAGAACCCAGATGTCTCTCAACAGAGGAATGGATACAAAAAATGTTGTAGATTTACACAATGGAGTACTACTCAGCTATTAAAAAGAATGAATTTATGAAATTCCTAGGCAAATGGATGGACCTGGAGGGCATCATCTTGAGTGAGGTAACACAATCACAAAAGAACTCACACAATATGTACTCACTGATAAACAGATATTAGCCCAGAAACTTAGAATACCCAAGATATAAGATACAATTTGCAAAACACATGAAACTCAAGAAGAACGAAGACCAAAGTGTGGATCCTTTGCCCATTCTTAGAATCGGGAACAAAACATCCATGGAAGGAGTTACAGAGACAAAGTTTGGAGCTGAGACAAAAGATCGACCATCTAGAGACTGCCATATCCAGAGATCCATCCCATTATCAGCCTCCAAAAGCTGACACCATTGCATACACTAACAAGATATTGCTGAAAGGACCCTGATATAGTTGTCTCTTGTGAGACTATGCCAGGGCCTAGCAAACACAGAAGTGGATGCTCACAGTCAGCTATTGGATGGATCACAGGGCCCCCAATGGAGGAGCTAGAGAAAGTACCCAAGGAGCTAAAGGGATCTGCAACCCTATAGGTGGAACAACAATATGAACTTACCAGTACCCCCGGAGCTCGTGTCTCTAGCTGCATATGTATGAAAGATGGCATAGTTGGTCATCAGTGGAAAGAGAGGCACATTGTTCGTGCAAATTTTATATGCCTCAGTACAAGGGAAAGCCAGGGCCAAAAAGTGGGAGTGGTTGGGTAGGGGAGTAGGGAGGAGGGTATGGGGGACTTTTGGGATAGCATTTGGAAATGTAAATGAGGAAAGTACCTAATAATAAAAAAAAAGAAATGTAAATGAAGAAAACATCTAATAAAAACATTAAAAAAAGAAAGGCTTTCTTTTCTTGTACTTTCCATATGCATCAGGTCCAACTTTATAATATTTTCATCTTCTCTTTTGTAAGATTCCTTGAGCACTGAGAAAAATTTGATGGAGACAATCAATTTAGGTTTCAATGTTCCAAGATCTCTTGCTCTCTACCCATCCGTGGGTCTCTTTGACACAGTTGTACTTGAGTATTGCACAGGGTAATTATGTATTGATCTATTTGCATTCTTCTTCATTCAGACATCCAGTTTGTCCTGTGTTGTTTGCTGAAGATACCTTCTTCATTTTAGTGTGCATTTCTGGCTTCTCTATAAAAAGTTAGATGACTGTAAATTTGTTGTCCTATGATGCTATTTTTTTGGTCATACTATGCTATTTGTATTATAGTTCTGTTCAGTTTGAGAACCAGGATGGTGATAACTCTGGTAATTCTTTTATTATTTTTGTTACATAAGTTCTGGGGACTGTACTTATAGCCAAAATATACTATTTCTATGAGTCAAATTGCTACTTTTTCAATCACAGGAGTTTAGCATCCTTAATCTGAGACTTCATAGATTTAGCATCATTCATCAACATAATTACCAAGAAAACTTAAGTGGAAAATTCCACTTTTTAGCTGTGATAGATTCAAGGTTTCATGTAGATTCAAAAAAATTATTTCAAATATAAACCCCAGTTTACATGCATAAGGATTTATGAAACACAAGTGAATTTATGAATTAGGCTTCTTTCCTTACCCTAAGATATCTAATTGTGTGCATGAAAGTACCCTATAATCTGACAAGTATCTGAAATAAGAGACATTTGTGGTCCCAGGTATTTCAGATAAATGTTATACAAAGTGTACTTACATATACAGAACCTATCTATTTAAACCTATCTATTTCCTGGGGCTGCAGCGATGTGACTCAGTTAGTGAAGGATAGGCAGTGCAAGTGTAAGGACCTGTGTTCAACCTTTACAACTCAAGGGGGAAAATAATGAGATAAGAAGGTGGAAACAGGAGGGCCTGTTTCTTGCTGTCAAGTCATTTTATACAAGAAAGTGAACTCCACGTTCAGGAGAGCCTATCTCCAAAAATGTAGCTACACATAGTTGTTAATATCATACAAATAACACACACACACTCACAAATAGAAAAATTAAAATATAAAATAAAAATACAATTTCTAGCTTTTAAGAACTATAATTGAATCACATCAACAAAGAGGCACACATAGAATTGCCATGCACACGTGTCATCAGAGAGCGACAAGTACTATGTGACCATTTGGAAGGGACTAGAGCTAGGAGGGAATGGACCTCGATGAATGTTGATGGTTGCTGGGCATAAGGCTTGTTTGTATAATAACTGTATAACTTTTCATGTTCCTCCTCCAGAGAATGCTCTCCCTATGAAGGCTAGTGACTCCATGACAATTAGGAAGATTATGACTCCAGAGGTGTGATGCTGAGACCTTCAGGAAAGACCTTAAGGCTGTGAGAAAGAACTGTGAAAACATAAGTTCAAAAATATATGAAGAGAATTTCTCAGCTATGAAAAATCTAAGGAGGAAATATGAATTATATGATGAGCTTCATGGACCTAGAAGAACAGAGGCAGCTACATTATGACCCAACACATCAGAAATTTATTATGGAAGGAGATAAAGAGATCTAGGGAATGGTGATATCAGGTCAAGATTCCATCCCAGAAAATCTTATTGTTTGTGCATACAAAGGTAGGGATGGTTTCTAATTTCAAGGTCAGCCTGGGACAGAGCAAGTTTAGGCCCAGATATGGTAGGAATGGTGATCTCAGCTTGAGATCCCACACAGCTAGTTTATTGTCTGTGCTAACAAAGGTAGGCAGATCTCTGAATTAATTTGCCATGTTAAAAGAAGTATTTGCTGTCTTAAGAATCAAGAGGATAAGATCTTAAAATGCTGATTCATGGGATAATCAAAAGGTAATCTGGGTAAATGGTTGAATGATATGTAAATAAAAGACTGGGCTTTTGGTCTACAACAGATGAACCATCTAGAGATTTATTGCGGTTCTTTTTTTTTTTTTTAATTGTCTGGTGGATTTTCTGGCATTGGTTGGAAAAACCTAAGAACTTTGTCTAGCAGCTTTTCTCACATTGCTTGGAAAAACACATGAGCTATCAAGAGAGATTTTAGAATTTTTTTTTAATTTTGTTTAATTTTTTTTTTTTTTTTGGAACTGTGCTGTCTCTAACAGAGGGCTGTCTTTAGCAGAAAGCTGTCTGTAGCAGAGAGCTGTGAAGGGAACCATCTCAAGCAGACTACAGAGCTGTCTGTTTTTACCAACAAGTGACTTCTAGTTCTTCTTTCACTGCTCCCATGTACCCCTTCCTCAGGAAAACAAAAAACAAAAAACAAAAAAACCACAGAACCTCCTGTGTATATGGAGTGACAGAAAGTTATATATAGAAAGTGCATACAATAATACTAAAAGCTATCGCCAAGGTTACTATAACTTTGCAATTACCCAATGATACTCTTCACAGAAACAGCATAAAGAGTCTTAGAAATAGTGACACAACAGATCCAAAAAGCCAAAACAAAGCTCAGAAAAGGAGCAATTCTTCATATGTGATGTTGTCTTCTCTCAAATAATGTTGTAGAACCATAATCATCAGGAAAAGCTATGTTAATCTCATTCTCAAGAACAACATCCTTCAAGTCCCGTTCTTTCAGAAGGCAGTGAAGAAGGAAGAGGAGAAGGAAGAGAAAGAAGAAAAGAGTAAGAAAAGAGGCAGTGTGGTGGTGACTCATGCCTTTAATCCCAGCACTTGGGAGACAGAGGCTGGTGGATTTCTGAGTGTCAGGACAGCCTGGTCTACAAAGGGAGTTCCAGGACAGCCAGGGCTATACAGAGAAACCCTGTCTTGAAAAACTAACTAAAGAAAGAAAGAAAGAAAGAAAGAAAAAAAGAAAGAAAGAAAGAATAACAAAAGAAGGAAGAGAAAAGTTTTTTAGTGTATACAGGTGGCACTGACTAGAAGTCGATTACTTTGTAGATTTTAAATGAATTATGCTATGAAATAGAAGCCAGACATACAAGGACACCCTTACACAGATCCTGCTTAGAAAGATTATGAATAAAAGATATCTTTCTGGATTTGTGTTTCTTTACCTATGTAGCTGTGCAGATCTAGCTTGGACCTCAAACACCTTAGACAAGTCTTCAAACACTGAGCCATATGTCTATAGGGGTGTGTTTGTGTGTGTGTGTGTGTGTGTGTGAGTGTGTGTGTGTGAGTGTCTGTGTATGTTGTTGCACATGACTAGGCATAAGTGGAATTGAGAAGTCACGATTAGATGTCTTCCTCTATTACCTTTTATGTTATTATTATTTTATTTTGTCAATTGTCAATTAAGCCTTGAACTCTCTTTTTATCTAGATCAAGTTTTTATCAAGTATCTGAGATCCCCAGATCTATAACTGCCCATGGCTGGCTTTACTGGCTATTGCTGACATGCTTGGACTTTACAAGTCTGCTGTGGATCTGAGCTCAGATCCTCATGTAGCAGCCACTTGAGTATAGAGCCATCTGCCCAATCCTGCTATTTGCCTTAATAGTTCACAGTCTGAACCATTAAAAGTACAGGCTTGTATTTATGTACATGAATACTGATATTTTTCCTAAAGCAATACTATTTTTACTTCCCTACTGAAAATTTGACAATTTAATATTAACTTAAGGCAGCAGCATTTTCTATGCCACTTTTCACCAGGCCACAAAAGCCAAGAAAATTAACTTTATTCAACACTTGTGTCTTTTAAAAGGATAATGATTTCATCTAGTTAAAGCTGTCCTGGCCTACTTAGTTTATTTCAGGGAAGAAATTGCCTGTTCACTCATGATAAGATAATTTGTCACCTTGGAAATTAAATTACCTATCCCCGTTTACTTTGAGGAGGTTTTCTGTATAATACTGACCTGTTCTCTTACACATTTATATTGAAATGCACTGCTTACTATAAGAATACACGTTGTTCAGTCACAGATGGGGCTGGGGAGGATGGACTTATATAGTTCCATATTTTAGGTCCTAATCAAAATTAAATTTGAGAAATTTATAAAATAACAAAAGAATTAGCCACACTATTTTATAATCTCCAAAAGATTTTCACAAATGTCTTCACAATAATTTATGTCATAATATACTGAATATATTTTAAGTTCAAACTGGTTACAGTTTGTAAATGTTTTTATTAGTTTATGTAACATTAAATAAAATAACCATGAGACTCATTTTTTAATAAAAAATATAGGTAGCTATAAAAATTCCACTAAACAAAAACATACTATTTCTGAAGTTGTCCAAAAGTTTTGAAAAATATAATCATTCTTTAATTTCTTATACTTTAGATACAACATACACACACACACACACACACACACACACACACACACACACAGAGTAATATCCTATATAATTATATTTATTTCATTTTAAAATACATCATAAAATATTCTATATATGTAGCTGGTGTATCAAAAATTATTGCAATAGTATATTTACAAATAAACTTTAATACTTTGAAAGATTATTTAAAAAATAATTAGCCTAAATAAGCAGTAAATTGAGTAAATAAAAATGGTATTATTTGTGTGGACTGTATGTTGGGTATTTTGTACTTTTCTCTTTTTTGGCTAATATCCACTTATTAGTGAATACATACCATGCATGTAATTTTGAGTCTGAGTTACTGCACTCAGGATGATATTTTCTAGCTTCATCCATTTGCCTGCAAAACTCAGGATGTCCTCATTCTTAATAGCTGAGTAGTATTCCATTGTGTAAATGAAACACATTTTCTGAATCCATTCTTCTGTGGTGGGGCATCTAGGCTGTATCCAGCTTCTGGTTATCACAAGTAAAGCCTCTGTGAAAAGAGTGGAACATGTGCCCCTGTGGCATGGTGGAATATCTCTTGGGTATATTCACAAGAATAGTATTGTTTGGTCTTCAGGCATATCTATTTCCAATTTTCTGAGGAACCTTCAAATTGATTTCCAGAGTGGATGTACCAGGTTGTAATCCCACCAGCAATGAAGAACTGTTCCTCTTTCTCTACATCCTCTCCAACATGTGTTGTCACCTGAGGTTTTGATCTTAGTCATTCTGATTTTTGTAAGGTGGAATCTCAAGGTCACTTTGACTTGCATTTCTTTGATTGCTAAGGACTTCAAACATTTTTTTTTAGATGCTTCTCAGTCCTTTGAGATTCCTCTGTTGTGAATTCTCAGTTTAGTTCTATATCCCAGTTTTTGGTGGTTAGCTTTTCAAGTTCATAATATATTTTGGATATTATCCCCTGTTGGGTGTGGGGTTACTGAAGGTTTTTTTTCCCCAATCTGTAGGTTGCCAATTTGTCTTATTGACTATATCCTTTGCCTTACAGAAGCTTTCCAGTTTTATGAGGTGCCATTTATCAATTCTTGATCGTACAACATGAGACATTGGAGTTTGTTTATGAAAAAATTTCCCTATGCCAATGAATTCAAGGCTCTTTCCTATTTACTTTTCTATTAGAATCACTGTATCTGGTTTTATGTTGAGGTCATTGTTCTACTTAGACTTGAGCTTTGTGCAAGGTGAAAAAATGGGTCTATTTTTATTTTTTACATACAGCCAGACAGTTAGACCAGCACCATTTATTTAAGATGCTTTCTTTTTCCATTGTATATTTTTGCATCTTTGTCAAAGATCAAGTTCTGTAAGTGTGTGGTTTTATTTCTGGGTCTTCAATTCTATTCCATTGATCAATATGCTTATTTCTGTTCCAATACCATGCAGTTTTAATCACTATTGCTCTGTAGTAAAGATTGAGGTCAGAGATGGTGATTCCCTCAGCCATGGTTTTATTAACAATTCCTCTATTTTTAAAATTATTTTCGCTATTCTGAATTTTTGTTCTTCCAGATGAATTTGAGAATAGCTCTTTTCATGTCTTTGAAAATTGTGTTGGGATTTGATGGTTGATTGCATTGATTCTGTAGATTTCTTTTGGTAGAGTGGCCATTTTTACTATATTAATTCAGCCAATTCATGAGCATGGGAGATCTCTCTATTTTCAGAGATCTTCTTCAATTTTTGTCATGAAAGACTTGAAGTCATTGTCATACAGGAATTTCATTTGTTTGGTTAGAGTTACCACAAGATATTTTATGTTATTTGTGAATATTGTGGAGGGAGCTGATTCTCTAATTTCTTTCTCATCCTATTTATCATTTGTATAAAGGAAGACTACTGATGTATATGAATTAATTTCATATCTGGCTACTTTTTGAAGTTGTTTATCAGCTGGAGAAGTTGTCTGGTAGAATTTTCGGAATTGCTTATGTATACTATCATATCATCTATGAATAGTGATACCTTTATTTCTTTTTTCCTTATTTGTATCTGCTTGATCTCTTTTTGTTGTCTTATTGTTATAGCTAAGCACTTCCAGTACTGTATTGAATAGATAATGAGAGAGTGGGCATCCTTGTCTTGTCCTCAATTTTAGTGGGATTGCTTCAAGTATGCCTCCATTTAATTTGATATCAGCTGTTGATATGCAGTAAAATGCTATTATTATGTTTAGGTGGGCCTTGAATTTCTGATCTCTTCAATACTTGTAACATGTAGGGTTATTATATTTTGTCAAATGCTTTTTCTTTCTTTCTTTCTTTTTTTCTCTTTTTGGACAGGATTTCTCTATGTAGCCTTGTTTGTCCTGGAACTCACTCTATAGAAAAGGCTGGCCTCGAAGTCAGAAATCTGCCTGCTTCTGCATCCTAAGTGCTGGGATTAAAGGTGTGTACCACCATGACCGTCCAAATGCTTTTTCTACATCAAAGGAGATGATCAGAGGATCTCTCATTTTTTTTTTACTTTGAGTTTGTTTGTATAGTAGATTATGCTAATAGATTTTTGTATATTTAACCAACCTTGCATCCCTGAAATGCAGCCTACTTGATCATGGTGGATGATGGTTTTGATATGTTCTTGGATTCAGTTTGATAGAAATTTATTAAGTATTTTTGCATTTATATTCATAATTGAAATTGGTGTGATGTTCTCTTTTTTGGTTGTGTACTTGTGTGGTTTAGGTACCAGCATAATTGTGGCAAAGAACATATTAGATAGTGTTCCTTCTGTGTCTATTTTATGAAATTGTTTGAGGAATATTGGTATCAGGTTTTCTTTGAAAGTCTGATAGAATTCTGCACTAATACCTAAGATTTAATCCACATAAGTCAAACAAGTCAACAAGCTGAATAGCTCTATTTATGAGTTCTCAATCCCACTTGAGAGGGAGAAGAAAACAAATTCAAGTTGGGAGGGAGGGAGTGACGAAGAGACCTTGGAGAGATAGTGAATGGGGTTTGAGGAAAGAGGAAAACTTGATATGGTATTGGGTAAGGGAAAAGTGACTGAAGCCCTGAGGACCAGCAGAAAGTATGGAAACAGGCAACATTGGGAGGTAGGAGGTTGTGGGGACCTTTCAGAATGCACCAGAGACCTGGGAGGTGAGAGTCTCTCAGGACTCAAAGGGAAGGACCTTACATGAAATTCCTGAAAGTATGGAGGGGGGAAATTAAAGAGCCAACCTCCAGCAGAAATACAGGGCATCAATAGAGGGATAGGGTTGCCATCCTACAGTCAGAACTCTGACCCTTAATTCTTCCTGTCTGAAAGAACTGCAGGGATGGAAAGAAGCCTGTGAAAAACAAGGTCCAGAAACAGGCCCAATGTGGGATCAAGCTCAAAGAGAGCTCCCAAGACCTGAGGCTCTATCACTGAGCCTATGGAGTGCTCATGAGAAGGGACCCATCATAACTGCTCTCAGAATGTCCCAACAAGCAGCTGAAAGAGTCAGATACAGATATTTACACCCAACCAATGGACAGAAGGTGCTGACCCTGGTGATTGAATTAGGAAAAAGCTGGAAGAAGATGAGGAGGAAGGTGACCCTGTAGGAGGACCTACAGTCTCAATTAACCCAAAGATCTCTCTAGAACTGGGCCATCAACCAGGCAGTATACACCAGTTGATATGAGGCCCCAACACATATACAACAGAGGACTGCCTGATCTGTGTTTAATCAGAGAAGATGCACCTAACCCTCAAGAGACAGGAAGTCCCTGGGAGTTTAGAGGTCTGGTTGTGTGGGGTTTGGGGGATGGGGACTGGGTGGTGGGATGTAGAACAGTTGGAGGGTGAACCAGGGTGGGGAAAAGCTAGAGTGTAAAGAAAATAAACTTTTAAAAAGTATTAGCAAGTTTTTCAATTTTTTTATGAGTAACCATATTTCAAATATTTCTTCCATAAGATGATTGATTACTTCCTAGAGATTGAGCACTGAAGTTCTATTACTGATTAAATGATAAGTAGAAAACTGTTTCATGAGAAGATGATGATCTGCAACAGAGTTTGTGCTCTTCAAATTTTATGTAACCTTCTTATTTCCCAGATAACTATATGTAAATTTGTGCAAGGTATTTGTGAATGCAATTATTTAAGTTGCAATTATTTAAGTCATATTCCAGTATGTTACATTTCTGTTAAAATCAATATTTCTAAAGCAATAGACACAATGAGTATGGTAGGAGTAGAACAGAGATGAAACCAATGAACTTAATAAGAAAATAAAATAAGGCTAAAACAACCTCAGAAACTGGAGACAGGCCTGGATCAGACCCTCCCTGATCCACCTCATCCTATACCTGCAGCACCTTGTTTTGGGAATGATTGCTCCAGGATGTTGAGACAATCCGTTTTTATAATGGTCACTTGGCTATTTTCTCTTTTGGTGAAAAGTAGGTTAATGCTCATATATTATTTTCTGATTGTATTCTCTTGCCACATGTTATTATGTTTGATCCTCAGATTGATCAGGGGATCTTTGTGAGATGCCTCATCCCAATTCTACATGTGATTAAATTTCCACTCCATTAACTGAAAGCTTTATCAAAGTGTAAAAGATAGTGTAGTTAGAAACCAGAACTAGGTTGTGAATGAAAAGATTATAGTATTTCTTAAATATAACAAATTACATAAATACACACATGTATATATATATGTATATATATATACATATATATACATATATCCAGTTGTTTATGAGATGCTTATTTTTTAGACTATATCAGAGATAAATTCCCATTGCAACCTTGTCTTTCTCTAGATAACTGAAAGGTTAAAGCAAGGTTGTGAGTGGATTTGCCTTTCTAAGCATCTTAGAAATTATTTTAAATGTTTACACTAAAACATTGCATTATAGTTCAAATTAATTCCCAATACATTCCGTATTCTGTGAAAGGTTAAAATATAAAACAAAAACTAATGCCTAGGTATTAGAGGTCTGAGTTTAGGTCCCCTTTAGACATTAAATGTCTCTTCCAAATGGATGCAGCAGAAAACTATTTAACCAGCCAACCACTTCAGTGTTAAGTGAAGATAAGGCAGAGAACCTTACCTCCCTCTTTACTGTGTCTGCTTACTGAATAAGTCTTTCTTTTACTGAATTAACCCAAGATAACCTATGTAAATGCTACCCAGCATGGACTTTATATATCCCAGGTACAAGAATTCCAAGGGTGTTTGTTGTGCTCTTGATAATGTCACTGAACAAGAATGTGTAGTGAGGGAGAGAGCTGAGAAGAAAGAACAGGAAGCCCTCTGGTCGTAACTCCTGAACAGAACAGAGATGCTACCTAGGCCAGAGTAAGAATGAGTAGGGCTTCTGGCAATGGCATAGTCAGAATGAAGAGGAAGGAATTTTCACTGGGTGATGATTGACTACAGATAAGGAAAAATTAATAAAACTGATTCTGAAAAGAGACTTATATCCACTCATGTAATATTATTTTGGTTCTTGGAAAAAAGAGTTTCGTTGTTGTTTGAGTGTTAGTCACTATAGCCTTTTTGAAAGCATGGAGTGAGAGAGACTAGGATAGTGAGTCTGAGCAGGAAAATAAAGGAAGCTTGAAACTCAGAAGTTAATCTGTTTACAGTCACTCTACACACATCTCAATTGACATGAAGAAATGTTAGTATTCAACTGTCAAATAATTAAGATATTATTTTTATTAATAGTATGTGTAAAAAACAGATTTCCAAATGTTGAATGAAACAACACACAGTTAACTCAGGTTAGAGTCTCTGGTACCTTACAAAGATCATCAGAAATTGGGACTCAATGTTGCTGGGTCTTTGATAACTTACAAATTTGTATATATAAATATGTAAAATGACTTCTAATAGTTTAAGATAGTTTTAAATTTTACATAGCTGGTAAAATCACATATAATAATCATAAATCACATGTTAGGTTCTGTGTTTTCACATACAATGATATTTAAAATGATGATCTCAGATTTGGGAAGGGCCATGCTATTATAATTCTCCATCAGTTATATAGATATTTCAGATTTTTAGTGTAGATAATGTAAATGTTCTAAGAATATTTAAGAAAGATTATTTAAACTTCAATAATCTATATTAATGTATATTAAATGTGTTTTCAATGTGTGATGGGCTGATGGGCACATCTAACTCTTTGCATCATAAACTGAGAGAAATAGTCCTGATTAATATATTCCATGCTTCACTTGATTCTGTTCAGTTCCACAATAGATTGAACTTATTCTGATATTGTGTTATATTACTTTTACCTAATTATCAAAGAATTTGCTTTGATTGTAAATGTGCCAGGCACTGGGCTAAAAAAATCCAGATAAAAGAATATATACTCATCTTGTTACATATGTACCTACTAAGGTAAAATCAAATATCTAAGGTTGTATGTTTTGTCTCAGGTAACACATAGTTATCCTGTTATCTCTTCCCAATCTAACACATAGAGAGGATTTCTGAAATATGTGACTACATTAAGCCTTTTCAAATTACAATTATTATTTGATTACAGCTGCTCTTATTCTATAAAAACAAAATTTTACCATGCAATCGAATGAGCTACAAGAGAATCTGACTTGAGAAGAACCCTGTATTGTTCATACTAGTAGGGGAGAGTTAGCCTCTTGTAAAAGGGGTGGGGGTGCTGAAAGTGTAAAATGAAGACCTCTCTCTCTCTCTCTCTCTCTCTCTCTTTCTGTGTGTGTGTGTGTTTGTATGTGTGTGTGTTTGACTTAGTCTTTCATTCTCTACAGAATCCAGAACCCACCAGAAAAAAGTAAAATCCAGAAAGATTTTACTGAAAACCCATCCATGTACATATATATATTTATGTGGATTTAATTTTTACTTAGTCAAACCCTCTGCTAGCCAATTATGGAAAAAATAAAGGCATACACTCCAGATAAAGGACAAAGTCATATGAATGAAAGGCTAAGGTCGCTGTGTAAATTGAATGAGATTTCATATTAGTTGTCATGTAAGAAGTAATAATTCCAAGATGAGGAGATTGCTTAGTGGTTAAAGCACTTGCTGTGAATACAGAGGCACTTGAGATCAAATCTCTTACACCTCATTATTTGTCTGATGTACATGGGTGGGAGGGTGTCTGCAATGTCACCATGGAATAAGTGGAAGCAGGAGACCCTACTGCAAGATGGCTACCAAGACTATTCATATCTACAAGCACCACCTGGATGACTACAGAGAACAAAAGTTGAGCAGATCCTTTTCATTCAAAACCAATCTCTAAATAAATATGTTGTGAGCCATCCAGCAGCTCACATGGACGGGATACACCTGAGTGGCTGGCCAGCGCTGAAAGAAAGGGAAACTCGGCGGACAAGATAGAAATGGAGCCAAGACAATGTTCTGATCACAGCTCAAATGTTTAATGGCAACTGCACTTATAAAGGGGGGAGGGGAGGCCCATTCTTGGAGCCCAGCTGCAGGTGATGATGTGCAGGATAGGGTGTAGTCTCCGGAATAGCTAGGGGGCCTCCCAGCAGGTAGCAGTATCTTGAAGAGGAACATCGACAGTGGCTGAACAATAGATTGATCTAGGGAGGCTCCATTTTAGGTAATCTCCTTAGTGGCAGCAAAGTCGAGGTCTGACTCAGCCAGCCTCAGGCTTGAGGGAGGTTACATAAATACACATATATGAATCCATGTATATGAAACAGGTATAAGGATTCACCATAACATTCATACCTTTTGGGTCTGAGTTACCTCACTCAGGATGTTCCATCCATTTGCCTACAAATCTCAGGATGTCCTCATTCATAATACCTGAGTAGTACTCCTATGTGTAAATGAACCACATTTTCTGTATCCATTTTTCTGTCGTAGGGGATCTGGGTTGTTTCCATTTGTACTCACTAATAAGTGGATATTAGCCAAAAAAACCCAACCAAACAACCAAACAAAAAAACAAAAACAAAACAGAATACCCAAGATACAGTCCACAGAACTCAAAAAGTCAACAAGCTGAAGGGCCCAATTGAGGACTCCTAAATTCCACTTAGGAGGAAGATGAAAAAAATCTTAAGGTGCTTTCCCTGGAAGGGAAAGTGGATGGGGAGAAAGAGGGGAACCAGATCTGGTATTGGGTGTGGGAAAAGTACTGAAGCTCTAAGGGCCAGCAGGAAGTATGGAAATAGGCAACCTTGGGAGGTAGGAGGTTGGGGGGAACACTACAGCATACTAGCATAGAGGGTAGATATCTGCCCAGTTCTAGTCCTGATTAAGACGAATTATAAATACAGAATTTTGTGTCTGTTTTCATGACAACTGAATGATCAGAGGTAAAATCTCGTGACAGAGATTAAAAAAATATTACAACAAACACCTATAATCCATTATTGTTTGTTCCCTTCTTAGTGTAAATCCAAACTTGCATCAATTATTAAACCTATTTTATTCTCATATTGTTTTAATACAGGACTCTGGAACAGTTGACAGTTGTTATCTTGAGTAGGAAGATTTTTATAAAGAGCACTAAAATCCTGTGGGAAGACTGATTTTTGTAGATATAAAATTCCTTTTGGCTGCAGTACCCTGAAGAATCCACAAATCTCCTGCAGCATTCCCAATTGTCTCCTTGGAGAGGGAGAGGGAGAGGGAGAGGGAGAGGGAGAGGGAGAGGGAGAGGGAGAGGGAGAGGGAGAGGGAGAGGGAGAGGGAGAGGGAGAGGGAGAGGGAGAGGGAGAGGGAGAGGGAGAGGGAGAGGGAGAGGGAGAGGGAGAGGGAGAGGGAGAGGGAGGAAGGGGATGGATGGGAGGGGAGGAAGGGGAAGGAAGGGAGGGGAGGGAGGAGAGGGAGGGAGGGAGGGAGGGAGGGAGGGAGATTAATGTAATTCCCAGTAGTGTTAGTGTGATGGGTTTTTTTTTGATTACCAAAGCCTTGTTTTGCCAATTAACTGATCATTGGACAGTGGAAACATTAAGACTTTTACCATGTGAGGGCTAGCATTAAAAAGTTATATTGATGGAGAATACTTTGGGATCGGCTCATCGAAACCTTTATTTTAACTGCTTCTTTTGCTTCAAAGACAACCATCTGAGAAGATTCTATATATCTTCCTGTCATGATATATTCCTCTGCCATAGTACCCAGAGCAGTAATTATAAGAGACCATGGGCTGTGATCTCCTAAAGAATCATCACAAAGGTATCATTTGTCTTCATCACAGTTTATTTCTGGTTATTTTTATGCAGAAATAGAAAGCTAACTAGCAAAAGGCAAATATTTCCACGGAATCACTTAATAGCTATCAGAAACCAGTGATTGTAAATAGTAGGCATATTTTAGAGATGAGGAATTTCTTTGTACATAACTTTTTGGATTTCTTTATAAGTATGGTTGAATGCTATACTATTCAACAGCCACAGTGGGCTGGGACAAGATGACAAGAGGTTCCACCTCCAAACTCACCTAGCATGAGTGGCCTCCTAGGGTTTGGTTTGTGAACATCTCTTCAGTGAATGACTAAAAGTGTAAAAGTTTGAGAATTTAGCATCGACAAACCCTGGTAGATATAGGGCACATCTGCAGGTCATATTCAGGAAAGCCTGAAGTCACAGAGAGCAGCAAAGCTTCTAAGACACTGTACTGAGTAGATGGGTGCATCTTCAGCAAAATCCGTGTTTTAGTTTCTGCTCTATTGCTGTGCAAAAGGCAACACGAATAAGTAACTTGCAAAAGGAAATATTTACCTGTGCACTTGCTACAGTTTTAAAGGGTTAGTCAATAAACATTGTGACAGAAAGTGTGGTGGTGGGCAGATGTGATGCTAATGCATTACCTAAGGAGCTACAAACCAATCCGCGTGCTAAAAGTGAAAGAGAGCCTGGACCTGACATGGGCACGTGATACCTTAAAGCCCTCCAGGGACTCACCTCCTCGTTCAAGATCACACCCCCTCCAAGAAAACCCAACTCCCTAATTCTATCTGGGAACAACCATTGAAATATATGACGCTAAGGGGGCCCTTGCAATTCAAACCTCTACAAAGTCTGAATTTAGAGGAACAGGCAAAAAAGCAGAAAATCCAGCTCACATGCATGAAAAACACCTCCAAGTTCTAACACTTGGCCACCAGCATAATCCATTTGGGTACAGTATACAACTCAAAATGACATCAAGAGACATGCAGCCTTTCTGGTACATGTGTGTGCATGTAACAATAATAGTTATAGAAAAGTATATTAGGATTTTGAGAGGCAGATGGGAGAGATAAGAGGAGTTGGAAGTATGACAATGACAATGCAGTATGCTGTATAAAACTCTAAAGTAAAAAGAGAATTAGTTATAAGAAAAGGTATATATATATTCTGAATGATAGCATAATAGTTAAATTTTATTGTCTACTTGACTGGACTTAAAATCAGTTAAGAGAGAAATGTCTATTCTTGTCTGATTGGGTGTTTCTGTAGAGCTATGAAAGTAAGACCCACCTAAGTGATTATCACAATCCCATAGCCTATGGATCAGGAATCAATAAAAAAAAATTATCAAGTACTCTGAACTCAGCATTCTTCTCCTTTTGACTCCTGACACTGGATACAATGAGATTAACTGCCTCATATTGCTTCCATCACAGGGAGAGCCCACCATGTCTTTCCCTCCACAGTAGGCTGTGCCCCTTCAAACATGAGCTCAAATAAACATTTCCTCTTAACCTTCTTTTGTCTCAACCATAAGAAACACAATCAGTATAAATGCAAGGCTGTGGGAAGTTCAGAAGTGGGATTCTTATAATTGCATTTCAGAAAGCATTTAAACACTCAATTTTTTATAATATTAATATTGATAGTGTTATAAAATTGATCCATATCTCTGTCAAATACTTATTGTTTTTTAATTTTTAATTTTTCACATGATCATCCGTATATTTTTCAGAGTCCTCAGTTTGAATGCCACAAAGTTAGAGATGTATCCTTCTGTTGTCTACTTTTTCAGATACAGTTTTTGCTTTAGAGTATTCACAATGAAAACATTCTTCTTGCAGCCCCCTTTCCACTTCACACAAACTTTTACAAATACTTATTCCGTAGAGTTCCACTTTAACTCCATCTTTCTGTCTCGTAGAGATTGGCTATATTTGTGTAGTAGTTGTGTATCACAAGAGCAATTATGTCTTTATGCAAACATTTAATCATAATCCTAGCCAAGAATGCACAGGAGTAGTGAGATTATGTGTAAATCACATAATCTCTGTGAGGAGGGATAGTGTTAATTTAACCAAAGCTACTAGTTTCTAATATTTGCTAGGCATTTCTGGGGCAACTGCAATCTATCAGGGTGTAAATATATTACAGGGTGTATTCTCATGTCTTCTTCTACTTGATTTAAACACTAAAACCAATTATATGTTTCCAGCTAGTGTGACTACAAACACCTAAGGAGCTTTGCTCTTTTGTTTCCCCTTCTGTTGACAGTTCTGTTCACTTCTCCTGTACCTGGATGATTTTTCCTTATAGTAAATAATAATTCATTACCAATTTCTAGTTGCAATATATTCTAGCCTAGGTCATATTTGTATATCTATTTTTGTGTAATTATGAAAAAATGTAGCAGAATTTTCCCTGTCCAATCACTTCAAATATTAATACAATAAGAAGCCTATGATTAGACAGGGGAAAGGGAGGCAGCATGAAGAGTTGCAGAGATGGACACAGAGAAGACATGTGGAGGAGAAGGAAGCAAGGTGGAGGATGAACAAGATGATTCAGATTTCGTGTGGCTTTAAATAGCCACAGGTAGATATAATATCATATAAGGATAAAATAATTGAGGTAACTTGTTTAATCTAGGTGGCCAGCTTGTACCATTATCAATTAGCCCTGAATTTATTGTGTGAGCATCTTGTGTATTGAGAATTTATTGATATATAAGTCTAATTGATTAATTATAAGCTTCTAGAGTTTTCATATTACAGGGTTACTGGGAATTGTGACAGCTAACCATGAGGTGAGCAGTCTTTGCATGGGGCTGACACCTCAAGTCAGGTGAAGACATCTCAGGAGCTCCGAGCCAGAGAATCTTCTGAGAGGCCCATTGGTCTTGCAAACTTTATATGCCTCAGTACAGGGGAATGCCAGGGCCAAGAAGTGGGAGTGGGTGGGTAGGGGAGTGGGTGGGGGAGTGAATGGGGGACTTTTGGGATAGCACTGGAAATGTAAATGAAGAAAATACTTACTTAAAAAAAATAAACAAAACCAAAAAAAATACCATATCACTTAAAGGAGTTGAAATGATATTGACAGTATTGTCTGATTCAATAATTAAATTATTTCTTTAAGAAAAAAAAAAAAAAGAACACCTCTCTGGAGCCAGGTGGCCCACGGCCTAGCGTGGAAACTTGCAGTTCTTTTTAAATATTTTCCACAACAGAAAAAGTTATGAAACTGCATATATCACAAAAGAAGTAGCAAGCCAAACACCACTTTAATCTTGCACAGTAATTGACTTCTTTCTTCATGGTAAAGGAAAGCTAGTTATGCTTTAGACTCCTGTTAAGAAGAGTTGTAATTTTATCCAACTCCATCATGTAGCTTCCACAGGACTATGTCTGTGGTATTTTATCATCAATGTTATAAATTCATTTTGGTATTTGTTTTTCACATCATTAGAAATTAAACATTTATAAAGAGCATCCTCATGTAACCGTCTTCTATTTCTGGAAACTAGGTTATTTCGTTTTGTAATCTCCCAAGATGAGATTTCACTCTGGCATGCCATCTGGCAAGATAATAGGATAACATCTAAAATCAATACTTTAATATGAGCCAGCTGAAACCTAACTTCAATGAGAATTAATGACATATGGTTGAAGCCTAAGAAGGAAAAATAATTAATGTCACCTTAAAATGCATATATACAAGAAAATGTTCCAGAAGATTCTTTTTAGAAAAGGGTAACGGAATACAAACAGATTGTAGTATTTTTCAGTTGATGAAAAAGCTACTGGTTGCATATCTTACAAACACAATGGTTTTCTTTTTCTCCTTTATATTTGTATGTTGTTTTTGTCTCCTGTTGAGATAATGGCTCATTCAGTAGTACAAGCTGGGTTAAGATTCACTATACAACATCCTGTGTTAAACTTATCCTGCAGAGTAACCTGAACTACCAAGTCCACATATTGAGGCTCTCAAAATAACAAAATATTTAATTAAGAGTTTGCAAAACTCCAAACTGAGCAAAGAAAAGATAAAAATTTATTTAACAGTGTAGATTTAAATATAAAATAATACAGATGTTCAAAATATACAGGTTATAAGCATGGTTATTTAATTTAAAGGCATGGTACAAAAGAAAAAAAGGAGAAGGAGGAGAAGGAGGAAGAGGAGGAGAAGGTGGAGGAGGAGGAGGAGGAGGAGGAGGAGAAGGAGAAGAAGAAGAAGAAGAAGAAGAAGAAGAAGAAGAAGAAGAAGAAGAAGAAGAAGAAGAAGAAGAAGAAGAAGAAGAAGAAGAAGAATCAGATAATCTATAATTCATATAAAGCTTGTGGCTTCACTTACACATATATTCTATCTTACAATGAGGGAATGGAGATGTTTATATTAATTCAAAACATATTTTAACCCCCTAATATGACATGTAATCACTCAGAAAGAAAAAGTTTAAGGTTAATTTTGTTTACTCGAGTGTTTCAGAATAAGTTCTCTAAAGTAGAAAAATAGCTAAGACATTAAGAATTTTTACAGCCCACACAAAGTTTCCCATTGGGTTTTCATAGTCATCTGTACCTCCAGCTACAGCTACAGCTCCAGTAGATCTGACACACTCAAAGACACAATTTGTGTGCACATATTCCATACAGAAGTATACACATACATATAAGTGAAAATAAAATCCTTTCAAAATGGTAAGGGAAGCGAGATCTCTGTGACTTCTTTTTTTTTTTTTTTTTCATTTATTTATTGTGTTTGCTTTCTGGCCAACTTTGATGAATGGAATATAGATTATTCTTTTTTTAAATAAAATTGACTTCTGTGGGTCTATAATACTTTGTTATATTTACATTATGAAGAGGGTCTTTTCTGACACTTGGATTGTTCATACTCATTGTGAGAACTCATCTATTGAAATATAAATAGCATGGTGTATAGAAATACTTTAATCTGACCTGTGGTTCCATCTAACACTCATTGTATTTTTGTTAATTTTTTTTTCTTATGTATTAAGTCTCCATTAGGAATCTGCAACTTTCCCTTACTGTGTTTGGGTTTTCCAGAATACTCATAACTATGTTGATTTATAGCAAATTTTTGTTTCATGCTAACCTCTCATATTGTCTCTAGTAAATGATGGTGTGGCCTCGATTACTGTGTGATATTAACTTCTTTCTGGGTCCTCCAGTGTTACCTGTACTCTTTCACTTATTTTGTTTTGTTCAGAGTTGATGTATTTATTTTTTTAATTTTATTTAAGCTATAACATGTATAATTATAATAATGTAAATTTGAATTTAACATTTTTAACTTATTTGATACCCTTGTTAACACTATGCAGAGTTTTACCAATTTGTAATCCTGGAAATTTTTACATAAATTCTTATCAACTAACTTATGTACTACATAGAAAAATCTCAAATAATTTTACCAAATTAAAATCTGTAGATGTGTCTGATGCTATGGTCCTGTTCCTAAATTGGTTCTTTTTCTATTAATTATTATTATTCTTTAATCTTGCTTTACAGTCCAATTGTTATTCCCATCTCCAAGAAGATAGACCTGCCTCCCCCATCCCACCACACCTTCCCATAACTTGGTGCCTCAAGTCTCTTGAGGATTACGTGCATTTTCTCTCACTGAGGCTGGTCCTCTGTTGTATATGTGTCAGGGCCTCATAACAGCTCAATAAAGACGCTTGAGGCTTGAGGCCAATGAGCTATGCAGAATAGGTGGGACTTCTAGGTCACCACAGCAAGCAACAAGATGCAGAAGAAAGAGGAAAGGAGTTATTCTGCTATGCTTTGGGGCGGGGGAGGGGGGGGCAAAAAGCCAGCCAGCCATGTGAGATCTTTGTTTCTAATTGATTGATTTCAGCCTTCATTATGGTTATTTTCCGATGACTACTTTTCTTGGGTTTGTTTGTTTCTTTTTTTTTTTTTTTTCCTTGTACGTTCAGGTATACTTTTACATTTTTAGAATGAAAACTCTTCAATTTCATTATGGAGGCCCTTAATGCTATGAGCTTTCCTCTAAGCACTGCTTTCATTGTGTTCCATAAGTTTGTTGTGTCTTAATTTTCATTAAAGTCTAGAGAGTCTTTGATTTTTTTTTAATTGATTTCTTCTTTCACCCGGTGATCATTGAGTAGAAATTTGTTCAGTTTCCATGAGTTAGTAGGTTTTCGGTTCTGTTGTTTTTGAAGTCCAGTTTTAATTAATCTGATAAGTACAAGGGGTAATTTCAATCTTCTTGTCTACACTGAGGCTTGCTTTGTGACATTGGGCAGATCAGTTTGGAGAAGGTTCCATGAGTTGCAGAGAAGAAAGTGTATTATTTTTGTTTGGGTGCAATATTCTTTAGATATCTGTCAGATTCATTTGACCCATAACTTCAGTTAGTTTCATTATTTCTCTGTTTATTGCTTGGTTTGAAGACCTGTGCATTGGTGAGAGTGGGATACTGAAGTCTACCACTATTGATGTGTATGTTTTGATATGTGATTTAAGCTTTAGCAATATTTCTATTACCAATGTGGGTACCCTTGCATTTGGGGCATAGACGTTCAGAATTGGCATGTTTTCTTGGAGTTTTCCTTTAATGAGCATGGCATGTCCTTCCCTTGCTCTTTTAATTAATTTAAGTTGTATGTCTCTTTTATTAGATATTAGGATGTCTACTCAGCTTGTTTCTTGGGTTCATTTGTTCAAAGACCTTTTTTCTAGCACTTTACGCTGAGGTGGTTCCTTCTTTGTTGCTGAGGGCTATCTACTGTTGTGAGGTGGGATGTGCAGTGATAGCTTTAGTTTCTCTTGCTTTCTTGGTGTTAGTTACCTTTCTTGTGTTGGAATTTTCCTTCTAGCATCTCAGTAGGGCAGGATTAGTGAAAAAATATGTTTAAATTTGTTTTGTTGTTGTTGTTGTTGTTTTGTTTGTTTTCATGTGATGTCTTGGTTTCTCCATCTATGGTGACTAAAAGTTTTGCTGGGTGTAGTTTTCTAGGACAACATCCGTAGCTACTTAGGGTCTATGAAACATCTATCCAGACCTTTTTGGTGGTTAGAGTCTCTGTTGAGAAGTCTTGTATAATTCCAATAGGTCTCCCTTTATATATTCTTTGGCCTCTTTCTTTTGTAGGTTTTAATATTCTTTCTTTGTTTTTGTACATTTAAAGTTTTGAATATTATGAGGTAGGAGATTTTTTTTTATGATCCAATCTATTTGATGTTCTGTATAATTCATGAACATTTATACCCGTCTTTTTCTTTAGGTTAGGGAAATTTACTTCTATGGTTTTATTGAAGAAATTTTCTGGGTCTTTAATCTGAATATCTCCTTCTATTCCTGTTATTCTTAGTTTTTTTTCATAGTGTCCCCAATTTTCTGTAAGTTTTATCTTATAAATATTTTAGATTTTGCATTTTCTTTGACAGATGTATCAATTTCCTCTATTGTATCTTCTCTACCTGAGATTCTCACTTTCTTTTTTTATTAGATATTTTCTTCATTTACACTTCAAATGCTATCCCGAAAATCCCCTATACCGTCCCCCTGCCCCGCTCCCCAACCCACCCATTCCAACTTCCTGGCCCTGGCATTACCCTGCACTGGGGCATATAATCTTTGCAAGACCAAGGGCCTCTCATCTCATTGATTTATAATCACCAGAAGCTGAAAAGAACCTAGATGTCCCTCAACAGAGGAATGGATACAGAATGTGGTACAGTTACACATTGAAGTACTACTCAGCTATTAAAAACAATGAATTTATGAAATTCTTAGGCAAATGGATGGATCTGGAGGATATCATCCTGAGTGAGGTAACCCAATCACAAAAGAACTCACATGATATGCACTCACTGATACTTGGATATTAGCCCAGAAACTTAGAATATCCAAGATACAATTTGCAAAACACATGAAACTCAAGAAGAAGGAAGACCAAAGTGTGGATACTTCATTCCTTCTCAGAATGGGGGACAAAATACCCATGAAAGGAGTTACAGAGAAAAAGTTCGGAGCTGAGATAGAAGGAAGGACCATCCAGAGACTGCCCTAACCAGGCATCCATCCCATATACAACCACCAAACCCAGGCACTATTGCATATGCCAGCAATATTTTACTGACAGGCCCCTAATATAGCTGTCTCTTGTGTGTCTTTGCCAGTGCCTGGCAAATACAGAAGTGGATGCTCACAGTCATCTATAGGATGGAACCCAGGGCCCTAATGAAGGAGCTAGAGAAAGTACCCAAGGAGATTCTCACTTTTACCAACTTCTGTTGGTGATGCTGATGTCTATATTTCCTGCTCTTTCCTAGGCTTTCCACCTCTAAGGTTGTCTCCATTTATGTTTTCTTTATTGCTTTCCATTTCTATTTTCATGTCTTGAACAGTTTTATTCATTTCGTTCTCTTGTATTTTCCTGTATTTCTTTAAGGAATTTAATTTTTTCCTCTTTTAAAGACATCCATCATCTTCATAAGATGTGTTTTAAGGTCATTGCCTTTCTTTTCAGGTTTGTTAGTATATCCAGAGCTCTCTATAGTAGGAGAGCTGGGTTCTAATAATACAACATTGAGCTGGCTTCTGTTGATTCTGATTTTGTGCTGGCCTTTAACCTTTGATTGTCTTTGGTATTGACTGGCCTGGTAGTCCTGGGTGGTAACAGTCATCTGGTACTGCAGGTAGACTGGTAGTTCCTAATAGCAGCTGTCCTCTGGCTCTTTTGCATATCAGCAGTCCTCCAGGGAAGCAGGCTGAGCTGCTGCCCAGGGTTGCAGAGTACAGATCCTAACTGCAGTACATTTGTGGATCACAAGGTGAGTTTGTTTTAATGAAATAGTCTTTTTAGCTCACTGGCATTGATCCAATTATACTGAGTTATTTTCTTTTTTATGATTATTTCAGTTTTATTGGTATGATACTTTTGTTTTTTTTTATTTTTTAATAAACTAATAAAATTTATTTTAAAATATGCAATGCAGTATTGACATTTTTATCATCAAAATAATTTATAATAGTTAAATGCCTCTTAAATATACATGATATCTTCTGAAGCTAAAAGTAATATTCACTCAATCAGTGTTTAAAACCTATTTGGAACATTAGAACATTAAACATTATATAAGTAGAAAACAATTCTTTCTTTCTTTTTTTTTTTGAAAAGTGATTTTAGCATTTCTTTCTTTCTTTCTTTCTTTCTTTCTTTCTTTTCTTTTCTTTTCTTTTCTTTTCTTTTCTTTTCTTTTCTTTTCTTTTCTTTTTTTTTTTTAAATGAAGTCCTCCATGAAAGGAAATTGTGAAAAGTCCCTGGTTAGACAGAAACCATTCAATTTCCAAGGAAGAATACTCAGCATAACTGTGGCTTCATCGAACGAATTGGGTAGTGTTCTTTCTGTTTCTATTTTCTGGAATAGTCTGCAGAGTATTGGTATTACATCTTCTTTGCAGGTCTAAATTTGTACTAAAATCATCTGGTCCTCAGCTTTTTTCTGTTGGGAGACTCAATGACTGCTTTTACTTCCTTAGGGGACATGGGACTGTTTAGATGGTTTACCTGATCCTGATTCAGCTTTGCTGTTTGGTATCTGTCTAGAAAATTGTGCATCTGAATTATTTTCTAAAAAAAACAATATTGTTTTCTTATACTTAAGAATATGTGTTATTCCTGCAGGGGATTGCATTTCAGCTTCTATCATCCATATCAAGTTTTACAATAGTCTTTAACTCCAGTTCAAAGGAATAAAATAAATTCTTCCAATCTCTTATGGAGCAAGCATACATGTGGTGTACATGAACATTTGACAGCAAAACACTCATACATATAAAAATATTCAATGAATCTTAAACAGTAGAAATATATGTGTATATTGCAATGCCTTTGATTATTTTTTTGTTTTGTTTTGTTTTGTTTTTGTTTTTGATTGGATTTTTTTGCCTGATACATTTATACATTCAGAAATTATTATCCTGAACCAGCTACTGCCATATCTATCTGAATTATTTTACTATAACACACAAAACATTATTTTGTTCTATAATTTTATTATATATATACATATATATATATGCATTATGTTCTTCTTTAATTTGCACATCTTTTGGGCAGTTTCAGATTTCAATTAGTGATCCTTTTTAACATCCAGCCAGGGACCAATATATCCCTCCACTTCTAAAGCTATATGTTTGTTTTCACAGAATTTTAGGATAGCATCTTTATCTCATCAATCAATACCAGTTCACATCTGCTGCTATCACATCTCTAGCTTTTATGCATCTGAAGTTCAGGTCATGTATACTTTGGATTGATTTCATAGTTCTGTGGAAGTTTATGTTCATAATGTTCCTCTAACATTTTGGGTTACTATCTAGTTTTTTTGAGTTAATTGTCCATTATCTTGATTAATAATTTTCATTGTCAACTTGACACAAACTAGTATCACCTGGAAAGAAGAAAACTCAACTGAGGACTTTTCCTCATCAAACTGATGTGTGTACACATCTGTGGATAGTTTCTTTATTGCAAATTGATATAGGAGTATGAAGCACACTGTGACCCATAAATCCTTAGTAATTGAGCCATGACACTGTAAGCAAAATAGTTTTGACCAATAACCCAGGAGAGAAAGCAAATAAGCAGGGTGACTCCAAGACACTTCAGGGTTTTGTCTTGATCCCATTCTGATTTTTCTTATTGATGAGCTAGCTGTAACCTGAAAGTGTAACATGAAATGGTGTATTTCACCATAGCTACAGTAAGCACACTAGAACATCTAATATATTCATTTTCTCTGTAATTTTATAGTAACTACACTTACAACTACAGTAACTATTTACTGACTAGTTTAAATTTAGCTCTTTGCGTATATTTTATTTTATATTGATGTTAACACATCTTTGTCTTTTCTGAAATGTAATTGATTACATCATTATTGTTTAAACTTTTAAATTATGGGTGAGGCTTTATATTAAAATTTGGTTTCCTCCTTTTTTTGAATGAGTATAACTTTATTACTTAATCAGTAACATTTATTTGACTGAATTTTTCTTTATCATATTTTCATATTAGTTAATTGCAATGTCTTCAAAATAAAGTGCTTTCATAGATGACTGTGCCAACTTTGTCTGTGCCATTTTGAAATTCACAAACATTTTCACTTATCAGAAAGGCTTCTGTGTCGTCTAATAGAGAGTTGCTATATGTTCACAGTCTCATGCTAGAAGGCTTTATTTACATCATGTTTGAGAATATGATAAGCGTGATTTGCTTTTTCAGTGGCTTACCTGGCTATACAACCTGATATTCTAGTCTATTTGGGAAGGAACAGTTAGTATACGTGCTTCAAGAAGATCCATATATCTATAAGGAAAATTCATGTTCATTTTAATAATATATTTAAGTCCTTTATAATAGAGAAACCTTTATAAGATGAATACATTGTAGTACATGGAAAATAGTAACTTGAATCCTTATTCACAAAGTATAATTCTCTTCCATGTATTATTTCTTACTGACAACAGAATTTGTCAAGTTGATTGTACACATTAACCTGGAACCCTCAGATTCATTGTATGATTATATTGTCAAGTAAGAAAAACCCTATCAACTGACATGTGACAATTTCTGAAATTATTATGTGGAAGAAGTAAAGGTTAAGTACCTCTCACTGGACAGCTCTGGGAGGTGACATATTTATATCCTTAAGTGTATGGCAGATGGACCCTAAAAAGTTTGGAAGGCCACATAGTAGAATATTGGATCAGAAAATCTAGGTAAAAGTGCAAATTTTTAACAAAATTTGATTACCTAATAGTCACTGGGCATGCAGAGATGATGGCTCAGCCATTAAAAGCATTTACTAATCTTTCAGAGGATCTGTTTACAGAACCTATGTGGTAGATCACAACAATATGTGGCTCTAATTTCACAAGAACTAACATTTACTTCTGGCCTCGATGGGCACGGTACTTGTATGATTCACATGAGCACCTCCAGCCACAATATTCAGTCTCATAATGTAAATTTTAATTGAAAAGAATTCATGGTCACTAAAATAGAAATTAATGGTTTGGGGAAGGTGACCTTACTAAACTACTTTGAATAAAGGGACTGGGTATATAAACTGTCGGGTCAAAGCACTGTCAGAGCAACAGCAGTAGCTAGTGTTAAGCCATTATATAAGGTAAGGCCACTGTTCCAATTGCTGCAACTATAAAAACTGTGGACTGTTTTCACAAAGTATAACAATGGCCACATTTTCAGATAAGTAATATGAAAATGAACTCTAGTGGATAAACTGAGTATTTTCATTTTCAGATAAGTATAGATCCTCTTTGAGAGGTGGTAGCTATGAGTAGAAGAAAGAAAGAAGAATGAAAATACTATAGGTGAGAGATGCACATAGTGTAGATGAAGTAAAGTATAATCACTGAAGTTCCTTCCTTGATATGCCTGTATCAAAACATTAGCAGACAGCCGAAGCCTATATCTATAATCTTGGAAAAAATAAATAAAAAAATAAACCAGTAATTTAAAATCCATTGTTTCAGTTTTTCTTTAAAATTAAATGAAGTATTTCTGGAACAACAATATGTACTAACCAGTACCCCCAGAGTTCGTGTCTCTAGCTGCATATGTATCAGAAGATGACCTAGTCGGCCATCATTGGAAAGAGAGGCCCCTTGATCTTGCAAACTTTATATTCCTCAGTACGAGAGAACACCAGGGCCAAGAAGTGGGAGTGTGTGGGTAGGGGACTGGGGGGAGGAGGGTCTGGGGAACTTTTGGGATAGCATTTGAAATTTAAATGAAGAAAATACCTAATTAAAAAAAATTTAAAAATTAAAAAATAAAAGTAAAAAAAAGAATACATGTGCCTTTCAGTTCTCAACTTGTGGGTTGCCACACCTTTGGTGGGTGATACAAACCTTTCCCAAGGGTTGCCTAAGACTGTCAGAAAACACAGATAGTTAAATTATAATTCTTAAAAGTTGCAAAATTAAAGACATGACATAGCAATGAAAATAGTTTTATGGTTGGGGTTACCACAGATAAGGAACTCTATTAATGAGTCACAGCATAAGGAAGGTTAAGAAACAGTGACTTAAAAGGTAAAGGTTCTTGCTTCCCAGCCTGAAGAGCTACATTTGATCCCTAAAAACACTATGGGAAGAGATTGCTGACTCCCTTTGCAGGTTGTCTTCTGATCTCTAAATCTATAATGTTGTACATATATACCACCTCCTAATAAAGAATTAAGTGTAATCCAATAAATATTGAATTACTATACAAAAAATATATGTGCTTTTGGATTACAAACATGTAGCACTTTCATGAGAATAAACACAGACTTTTGCATACCAATCCCTATGATACTTACCTTGAAAATATTTTTGGAAAGTTCTGTGTCTAAGAGATTGAAGAACAAGTAAAAAAAATTCAAAAGATTTCTATCACAAGACTAGTGACCTCTGCAGGTATATGCAAAACCCATTGTGATTTAAACAGAAGCAAGATAGTCATAGTGATTAGTAACAGGAATGTTTGCCTTTTCTGGGTGTCTCTAAAATATGCGAATAATCTCAGCCTTGAAGAGAAGATAGATGAAATGTTAGTGTTTTACATCCTGGATTTTAAGGAAAAACAGCATCTGACTCTCTTGATTGATAACTATCTGCATTGGCTTGGCTTCCTGACTGCTTCTGGCAAACTGAAATATTCTTGTCATTGTACGTTTTAATCCTGCATTTATTACTACTATTCTGAATGAATGAAGACATGGTCTTTGTGGATCGGAAAAGTATTAGAATTTGGAACCTTGTATCATCAGGTACATTGAGTATTTATGGTAGTTGTCAAATGTTTAAGTTTAGATATTTTAAAGACTTTTACATATGCATGTGTACATGCACACACACACACACACACATATATATATTTCATATTTACACTTCTGTATTATATCTCATAGATATTCAGCCCAACTTAAACATTCTAGATATGAAATTTCAGGTCTATGGATAGTCAAAGCTTTCTGTGCTTCTGAATGGTTCATTGAGGGTAGTTATCTTTATGCAAATGACTTTGGGGAATAAAGTTAGAAATTAGAATTTACAGATCTTTGTTGATTTTTTTCATATTTAGATATTTATTAAGTTCTGAAGCATCCATCAACTTTTGTTTTGAATGAAAGACTGTGTATTTATTGAGAAAGATACAAGTTTAGTGCCTAGTAAAAGGTAGTGCAGCTAGAGGAGCTTAGAGGTTTGAAACCTGTCTATCTTTAGAAAAGGTTTTAAAGAAAATGGTTTCTTCAAAAAAGAAAAGAGAAGTTGGGGGAAAAGCAGAGTCTTTTCTACACTTCTTTGATTCACCTTTAGAGTAAAGGATTCCTTGTTGAATCAAATATTTCAATGGGCTTCCTCTGTTCAAAGTGAAAATCAAGGTTCTATTCAGGAGTGTTCAATAGATGCTGACTGCTCTACATCAGAATACAAAAAGACTTCTTTATTGTGTGCCAGGCAATGGGTAACATTTTTTTTTAGTGTGATTGCCTTCCATAGATTTTCCTTTCCATATGGATTTGTACTTTGCTCCTGTGTAAATTGTTATTAGGTGCAATTTTGTTCTCTCTAGTAGAGTAGGAGCAGATACACAGGAAATGGGATTCATTTTGAAGTCATATTCTTTCGACAGAGCAGAGTTGACCAAACTGTGAATGTCAAAGTTTTTTGAACGTTTCTACTGTATTTTCTATATGACAGTGATCTAGATTAAATAATGCAGACTTTGAAGAATGAATCATTGCTATCATCTTCTCTAGCAAGATTTTTTTCAAGAAATGACAGTTATATGTGTTATAAAATATATAACTACAAATCAAAGTTTTGCAATTGTCATGGCCGATGAGTTAGGCAGTAAGGCAGTGTGCAAAGAGAAAAGCATTTGAGACAGACGGGATACAGAAGAGGTGACTGTAAATAGCATTGGGGATTCAGGAGGATTTTCTAGGGGCCATTATTAAACTCATGATTTAATAAAGAAAAACAGGTAGAGTGATCATCTCATGGGCAATGGTCCTACAGAAAGAAGTAAATAGAATTTTCCCAGCCAAATACGATTATGTAGCTAACCAAATGAGAAAATCAAGGAAACAGTTAAATGGAATTAGAAAAGGCACTACTGAAAGGTAGCACCAATCAAGGTGGTTGGTGCTAATAAAAATCTCTCTGTGGCTATAAGTTACTAGAAGAATTGAATTCACTTATATCATGTGAGTCTCATAATTACTTTTATCTTAGGTATGGTCATGATGATTGTTTCCTTTAAATTATCTAACACAAGAAAATAAAAAGTTAGAAGTCTTTACAATTCTGTTCATATATGCAATGAGTATTAAATAACAACCAAATCTGGGTCTTACCAGAAGTTCAAAATAGTCAGATGTGAAGATTTTATTTAGGAGAAACACAAAGGACTTAAAACTAAGTAAGAGGTGTACACATTACATAGGAGAAATATTGTATAAGAAAGTGAGAAGACAGCAGGGAATATGAAAATAATTGGTGAGGCACAGGTCTTGCCTGAAGTAACTTCATCTTTTCTTTGTGGCAAAGAAGGGAATAGTGTTTGCTATGGCTGTGGATTGGAAGAGGGGTACGTTCTAGAAAAAAAAGAGAGAAACAAAAAAAGAAGAAGAAGAAGAAGAGTTTTAATAGAATTTTATGTTGTCCTCATAGTGATACCTTCATCCCAACTAGTCAACTCATCATTTTTAAGGCAAAGAATGGTAGTTTAGAAAGTGTTTGTCAGGCCCTGTCTGGTTCACAATGATACAGCTTGAGCCTATCTCAGAAATAGAGAAGAAATGATCACTTACTGTTAAACTATTTTTGGAACACATGCATTTCTCTCAATGTTACCAAACTGTCTAGCCTCCCATGCAACAAATGGGTTCAATGCTGTTTCAATAAAAAAGTAATAAGATGGAAACCACTTACAGTATGAGGAATGCCAACACCCCCTTATTTAGAAAGGCCTGAATTCCTATGTGTGGATAACAATATCATAGCTGTCTATGAAACTGTGAAGATCTGAAGGTCTGTGTTAACAGATTGACTCCAGAAGACCCAGTGGGCAACTGATGATCACGTGGCTCATTACAAAATTAAATGAGAAAATAGAGACCAGGAAAAGAGATTTTAATAATTTGTAAGCAAAACAAACTTGGTTTATAAAATAGGATGTATAGTCAAGAGAAAATACTCATGACACACAGAAATGAATATCTGATTTAGATGTGAGAATGTCTGCTAGGAAAGGCTGAAAGTAAAGTAGTCATCAGCCTCAGTATCTTAAAATAGCTGGAGATTATTTCCTGCTCAGCTTATGTGCACATTATGGTTTGACAGAACTCTCTGCACACATATCCACTCAGGTACAGAAGCTAGTGGAGTAGTCGCCATCAGTAAAATTGTTGGTTACTCGTAAGAAAGGAATGTTCCAGCACAGATATGGCTCAGGTTGCTTCAGTTCATAACTCATGGGTTTTCACAGGTGTCCAGACCACATAACAGACCAAAAGAGTAGCCCTACAAAGGAATAGGAATGTTGCAAATATTGAAGGAAAATCTTGAATGCCTACTGCATAGCATCAAATACCCCAATTTAAACCTCCACCTCAGTCAATAGACAGTATAATCCTTACAAATTAGAGATGTATATTCTATGCATCTATTACATCTTGCTCAAAGTCCACAATATACGTATAAAGTCTGTGTCTATTCTCTTCCATGGTGGTAATCAGAAGTCTCTTAAGTCTGAATATATTTTATATTGACTTTGCATTATAAGAATAGTTTCATTTATCTAATGTATTGAGTTAGAACAGTGAAAAAGTTCATATTTAAAAATTGTCAGAAGACCTAAAATAATAATCGTCTTAACCTCACTAGGAAATATCCTAAAAGGATCTGCATGACCTGCAAGGTGGTGGAGGTCTTACTTCCTATTCTTTCCTGTAAGGAGAAGAGGGATCACTGAGTGAGCAAAGTGCCAAATGAATGTGAATCTTGATATGAACACAGCTAGTCCAGGACTGCAAGACTCAGGGGGCAAAGCTGTAACCCATATGTCTTAGGTAAAAGAGAAATAACAAAGCTTTTCTTGAGGAATAAAGTATGAGTATTTATGAAAGAATGATCAGTATGTACAAATACTAGCAAGGGCATCTTTCTTCTCATCTTTCTTCTCTTCTCTTTTATATCTTGAGGATGCTTGCCTACAGAACAGCCTCTGAAGGTTGGTTAACTGATCCTGCCTATTATGTCTACTAAGAACTCTAAGGTTCCAGGTTGCTGTGTTAGCAATAGACAATTCTACCTGATCTCATCTCTAGTGTACCCTCGTCTGAATGTCTGTCCTTTCTTAATTTCTAGCCGCATCCTGAACATGAAATCAGTTTAAGATATGCTTGTCCCTGTCACAAAAAAAGGCAAAAGGCTAGGGATAAAGTATGTATTTTAATATTTAGTCCATGTATCTGAGTGTCTGTGTCTCTTTTTGTGAGTGTGACTTGTCACATGAATTCTGGGCTTCTTGTGAGTGACATTGGCTCAAAGTAGGCTAATAACTTCTCTTCTATGTTAAATTGACACAGGTTAAAGTCATAATGAAAGAGGGAACCTCAATTAAGAAATGACATCCAGCAAACCTGTTGAATAGCCTTGTAAAATCATTAATATGGGTTTAGATTTTGTTTTTGTTTTTGTTTTCTATGAACTATAATTTACTCTAGTAGTCATTAATAACCTGTGACTAAGATATGTAAGTAATATTGTGTTTTCTTATCTCTTTCCTAAATATAGTATTTAAAAACACAATAGCTCTCTGATACCACAAGACTTTTTTAAAACCATTTCTTCAACATGTACTTCCTATTTACATGTTTCTAGATAGCCTTACATTTCCAACAGTATCATATTTTCTAATTGAGTGGTATTCCATACAATAATTTCTAAATTTCTCAACTAGCATTTTGTAATAGTCAAGTTGACATATTCTAGAGTCACCTCTGACCTTGTAGGTAAATGACTTTTTAGATTACAATATCTCTGGGTCATATCTGTACAAAACTGTCTTAAGTAGGGTAATTTCAATGAGAAATCACAAAACATAAGTAGTGGCACTATAGACTAAGTTCTGGAAAGAAAGAAAAAGAGAACGAAAGAACGAAAGAACGAAAGAACAAAAGAACGAAAGAACGAAAGAACGAAAGAACGAAAGAAGGGAGGGAGGGAGGGAAGGAGGGAGGGAGGGAGGGAGGGAGGAAGGAAAGAAAGAAAGAAAGAAAGAAAGAAAGAAAGAAAGAAAGAAAGAGAAAAGAAAAGAAAAGAAAAGAAAAGAAAAGAAAAGAAAAGAAAAGAAAAGAAAAGAAAAAAGTTAGCTGAACTCCAGCTTTGCTTCTCTGTAATGTGACCAGCTATCCAAGAGGACTCTCCTGACACAACATACTGTATCCTAGAACATAGATAAGCCCTTGGTTTCTTAGGTTTGTGTGTGAAGAGATGACTCTATATAGCACTATTTTTTGTGCTATATTTTCAGTATTTTTCTACAGCAATAGGTTAAAAACATAGACATATACAATTTAAGCAGTAAACACATATTTGGTTGAATTTAACTGATGTTGAATTGTTCCCCTGATGCTACTCTATGACATGTCTGATTATGTGTTATTCTGTTTTGCTTTGGTTTGTTTTTTTGTTGTTGCCAATTTCAGAATTCTAGGTGAAACATCACTCCTCCCAACATTTCTTATGGCTGCAGGAAAAGTACACCTTGGTTGACCTGAATGCCAGAATTAAATTCCCTCACTAAGAAAAAGTTAATTCAATTCCCATTGCTATTGTAAGTACAAAGAAGTCTCATGGTTGAGTTGTCCTAAGAAAGGGGATGGCTAGAAATACTTGATGCAATCGTTATAACAATGGTGAAAAATAAAGGAAGGACACTCAGAAATATAGGAAAAAAGGAAAGGAAAATGTAGCGTACATCTATAACCCCAATTCCTTACTATAGTGAAAGGAATAGAAATAGAGTCATCGTACTGAACAGGAAGGAGTAGGTTAAAAATATGGAAGTGTTTTATATAAGACAAAAGAAGAAATTTCTTGGAATGACAGCAAATATAGCACCAAAAATAATGCTGGATACTATCATCTCCTCACAAATGTTGTCGGTCCCACTCGAAAGTTAGACTTTCTTCTAGAAGGACTTAAGGTATACTATCTCACTTGCACATAGGGATCAATAAGGAAAGAATGCAAGAAATTTATTATTATTATTATTATTATTATTATATTTTTTAAAAAGGAATACTAAAATATGCACAAGTAAGTGGATTGGGATGAGAACACAAGCAATATGTTAGGGAAGGAATCAGAGTAGACCTATGTATTTTGTTCATTGTCTAAGGAGAAGCAGGGATGTAATCATTTCTTAAAGATGATCATGGAGAGAAAGTAACCAAGTTCTCAAAATATTTCATGTTAGTCAGCCTGACTTCTCTGTCCCTGATGCTTCAGAGCAGATCAAACTACATGTCTCAGTATCACACACTTTTTGAGTGTCAAGATGAAAATGAAACTATCTCCGTTGTTCACTAAACATTGACATCTTCTTGACCCCATGAACCGGAGACCATATCCATCAAGCAGAAGTCAAAATGCAGTGGATATTCTATGGCAATCAAATGTCACTTTTGTCACAAAGTTTCCCTGGGATCCTTTAAAAATATATGTAGCTATGTGCATTGTTTTCAGTGTCCCTGAGTGTGCCTATATGGGATGGTAGAGTCAAGAGGGAACTGATTCTACAGGAGCTAGACTTACAGGACTCTATGAGATATAGGTGTACAGAACTCAACTCTCTGAAAGATAAGTACGCACTCTTGACTGCAAGTCAGTTTGCCCCGCCTCTCCCTTGACATTCTATATCTGAGAGTCAACCTTAACTTTACTCACATTTACACAAACATCATCACTTGTCTCTAATGCATCTTGAGCTTGTAATTTCAACAGAAAATCTAATTTGAAATAAAACCTCAGTCAACCCATATGGCTAGTTGAACACCAAAATGTCATCCATGTTAATGCCTGTGAAGGCTGAGCACTGAAAATTGCCTACACATTTTCATCTGGTACCTATTTCCATTTCTACGTCACCCTCTTATACAACAGGTGCTTACTTCATTTCCCCATGTTTGGATCTAGAATATTTTCCCTGTGCTACCTCTGCAGGTAAGTATCTCATACTTTCCAAATCTCCCTTGAAATCACTCCTTCCTAATAAATATTATATAATGCAGGTTCAATTGTAGAATTTACAGCATAGTTTTAAGTCCTCAATTCTATTTTTCCTATTGTAATTATAAGTTATCCTATTATTATATTCATCGCCGTTTTTAACTTGACATTGTCTGTTTCCTATTTATAAAATAAGATTAGTCGATCTAATCTTGCCAAATTTGTATTTCCAGTCATCATATCTCCCACCTTAAGTACGAACTGATGAATTGCTGGGTACTTAATAATTATCCCTGTAATGAGTGGTGGTAATTGTGACAAGCATTTCATTTTGTAACTTTAAAACCAGACTCAGTCTGAGCAAATGATTAATCATTATTTATTTTACTACTCAGCTAGGATAAATGAAAGGGAAAAGGTCTCAAGAAGCGTTCAAAGATGAGCTCAAGTGAAATGTATGTGTAAGAGGTCCTTATCAGCATGCATATTTAGGAAAAGAAAATATTGCACAGTGTTTACAATGTTCTTTTCATTGTGAGCTTTTAATAAAATGAAAACCTGAGACATATACGCAAACCTGAAATTCTGCTTCATATTTTATTTAGCAAGAAGCAACAGAAATAAGCACACAGATTTAGCCTGATTGCCTACCTCCTGCAATCCAGGTTATAATGGTTCCTCACTAATTTGTAAAATCCCATCTTAAATAATGTGTTTGTGCTATTATTTCTGTACCAGCACTTGAATGTAAAATGACTTCCTTAGATGTGTTTTAGAAAATTCCAATGCACATACATTGATCACATGCTTTCTGAGAGTGCTCAGGGATTCCTTTTTCCTCCCTCCCTTCCTTGAGCTTTTCATGTCCTACATCTCTTTGTACTTCCAGTGTTCTTTTCTGCCTCTCAGAACTTTTGATTTTGGACAGAAGGGAAAGGGGAATTCAATGAAGAAGAAAGAAGGTTTTTAACCAAAAATCTCTAATTATGTAGATTTTTTTTATCTATGAAATGGAAGACAATTCACCATCTAGGAAGATGGCAGAGTGGAGAGTACTTGCTGGGTACTCCAAAGACTTGAGTTCAGATCCCTGCCAGCTACATATAAAGCCAACTATGACATGTCATATAATGCCAAGAAGAGAAGGGTAGAGAAGAATGATTCCAAAAAATACTAATAGACAGTCACTTCAGGTTCTGTTAGATACTCTGATTCAAGGGGTAAAGCAAAAGTGATGCAAGAGGATCCTTGGTGCCCTCCTATGGTCTCTATGTGCTTTCCAATAGACATAGCACTCATGCAAATACATATGGGAACATACCACACACATAAACACACACACACACATTAAAAATTTTCTGTACCTCAAAATTCACTTATGAAAATATTTGATATTTTAGTTTAGGCAAAAATGTTTTTTAAATAAAATACCCAAAACACACTGTGCATCAATGAAAACCAAGCAATTGACAACATGAAAATATAATCCCCAAATACTTCACTGGAAGAATTAAAATACAAAGATTTTTGACAGCAAAGTATACTCAAGTCACATGCCTGATCAATATTTTGCATCTAGAAATATATCTAGTAAAAATTCTGCATCTGTGATAGAATAATAAAATGATTGGTAAGCAAAACAAATAAAACAATTACATGATTTCACCAGAGCCCTCTATTCAGAGAAAATTAATATATAGAGATGCTCAGTGTCTGTCATTCCTCACTGGAGACAATGAATCCTGGTCACAATAAAACATCACTAGACAATCACTAAATGTGAAGGAACAGCTGACAGTATGCACTGCTTTCTGCTGAAATTTATTCAAACAACCAGAACCTTGATGAGCTGAGGTCAGGGCAAGGTGGTCCCACCCATCTTTACTGAAGACATTTAACCTTCAGATACCTTAGGATCAAATATGATTCTTTGACTGACAATCAGGCAGTGTAAATATCACCATTATGACAACATGGGTAAGGGGAATGTGTCAGAGGCATTGTCCAGATATAGTCAGGATTCAGGTGATGTTCATCTAAAGACCCTCCTTTAAAGCTTAGAAAATTCTTTCCCTTTTAGCAACACTAAGTCAAAGCCAGCTACATACACTGTAGTTTTCTTTCTGTTTGTTTGGAAGAAGATTAAGTTTCTTTTATAAGAATAAGTTTGCCCGGCCAGCACCGGGATAGCTAGGGAGCAGAGTTAGCTGACCACCAGCTACCCACAAGACCCACCACAGAATCTTAAGATCTCTGATGAGTGGAACACAGCTGCTGCTCCAATCCAACCACGCGGGACCTGAGACTGCATTAATTAAGGAAGCAGAAAACCTGGCCTGATCAGGGGCACAAGTCCGTTCCCTTCCACGCCAGCACAGGGATACCTTGGACATGGAGTCTGCGGACAACCATAAGGTATACACAGGACCCTCCAAGGGATCTTAAGACTTCTGTGAGTGGATCACAACTTCTTCCAGGAGGCAGGCTCGAACACCAGATATCTGGGCACCTTCCCTGCAAGAGAAGAGCCTACCTGCAGAGAGTACTCTGAACACTGAAACTCAGGAGAGAGCTAGTCTACCAGGTCTGCTGATAGAGGCTAACATAAACACCTAAGGAACAAGATCTAACCAGAGACAACTACAACAACTAACTCTAGAGATTATCATATGGCAAAAGACAAACGTAAGAATCTTACTAACAGAAACCAAGATCACGCACCATCATCAGAACGCAGCACTCCCACCCCACCCAGTCCTGGGCACCCCAACATACCTGAAAAGCATAGACCTGGACTTAAAAGCATATTTCATGATGATGGTAGAGGATATCAAGAAGGACTTTAATAACTCACTTAAAGAAATACAAGAGAACACCACTAAACAGATAGAAGACCTTAAAGAGGAAGCACAAAAATCCCTTAAAGTATTGCAAGAAAATATGACCAAACAGGTGATGGAATTGAATAAAAACATCCAAGACCTAAAAAGGGAAGTAGACACTATAAAGAACCCCAAAGTGAGGCAACACTGGAGATAGAAAACCTAGGAAAGAAATCTGGAACTATAGATGCAAACATCGGCAACAGAATACAAGAGATGGAAGAGAGAATCTCAGGTGCAGAAGATTCCATAGAGAAAATCTGCACAACAATAAAAGAAAATACAAAATGCAAAAAGATCCTAACTCAAAACGTCCAGGAAATCCAGGACACAATGAGAAGACCAAACCTAGTCGGCCATCACTGGAAAGAGAAGCCCATTGGACACACAAACTTTATATGCCCCAATACAGGGGAACGCCAGGGCCAAAAAGTGGGAATGGATGGGCAGGGGAGAGGAGGGGGGGTATGGGAGACTTTTGGGATAGCATTGAAAATGTAATTGAGGAAAATACATAATAAAAAATATTTAAAATAAAAAAAAATTCCACCAGAGAACTCCTAAACCTAATAAACAGCTTCGGTGAAGTAGCTGGATATAAAATTAACTCAAACAAGTCAATGGTCCTTCTCTACACAAAGAATAAACAGCCTGAGTAAGAAATTAGGGAAACAACACCCTTCTCAATAGTCACAAATATTATAAAATACCTTGGCGTGACTCTAACTAAGGAAGTGAAAGATCTGTGTGATAAGAACTTCAAGTCTCTGAAGAAAGAAATTAAAGAAGATCTCAGAAGATGGAAAGATCTCCCATGCTCATGGATTGGCAGGATCAACATTGTAAAATGGCTATCTTGCCAAAAGCAATCTACAGATTCAATGCAATCCCCATCAAAATTCCAACTCAATTCTTCAAGGAATTAGAAAGAACAATCTGCAAATTTATCTAGAATAACAAAAAACCTAGGAGAGCAAAAACTCTTCTCAAGGATAAAAGAACCTCTGGTGGAATCACCATGCCTGACCTAAAGCTTTACTACAGAGCATTTGTGATAAAAACTGCATGGTACTGGTATAATGACAGAAAAGTAGACCAATGGAATAGAATTGAAGACCCAGAAATGAACCCACACACCTATGGTCACTTGATCTTCGACAAGGGAACTAAAATCATCCAGTGGGGAAAAAAAACCCAGCATTTTCAACAAATGGTGCTGGCACAAATGGTGGTTATCATGTAGAAGAATGTGAATCTATCCATTCCTATCTCTTTGTACTAAGGTCAAATCTAAGTGGATCAAGGAACTCCACATAAAACCAGAGACACTGAAATGTATAGAAGAGAACGTGGGGAAAAGTCTCAAAGATATGGGCACAGGGGAAAAAATTCCTGAATAGAACAGCAATGGCTTGTGCTGTAAGATCAAGAATTGACAAATGGGACCTCATGAAACTGCAAAGCTTATGTAAGGCAAAAAACACCATCACTAAGACAAAAAGACCACCAACAGATTGGGAAAAGATCTTTACCTATCCTAAATCAGATAGAGGACTAATATCCAATATATAAAAAGAACTCAAGAAGGTGGACTCCAGAAAATCAAATAACCCCATTAAAAAATGGGGCTCAGACCTGAACAAAGAATTCTCACCTAAGGAATACCGAATGGCTAAGAAACACCTGAAAAAATGTTCAACATCCTTAATCATCAGGGAAATGCAAATCAAAACAACCCTGAGATACCACCTCACACCAGTCAGAATGGCTAAGATCAAAAATTCATGTGACAGCAGATGCTGGTGAGGATGTGGAGAAAGAGGAACACTCCTCCACTGTTGTTGGGATTGCAAGCTTGTACAACCACTATGGAAATCAGTCTGGAGGTTTCTCAGAAATTTGGACATGGTACTACCGGAGGATTCCACAGTACCTCTCCTGGGCATATATCCAGAAGATGTTTCAACTAGTAAGAAAGAAACATGCTCCACTATGTTCATAGCAGCCTTATTTATAATAGCCAGAAGCTGGAAAGAACCCAGATGCCCCTCAACAGACGAACGGATACAAAAAATGTGGTACATTTACACAATGGTGTACTGCTCAGCTATTAAAAAGAATGAATTGATGAAATTACTAGGCAAATGGTTGGACCTGGAGGGCATTATCCTGAGTTAGGTAACCCAATCACAAAAGAACTCAAATGATATGTACTCACTGATAAGTGGATATTAGCCCATACACTTAGAATACCCAAAATACCAGTTAAAATTTGCAAAACACATGAAACTCAAGAAGAATGAAGACCAAAGTGTGGCCACTTTTTCCCTTTTTAGAATTGGGAACGAAACACCCATGGAAGGATTTACAGAGACAAAATTTGGAGCTGAGACAAAAGGTTGGACCATATGGAGACTGCCATATCCAGGGATCCATCCCATAATCAGCCTCCAAACGCTGACACCTTTGCATACACTAGCAAGATTGTGCTGATAGGACCCTGATATAGCTGTCTCTAGTGAGACTAGGCCGGGGCCTAGCAAACACATAAGTTGATGTTCACAGTCAGGTATTGGACGGATCACAGGGCCCCCAATGGTGGAGCTAGAGAAAATACCCAAGGAGCTAAAGGGATCTGCAACCCTATAGGTGGAACAACAATATGAACTAACCAGTACCCTGGAGCTCTTGACTCTAGCTGCATATGTACCAAATGATGGCCTAGTCAGCCATCACTGGAAAGAGAGGCCCATTGGACTTGCAAACTTTATATGCCCCAGTACAGGGAAATGCCAGGGCCAAAAATTGGGAGTGGGTGGGTCGGGGAGTGGGGGGGGGGTATAGGGGACTTTTGTGATAGCATTGGAAATGTAAATGAGAAAAATACCTAATTAAAACAAAACAAAAAAAAAGTTTGATATAAGGATACAGGACTTTTCTGCAGAATACAGAAGTTTCTGCAGAAACTCTAGGTATATTTAGAAATCCCAGACCTTTATATTACATCATATGGGACACATGCACTATAAGATGTTGCTGTTAGCTTCTTGGCTATAGTTATAGAAGCAGTATTTTTTGAGTATGGCAAGAAAAGCTGTTATGTACAACTGTGATTTATTATTATTATCATTATTATTATTATTATTTTCAATTGGGTCAGCCAGTATGAAGATTTGTCAGTTTCTTATGAAGATAAACATGTATTATTAGTTCAACCTCAAGAAAGATATTCCTGATACATGTGATGACACATGCCTTTAATCCTAACAATGAGGTGGCAGAAGCAGGCAGCTTTCTGTGACTTTGAGGCCAACCTGGTCTACAAAGTGAGTTCCAGGACATCTAGGGATGTTATACAAAGAAACTCTGGGTAAACAAACAAACAAACAAACAAACATCAAAGGAAAGAAAAAAGAAGGGAGAGAGAAACTTCTGAGAAATATGACCTCTCTATGTTAGAAGATTCCAGTAAGAATGTTTATCTGTTTTTTTTTTTTTTTGATCATGATATATAACACTGACTATGGTAAACTTGGTAGGAAAAGTTTCATATCATTTTTCATCTTTCATAGTCCATCTTCCAAAGAAAAATAAGGAAATTGAAGCAGGAGCTTGATGCAGAAACCAAAGAGGAACACTGTTCACAGGCTAGATTCTTCTGAACATCTCAGCTAGCTGCTCTGTACACCCTTGGCCCATCTACACAGGGGTAGCAGCAACCAGAGTAGGGTGGGTCCTCCCAAACCAACCCTAAGTCAGATTAATGTCCCAAGAACATGTTGCTGGCTGATCTGATGGAGACAGTATCTCGACTGCAGTTCCCTCTTCCTAAAAGTGAAATATTCTAGACTAGGCAATGGAAAAAGTAGTAAGTATATAATATAACTCTATTTGGAAAGATAAAAAATATTGATACTAAGATGCATTGACCATAGCAAAATGTTGCTGACATTTCTCTGAAAACACTAAGTGAATATGTAATTCAATAAAGAATTTTGAAATTTTCACAATGTTCTAAAAACAGAATAACATTTCCTTCTCTACACACCCTAATTACTTAGAAGAAATAGATGGATCTGGAGGGCATCATTCTGAGTGAGGTAACATATTCACAAAGGAACTCACACAATATGTACTCACTGATAAGTGGATATTAGCCCAAAAACTTAGGATACCCAAGATATAAGATACAATTTGTTAAACGCATGAAACTCAAGAAGAACGAAGACCAAAGTGTGGACACTGTGCCCCTTCTTGGAATTGGGAGCAAAACACCCATGGAAAGAGTTACAGAGATAAAGTTTGGAGCTATGAAGAAAGGATGGACCATCTAAAGACTGCCATATCCAGGGATCCATCCCATAATCAGCTTCCAAACGCTGACACCATTGCATACACTAGCAAGATTTTGCTGAAAGGACCCAGATATAGCTGTCTCTTGTGAGACAATGCCGGGGCCTAGCAAACACAGAAGTGGATGCTCACAGTCAGCTATTGGATGGATCACAGGGCCCCCAATGGAGGAGCTAGAGAAAGTACACAAGGAGCTAAAGGGAACTGCAACCCCATAGGTGGATCATTATTATGAACTAAGCAGTACCCTGGAGCTCTTGACTCTAGCTGCATTTGTATCAAAAAATGGCCTAGTAGGCCATCACTGGAAAGAGAGGCCCATTGGACTTGCCAACTTTATATGCCCCAGTACAGGGGAATGCCAGGGCCAAGGGGTGGGGGTGGGTGGGTGGGGGACTGGGGGGGAGTGTATTGGGGACTTTTTGGATAGCATTGGAAATGTAATTGAGGATATTACCTAATTAAAAAAAAAAGAAATGAGGAGGAAAAAAAAAGAATTTTGAAATTTTCACAATGTTCTAGAAACAGAATACCATTTCCTTCTCTACACACCCTAATTACTTAGAAGAAATAGATTTATATTAATTTGGAAACTTATGTAAATATAAGTGAATAATTTGTCAATAATAGCTCTTATTGAGTTATCACTCTTTATTAGTGTGAGCTGTAAAAGTAGATATATAAATGTGCCATGAAAGTGTCTATTTAACACTGAAAACATTATCAACAACCATGGCAGCAATAATATAAGTCTTAAAATTCCTTTGTCACTTCCTTCCTGGACACAAAGTTTCTTATCTTTATAATTATAAATTCAGGGATCTAAGGAAAATACTCATGACTACCATGGACAAGTCAGGCATTTATGTAGCATGTAAACCCAATGTACATATGCATATATATTCTTAACTAAAGTACCTCTAAATATATTCTAATTTGAAGGTAAATTTACCTATCTATTGTATGGATTTCAGTAAAAATGTGAATAATTATGATTAATTAGCACTGAAATTACTTTAATTTTTGAGTATCCTGTCTCTATTTCTCTTTTTGTCTTGTTTCATCAAACATTGCTAATATGTGTCTCTCTCTTTTTTTTACAGTGAGAGACTAAACTAGCTGCTAAGACAAAGAAGAACAGAGGTTGCAGAAAGAAAAAAAAGATTTCATACTCTTAAAAACACCATTTATATAGCTGACTTTAATATTACGATTGAATAATTACCTACTAGGAGTAGAAAAGAGAAAATATGTCATGTGATAACGATAAACGCTACATCTCTTTTTAGGGTTTATGTGGTCTTTGTTTAGCTAGTTTAAATTTTTATTTACTACTCAAAATTGAAGGCTAATCAGACGGAATATACAACCCAAAGTTTGATTAGAAGATAGTACGAAATTTCTAGTGTGTTTATCTCTACAATATGGCAAGATTTTTATTTATTTATTTTTTTTGTTTACTTGCATTTTATTTTTCTGATTAACACATCAAAAATAACATTCTAGTAGAATCACGAATAATCCCTGATCTACAATGATACACTTTTTATCATAAGAAAAAATTTTAGTAAGAACAACATGCCTGAAACTGTAACAATTATACAAACTACATGACCTGTGTCAGTTTTTACTGTAGCCTTCTATGCACATGCTGGTTTAAGTGCATTTACTCATAAATAAATGGAAGACTAGATTAAATAATTTACATATTAAAATTTAAACTCAAACATAATATTTACCTCATTCAAGTACCAATATGTCATTGTTTCTTCCCCAGTTACACATTACAGATCATCTCCTTACAACAAACACTTTTAAATTCACTTTTGGAATATATATATATATATATATATATATATATATATATATATATATATATATCCCTTTTCTACTCAACAATGTTGATGAGTCCATATATATATATATATATATATATATATATATCCCTTTTCTACTCAACAATGTTGATGAGTCCATATATATATATATATATATATATATATGTGTGTGTGTGTGTGTGTGTGTGTGTGTGTGTGTGTATATATATATATATATATATATATATATATATATATATATACCTTTTCTACTCAACAATGTTTTTTGTCTGTTTGAACATATTTTTATTCATTCTTTGTAAATTTCACATCATACACTCCAATCACACTCACAATTCCTTTCATTCTCCCAACCCTTGAACATTTGACCTCTCCTCATCAAAAAACAAAAACAAAAATAAAAAACATCCAATTTGTGTAAACTATATATTCACTGGATCCTGATCAAACTCTCATTGTTCTGCCCCTGAAATAAAAAGAAGCCCTTCTCTACTGATATCCTTGCCCTGAGTCAATTGTGGAGAGCTACATTTCAGCATCTTTGTCAAACTGTTAAAGAGATCTCACCCTGGTTGATGTCACTGAGAGCCATGTTGATGTGATTAGCCTGTGCTTGAGGCTATGTGATCTGTGTGGTGCAGACTGCTGCTGAGGACATCAGAAGAGTCTGTGGTCCTACTGTCCTACATGCTTGCCTTGTCTGCAGTCACCAGAAACCACATGGAAGCCCATGATCTATGGCCCCATGTACCATGAAGACATGGAAGTTGAAGATTGCAGACATACAGTTGAGAAAGAGGGACATGAATATAAGTCCTTGAAAAGCTTATACCTCTGTTTTAGTAAGTCAGGCTGATTTGAAGTTTTGCAAAAATTCACCAGATTGTTGTTTAGATAAAGAAATATCTCCATCATTTCAGTGTCAAGGAAATTCAGTTCTACCAGACAATGAATTTGGATTCCATGTTTAAGAAGCAAATTATGGAAACACAATTAGAATCTAGCCTACTTACTTTAACTAACTTTATGAATAATTAAATGGTGTCATGAATACACACATATAGACTAAGCAAAACAATTTACTCAACAGGGAAAGTGATCATATGTATCAATTAAAGCTCAAGAAATGGATGAGAGATTTCTAACTTGAATTTAGAAAAATGATCCACGGACGATTAGCTCAAGAAAGATGAAAAATAATATTCCAGTGGCTTAATGAAGAGCCTGTCTCAAGCTAATTTTGATTAGACACAATGAAGTGAATATTTCAGTGCAGTGAATGCGTCCTCCCATGTGGCATCTCGAAACCAATTGCCTACCTAACCAGGATTCACAAGGGGGTAGATTCTCTTCATATTTCCAACCAGACTAGCAAACATTCAATGTGCTTTTTGGAGAGACATAGTTATTATTAATATACCAAAATATTTGTACTCTATATAGTGAATAGTGTGTTTTTCTAAATGCTCTAAGTATTACTTCTTGACTAGAATATTTCAACACACCCAAATCTGGATTACCTGTTATTCACTTTAAAGACTGCAATTCATGGGCAGCAGCAAGGATATTTGATTTCTTTGCTTGTTATTACCCTACTCTTAGCTCTGCCAGACCAGTTAGGAAGTGTAGTCTTTGCAAAATTATTTTAATATTTTAATATTATTGGTGTTTTTGCTTTGTAAAGTTTTTCTTAAGTTTGTAAAGATTTTTTCATTCTTGGTTTGGCAGTATATTTAGCAAATTAATAACCATTAAAATATGAAACACTGTGAGTTGCCTTGTATATTTAAAGTAAATATGTCGGGCCAGTAAATGACACAAAAGACAGTCATTCTGGGTGATTTTTCAGCCAGAGTTTAAGTTAAGAGATGTCATCTTTTTAGAAAGACATGATTTTGTAACTGTACTTAAAATAAGTATCTGCCAGAGCAATCAACATGTATAATTCAGTACATTCATTTTTCAGATGTCGAGCTTTGCCATGGCTCACTGTCAATAGTACCAATAGGAGCTAGTCTGTTTAGAATCCAAGGTATGATGCAAATCAGACATACGGTTTAGCTTGAATCATGAAAACAAATTAGCATAATTACCTCATGTGTTCTTTTAAAGAACATGCAACAGAGCAATCAGAGTGGATATGCATACCTGAAAACCACATTGTCCCTCTGATAAAATAGTGTTAACAAGTTAAGTTTTTTGTCTAATATTTCTGATAAAGTATTGACCTTATGAACATGGTTTTACCTGTATATTTTATTATAAGTATACAGACATCTTCCTTAGGAAACAAACACTGATAGAGCAATTCATACTATTAAATATTTTACTAAATATTCATATGATTTTCTCAATCTTTAACATATGTTAGGTTAACATTTCATATAATCTCATATCCTCCACACATGTTGTATGCTTATATATAAATACAATATTTGGAATTTAACTATTATCTTTCCATATCTGAATTGAAATATTCTTCAATAACAAAAGTAAAAATGTTGATGAAATATGAATTGAATATTACTATCTACATTTATGTTTACTGTCTTTAATATTTCTTTCCTTTCTCTCTTCCCCTTTCCCTCCAATTTGTTCTTCTTCTACACATTTAACTATCCTCCAAAATTTACAACTATAATTTTGGAATCTATCTATAGCATTAAATTTTAATAAATTCCAGTGCAGGGTTGCATCCCACCTCAATGGTTTACGTGGTCAAATGAAGGACACACACACACACACACACAGAGCCTTTCATTTCAACATATCTTAGGCAGCACAAAAGCTGGGCAACTGCATAATCTCCATGCTCCCTAAACGTAGCTCTCACCAATAATTCTGAGTTACTACTTACTAATTTCTACATTCTATCATGGCTGTTCTTGACCCAACTGAGCAGCCCTCTAGCCCTTTTAAATGGTGGCTTTGCCTTTCTGCCCTGCACACACCTCAGGCATGGCATCTCTTCTTCTCTCTCCCCTTCACAGTACCAAGCCTGGGAACCCTAAATTCTGCCTCTCTCTCCTCTCCAACTATTGGATGCCAGTGTCTTTATTTACCAATCAGAATTAATTGTGGGAAGATTCCCAGAAGCAACATGTAGACCCTTAATGCAAACTAACTTGGGGGACCCCATTAGCATTAGAATACAATCAGCTACATCTATCCATATCTATCAATTCCTGCTTGCCCTGCAAACATCCTGAAAAATTGAATTAAAGTGTACATAAAAGAAAAGTCATAATTTCCATGACCATGCAGTTTTTGTCTCACACTTAAATAAAATTTTTATTATATAATTTTCTTTATAATTGATGTTCTATAGTTCCATAGAAGATGGCACTGTGACAACTAAATATATGAAAGTTGTGTGAACACCCTCAGCACATGACATATGGCAGAAGTGGATACAATGAAGGACAAAAGAGGCCAGCTCTGATAACATATTCTTCTGCAAAGCAACACTGTAGTTACAAGACTAAAAGGAACATATGATACATGCTTGAAGCCCTGGTATAGTTTGTTATTGAGATCCCTCTATGGGGATTAGCTGTGGCATAACTGGGAATTAGACAGGAGCAAGAAAATTGGATCAGAATTCCCTGGAAACTTTAGAGAGAAATTTCAAAACAGCAAAAGGCTGATAGGTGCCAGCTTGAAGGGCATTATTAAGGAGCTGCCACATTGCTTGCCTTTTGTTGGTGTTTCATGTGAAAATGTTTTATCTTCCAGTTGGAAAGCTAATATATTTCACAGATAAAATTAGCATGCACAACATTTATAAATATCCAGTTTTATTTATACAATAAAATATAATAGTGGCAAAGTACATTTGTAAATATAATGCTGATTCTATATTTAATCTTAAGTATCTTTTTAACTTGGACACTATTACTTAAGCAAAAATACTAGGTGTCTAACTATACATTGCAGAGAAAGTAATTTTAATCATTTACATAAAGCATAAAATGGGCCATGTTTATAAAAGAGCTATAATGTAGTAAATTTTTTGATTTGTATAAAACCTTGAAATAGCTTTGTGTTTAATCTTTGTTTCTTTCCTCCATCTAAAAGTTAGCAGTCAGCTCAGATGATCAATGAAAATGCCCCAGTTTTAAACGATGTTGTAAAATTATCATCAGTACCCTGTATTCTTTGAAAATCATTTTTAACAACGTTAAATTGAGCAGCCATTATCTATGATTATAGAAAAGGAGCAGGACTTAGACAAGTTTTAGAAAAATACAGTAAGTAGCAGGTTGAATGGATTGTGGAAATCTGTAATCTCTTTACATTTATGAAAAACTTATGTTTAATCGAAAATCTAAAATAAGTTTCCATCATGTATGACCCCTACTTCAAACTTTATCAAACACATGACATAAACCTCAAGAGAATAAATGTTTTGTTCCTTAACTGCACAACTGTATCTGAACTCACATTGGCAAACATTTATGTTTTCCTTACAATGTTTCATTTAACTCTCCTTTTAACCAGAGATCTCCATAGAACTTTCTAAATAATTTTAAATACAATTTCAAGAAACATAAACATACAAACTTTACTAGTGTATTAGCTATCAATCAGAAATGAGTTTTCCACATAAAAAAATCAAAATTCAGAAAGAGCTTTCAGCAGTTCACAAACTTCTGAGAAAATAGTCACATGTTTAAAATGAAGACCGTGTTGTATAAAAGTGAAACAAAAATCCTCAAAGTGTGTGTGTGTGTGTGTGTGTGTGTGTGTGTGCGCGAGCGCGCAATGTTAGTGGAGACTGAGCACAGGGCATTCCAAATGCCCACTTAAATTCTCTACTACTGTTTCATTTCCCAGCCTTTAAAACTGATGATTGAAATTGGCTTAAGTATGTATTTCAGTGCTTGAACCATTGGTTATCTATGCTCTTTTATTTTTGCTGTTTGAAGTGAGAATGAATATATTCAACATCAAGATTTTAAAAGACTCTTACCCAACAGCAGGAGCAGGTATGTCTCTTCCTCTTTTATCTTCTCTAGCTGTCTCTTGTGAGACTATGCCAGGGCCTAGCAAACACAGAAGTGGATGCTCACAGTCAGCTATTGGATGGATCACAGGGCCCCCAATGGAGGAGCTAGAGAAAGTACCCAAGGAGCTAAAGGGATCTGCAATCCTATAGGAGGAACAACAATATGAACTAACCAGTACCCCCAGAGCTCATGTCTCTAGTTGCATATGTATCAAAAGATGGCCTAGTCGGCCATCACTGGAAAGAGAGGCCCATTGGACTTGCAAACTTTATATGCCCCAGTACAGGGGAACACCAGGGCCAAAAATGGGGAGTGGGGGGGTAGGGGAGTGGGGGGGATGGTATGGAGGACTTTTGTGATAGCATTGGAAATGTAAATGAGGAAAATACCTAATAAAAATATTTTTTAAAAAAGATTGTTTTCTTCCTATTGGGTTGCTTTGACCAGGCTGCATAAGAGTGCTTTTGCCTTTTCTTATTGTGTCTTGCTTTGTTGTGTTTCATCACAGGCTCTTGGAGGCCTGCTACTTTCTGAAGGGAAGGAGAGTGGGAGCAGATCTAAGGAAAACGGAAGAGGAGGTGGGGCTGAGAGGAGTGGAGAGAGGGGAAAATGTGATTGGGATGTATTGTATGAGAGAATAATCTCTTTTGCTACATACACATTTTGAATGTATCACAAATGTTACATTAATTTTCCTTATAGTAACTGTTTTTGTAACAATTTATAACATAATGCATAGAAAAAGAATAAACAAGAAAGCAGGTTAGGACCATCTTCTCAAGGAGAAAATAACTGAGTTTTTTATTGCTTCAGCAATCTCTTTTTGTTTACAGGTTTTCATTCATATTTAGATTCATATACATTTGTTTTTTCTCTCTATTATTCCAGAGAAAAATAAACCCTTCAAATTTTTTAATGAAAGTAAAGGCTGGAGTTATAACGAGAATTCAGGACCAGCTCAGATGACCTGTCTTCTTGCTCTTCATTCCTCCCATAAACTTCATCCTTTTAAGTGAGAAAATCTATTAGCTTGTGCCCAACAAAGCTGAGAGCAGGAGAGGTGGCCTTTCCCAGTGAAGAGCACACCAAAGGTTGTCCAATGTCAAATGGTGGGGCTTGAAAAAACACATGAAGGAAACATTGTATAGAATGGACAGGTTGTATTTAGGGGTATTTATGTGCTTCCATATATAGATACAATAAGAATAACAACAATTAGTGAAAGGGGGCATGAATATGAAAGAGAGATGGGAAGGGTTTATTAGGTCTGGAGGGGAAACAAAGAAGGGAGAAATGTCATTATAATCTCAAGTGTTAAATAAAAAAAATTGTAGATTAACAACCATGTAACTAAATCTTAGATAAGAAAAAACATGTAACTGAATGATTCTGGTTAGTCATTAGAAATAAGGACATACAGATGCATATAACTTTATTTTAGAACTTGAGAGAAATGAGTGGCTTTTTGAGTACCACCTACCAAAGAGATCTAAGGCAAATTCCAATGCTTCCTGCCACCATCCAGTGAGATTCTCAGAGAGCAATTAGTGTCCTAGTAACTTTCTTCATTGATCCCTTACCTGAGTTAAGGTATTTCCTCCCCACAGAGAGTTAAAAGGAAGAAAAACAGTAAACAGAACCAAGCTGAGAGCTTGTCAGTGGCCTCTCAGTTCTATACAAACAAATCACATCTTTCCCTTCCTCTTCCACATTCGAATCATTGCTGACTAGTAAGTTAAAATACCTGATCAAAGTATATGTTGCCACATAAGGGAGACAAAGAAGACAAAAATGTTTAAAGGCCTGAATCCTAGAGCATTCACGGCTCTAGATTTTGTGTATTAATCTGCTAGAAGTCAGGTGTTAAGAACTGTGGGCCTGCCTGGCATGGTGGTGCACACCTTTAATCCCATTTCTTCGGAGGCAGAGGCAGGAACATTTCTGAATTCGAGGCCATTCTGGTCTACAGAGTGAGTTCCAGGACATCCAGAGCTACACAGAGAAATCCTGTCTCAAAACAAAAACATCAAACAAACAAAAAACAAGAATTGTGGGCCTGTGTACCAGAGCTTTTCCACAGAGATCTCTGGGCTGACCTGAGAGTTCCGGCAAAGGAAAGCAAGTGTAGATGGGGAGGAAAAGTCGCTTCCATTGCTTCTGCTGCTGCAGTTGGCTCCACATCCACCTCTGCTGTGCCTTCCAGGTGACTAGGTTACTTCGAGCCTGTTGAGCCTCTCAGATTGGGCTGGGCCCATGCCAGAGAGACTAGCTAGTGAGGAGTGGTGGAGCTTCAAGCGGTGCTTCAGGAGAGCAGAGCTCGTCCCAAGTGTTACAGCTCTTTGGACAGAAGGCTCAGTCATTAGAGTAGTTCTTTTTTTATTATTATTAGATATTTTCTTTATTTACATTTCAAATGTTATCCCCGAAAGTTCCCTGTACCCTCCCCAGCCCTGCTCCCCTACCCAACCACTCCTACTTCTTGGCCCTGACATTCCCCTGTACTGGGGCATATAAAGTTTGTAAGACCAAGGGGCCTCTCTTTCCAATGGAAGGAATTACAGAGACAAAGTTTGAAGCTAAGACAAAAGAATGGAACATCCAGAGACTACCTCACACGGGGATCCATCCTATAATCAGCCACCAAACCCAGACACTATTGCATATGCCAGCAAGATTTTGCTGATATAGCTGTCTCTTGTGAGGCTATGCCAGTGCCTGGCAAATACAGAAGTGGATGCTCACAGTTATCTATCGGATGGAACACAGGGAGAGTGTTCTCCCCCAAGGAGCTAAAGGGTTCTGCAACCCTATAGGTGGAACAACAATATGAACTAACCAGTACCCCCAGAGCTCGTGTCTCTAACTGCATATGTAGCAGAAGATGGGCTAGTCGGCCATCATTGGGTAGAGAGGCCCTGCACTCACTGATAAGTGGATATTAGCCCAGAAACTTAGAATACGCCAGATACAATTTGCAAAACACAAGAAAATCAAGAAGAAGGAAGACCAACGTGTGGATAGAGTAGTTCTTGCCCACCTTTAATCCTAACTTGGGGCAGGGGGTGGGGGTGTGCTGTGGGAGGCTATAGCTATGTAATAGGAGTCAGTGACCTAGGAAGCGTGCCCAAACACCTGCCTTTCCATTCAGGTGGAAGTCAGCAACCACCGGGTCTCGGGATCAACTGGGGACCAGGCTGTCTATGCACAGCTCACTGCCTCACAAAGAACAATGAACTGGACTTGAAAGTCTGCAACACAGTTTAGATGATGATCACCCAGCTGAATGGGTAGTAGTTTTACAGTGTCCTAAACAATTCCTAGAAGCCTCAATCTCAGAATCCATAGTATAACATTTGCTCTACTTCACTCAAATGTATAGCTATGTGGTATGTGCTCTTTCAGAGATAAACATTCTTGCATTTGGGTACATGTGAGTGAGTGAATCCAGCTGCAATGCTTGGGGAATGTTTTGTATTTCTTGAGCACTGGGATTTTATAGGCTGGCCACCACGCCACCTGACATTTCTGTGTGCTAGATCCAAACTTCTATCCCTGGTATTCTGCAGCGACATCCATCTTACATATGAGAGTTCTCACATATGAGAGCTGCAACAAACAAAATAAACTATATTTGTCCTGAGCAGTCTTCAAAGGCAAGAAGCAAAGGACCAATCAAGACACAGCAAAGTGAATGGGCATCCAGTGGTGCAGCAGGGCAAGTGATACACAGAACTCTAAAGAAAAAGCCTCTGCCATCTTCAGATTCTAATTCTTTAACATTTTGTAGTGCTATCCAAAAGATAGTTGAAGCTCCTTTTTTATAGCAAGGATAGTTATATCAGATTTTTGCACCTTCTTACTGATGCTGGTTTTTTAATAACATTTTATGCATTTTATATGTTGCTTTTTATGTATGTGTATGTTATGAGTGCATCTGTGCTATAGCTTGCATGTAGAGGTAAGAGAAATATGTATGTTTTGTGGGAGTCATTTTTATTCTTGTGTGCTCATGAGAACACAATTCTAACAGTGAATATAAGAGGACAATGCAGAAAGAGAAGTTTCAACATTGCAGCTATCACAATTCCAGTCTTAAGTAGGCAGTGTCCACTTGAACTTTAGATAAGGAAAAACATGTTTTATTAATTAAATTCATATGCCTGATATTTTTGTCATTCTTTAATTTTATGGCATGATTTTTAAAGATCATAATATTATGTAAACTTTAAGAGTTGATGGCTCAGGGGATAACAGTACTTACCATCATGAGTCAGAAATTACAATCGCTCCTGGTTCTGACAAGACAGGAGGAGAGAATTGATTCTTTCAGGTTTTTTCCTGATGTACATATGTAAAAATGAAGTTTTCTACATCTTCCTTCCTCCCACTACAAACACTCATAGACAAACAAATAAATAAATACATAGATCCAATAAAATTTAAATACAAAAAAATTAGATAAACCTTGAATAGAAAGTCTGTGTTTTAAAGTAGAAGGAGATTAGTATTATTATTAATAACAATAACAATAACTAATAAAAATACAAGGCAGAAAAGGAGACAGGATTTAGCATCAGACCTGGACAACTCCTCAGAGTACCACATTGATGAGTATAAGTTTAGAGACATTTGCACTTCATTCATATATTCTCTCAAGTCAGACAATTCCTTTGATTGCCTCTTAGACCTTATTAACATGATGTTTGACCAAATCGATTTGACAACTCTGTAGGCACCGCAGGAATTGAACCTGCCCTCTGCAAATACTGCCTGAAGTCTGCACTCAATGAATAGCTTTCATGTGTACAAGGGTGTGTATAATGTGATAATTAGTGTAAATCCTTCTCACCGTATTCAAACTTGCTACAACTACTCTTTTTACATTCAAAAAGATCACTTTGGTTTCTAATTTAGGAAAGAAATATAAAGAAAAAATTAGCAAATACTACTCCTATGTCTCTTAGCATGAAGTTAGGTCTCCTTTGACACATGATCAGCAAATTTCAGTTACCTCAATATGCTCATATCCTATATAATTATAATTTTTCTCACTGCTTTCTTGTGAAACACTGAATTTGGATTTTAAGCATCAGAAAATTCTCTACAAAAAAATGTTTGAAGATATCCATGTTCACCCTCGACAGTGGAATTTTCTCCTCTGGCTCCTCCTTCTTTCTGGGCTTTATTTCTCTTTGAAATTTTAATAACCTGTATTTTAAACAATGATATGTTTATTTAAGAAATATATTCATCCTGTGGCCTGCATACAGAGAGAGGTTGGGGGACACCTTGAGGGAATATGTTCTCTCTTTCCACTATGTAGGTTGCAGGGATTGAACTCAGTCCTTCATGCTGGCCGGGAAGTATTCTTTGAAACATATTTCTTGCACATGAGAAACATTGAATCTTACAAATTACAGATTCTGAAACTAGGAAGTGTGATTAGGTTTTTCTTTATTCTATTTTATTTACTATCATATAGAAATGTCACAACAAAAAGAATGATGTATGTATGTGGTGTGTGTATTTGTACATGTATGTATGTTTATGTATATATAAATAGTGAAAAATTATAATATTCTTATGCTAGACTTCTTAGGATACATTTTATTATATAAGTGAGAAACAAGGTTAAATATATGATAATCATATTTACATATATATTGCTAGTAGAAGTCTGAAGATTCTTATTTTACAAAAGTATTAACAGAAGCTACATTTGTCACTTTTTGTGTGATTTCAGCATAAATTGGGATCATTTGGAGATCATTTTTATATTTCTGACAGAGGACACTCTGTAAGGAAGACTATTTGAATATAATATTTTGGATCGTGTAGTGGGAGGGTTATAATCTGTAATCTTAAAATAAAATTGTCTCTGCATTCATGGTTTCATTGTTCTGGGGAATGTCAGCCAGTTCCTGAAGAAAGTGAACAATGTCGTTCATCAAATCATTCTCAGAACACAAAATGACACAGGCTGTGCGGCAGAATTCTCTCTATAGAATTCCCCTGGCCAATCAAAGACAAATTTGTTTTACATTTGGGGTATCTGTACTTTGTGAAGAATGGTTCATGACTAGCTTGAAAAATAAGTACTCAATAAAATGTTCACTTCTCACACTTTTGAATAAATTACACTATTCAATTAGTGGGATAAATTTGTCAGTTTTGATTTAACCTCATGTGTTTTTGAGGAGGAAAATTGGACAAAAATAGTAGATTCAGTCACTAAATATCAAAGTAAAAGGACACTTGTATCTAAGTGAATACAAATAGAAGGACATAACCAAGAAAGAAAAATGTCTTTAAACAGTCACAAATACTATATGTTTGTTGCATCTGAACATATGAAGGAGAGTTATATAATAATGTGAATAAGAACTTTCTTTTTATATTTGTCTGTCTTCCTCCAACTCAGCCAATTCTCTTATGCCTAGACAGGGAGTAGAAAGGAGTTATTAGCAACTTTCACAAATTATATCTAAAGTATGAAAAACTAATGCTTGAAACTCATGTTTGACCCAGTCCATTTTTAGTTTCTGATAATCAATCCATGTTTTACTTGTACTTTTTCATATAAGGAAGACAATGTGTCAGCTGTCTCATTCAAGGTAAAATAAAGCGCATATGAAAATATTTTCATTTGTAAAGTATAGCAACTCATGTAACAAATTCTAACCCATTGTTTTCTTTTTTGTTTCTTTATTGTGGGCTAGTTTGTTAACTAAAGTAATAATGGGGAAAAAAGGTACTCCCAGAAACATCTTGAAATTGATTATAAAGTTTAATTATTTAAACTTTTAATTATTTAAACTTGCCTTTTTATTATATGGGGTTATTTAAATATTATTCAATTTGTGACATTATTCCTGGCTAACTCTGAACAATTGTCTATTCACATGGATAAGGGACCAAAATAATACCTATGTGTGGTGTAAGGCCCTGGTATTGTTTGCATTTTGATGCTAATTCTGTTTCCCCTGGAAGGGTTGCTTGGGACAAGGCATGATACTCTGGTGACTTGTCTTGAACCTTCCCCTAATGAGTAAAGATTTCAAGGAACCCATCATTGGGCAAGTTGGCAGCAGGACTTTCAAGTGAGAGAAAGGGACAATCGGAGAGGGACTTTGCTGGGACTGGAGATGAGTTTGCAGGTCAAAATGTAGGTAGTGAAGCCCCAGGTTCAGGTGGCAGATTCATTGGGACCAGCTACCAGAGGATTTAACTTAGAATGGCTTGCAAATCAGAATGGTAGCTGCTGTTGATTCTAAACTAAGTTTTCATGGTGTTTTCCTTCATGCAGCAACTCAACTAGGTTCCAGAGAAAGGTACAGAAGCAAAACACCTGTTTACAAGAAATGCACCCCAAAAGCCATGGGAATTTGGAAGCATAGGGCTGGCCTGTCAGTGACTTTCCATGAAACTTAGCCAGGTGGAGAGATTTCAGAGCTCTGGGTCAGAGAGTCTACCTAGATGAGAACAGGCTGGCCTGCCCACTGGTACCTTGCCAGATGTAGTGTGTGTTTTTTTGTTTGTTTGTTTGTTTGTTTTTTAAATCAATCTGGAGGTTTCCTGAATATTAGAAATAGATCTACCTGAAATAGGTCTGCCTGAAGACGCAGCTATATTACTCTTGGGAATATACCCAAAAGATGCTGCATCGTACCACAGGGACACATGTTCCACTATGTTCATTGAGGCCTTACTTGTGATAGCCAGAAGTTGGAAAGAACCCAGATGTCCCACCATAGAAGAATGGATACAGAAAATGTGGTTCATTTACACAATGGAATACTGCTCAGCTATTAAGAACTAGGACATCCTGAGTTTTGCAGGCAAATGGATGGATCTAGAAAATATCATCCTGAGTGAGGTAACTCACAGCCAAGAGGACATGCATGGTATGTACTCACTGATAAGTGGATGTTAGAAAAAAAAATGAAAGGGAGGAAGGAAGGAAGGAAGGAAGGAAGGAAGGAAGGAAGGAAGGAAGGAAGGAAGAAAGAAAGAAAGAAAGAAAGAAAGAAAGAAAGAAAGAAAGAAAGAAAGAAAGAAAGAAAGAAAGAAAGAAAGAAAAGAGGAAAGAAAGGAGGAAAGAAAGAAAGAAAAAATGTACAGAGTACCCAAGATACAGTCCACTGAACTCAAAAATTTCAGTAAGCTGAAGTGCCCGAGTGAAGACACCTCAGTCCAACTTAGGAGAGAGAAAAAAAGCAATCACAAGGTGGGAGAGAGGGAGGGACCTGGGAGTGAAAGTGTGTGGGGGCTGGGGGAGAGTTGAGGGAGTGGGAAGTGGGGAACCTGATCTGGTATTGGGTGAGGGAAAAGGACTGAAGTCCTGAGGGCCAGCAGAAAGAATTGAAACAAGTGACCTTGGAAGGTATAGGTTGGAGGAACCCTCCAGAATGCACCAGAGACCTGGGAGGTGAGAGACTCTCAGGACTCAATGGGAGGGACCTTAGATAAAGTGCCTGACAGTAGGGAAAAGGAACTTATAGAGCCCACCTCCAGCAGGAAGACAGGGCATCAAATGATAGAGAGGGGGCCATCCCACAGTCACAAGTCTGTCCATCCCTGTAATTCTTTCAGATCTTTCAGAAAGAATTACAGGGATGGAAATGGAGAATAACCTGAAAAGAAGGTCCAGGGACAGGCCCAAAGTAGGATCCAGCTCAAAGGGAGGTCCCAAGGCATAATACTATATTAAGGCTATGGAGCACACACAAAAAGGAACCTAACATGACCCCCCTCCAAAAGACCCAAAAAGCAGCTGAAAGAATCAGATGCAGATATTTGCACTCAACCAATGGACAGAAGCAGTTGACACCTGTTGAATTAGGGAAGGCTGAAAGGAAGCCGAGGAGAAGGGCCATCCTGTAGTAGAAGCCTCAGTTTCAATTAACCTGGACCCCTGAGAACTCTCAGATACTGGACCACCAAACAGGCAGCATATACCAGCAGATATGAGGTCTCCAACCCACATACGGTAGAGGACTGCCAGTTCTGTGTTCATTCAGAGATGTTGCACCTAACCCTCAAGAGACTGGAAACCACAGGGGAGTTTAGAGATCAGGTAGGGTAAGGGGTGGGTGCGCCTCTGTGGAGACACAGTGGGGTGGGGAGGAGGGAGGTATGGGATGTGGAACAGTAGGAGGGTGGAGTGGGGTGAGGGGGAATAAAATATGGAATGTAAAAAATATAAAGAAAGAACAGTAAAAAAAAAAAATCCATCAAAAAAATCCATGAAATTTCCTAAGCACTTGTTTACATTCTCTAAGCTTGTTATTATCTACCTAAGGGATACCAATGTACCTGAAGTTTGGAGGTATTCTGTGGTTTTATATATGTCAACATATAGAGTAATACTGTGAAAGTTAGGGAAAAAAATAAAACTCATTCTTCATATTTACTCTGAACCAGTGGGTTAACTTAACAAATATCTGATTAAATAGATGTTCACATAAATCAGCTTCCAAACGCTGACACCATTGCATACACTAGCAAGATTTTGCTGAAAGGACCCAGATATAGCTGTCCCTTGTGAGACTATGCCAGGGCCTAGCAAACACAGAAGTGGATGCTCACAGTCAGCTATTGGATGGATCACAGGGCTCCCAATGGAGAAGCTAGAGAAAGTACCCAAGGAGCTAAAGGGATCTGCAACCCTATAGGTGGAACAACATGATGAACTAACCAGTACCCCGGAGCTCTTGTCTCTAGCTGCATATGTATCGAAAGATGGCCTAGTCGGCCATCACTGGAAAGAGAGGCCCATTGGACATGCAAACTTTATATGCTCCAATACAGGGGAATACCAGGGCCAAAAGAATGGGAATGGGAGGGTAGGGAAGTGGGGGGGGGGTTATGGGGGACTTTTGGGATAGCATTGGAAATGTAATTGAGGAAAATACGTAATAAAAAATATATAAAAAAATATTGTACATAATAGTAATCCATGGAATAATCTTCCTGTCAGTAGTTAATTAAAGTTTCAGTAAACATGACTTGTACCCATCTGCACTACATCACTCTATAGTAGCATATACGTGTATTGCAAAAGGATGCAGATATATTCAAGACTCAGTCTTGCACATTTTGGTGGAGCTAAGATCTCTTTGTACATATAATGTACTCTGAAACCGACCAGAAAGTATCATTACAAAGACTACTAGCCCATGAAGAACTGGAGTTCAAAAACAACAACAATGTGTGGATTTGTGGCACCATAGAAGAGAGGAAAGAGGGTGAAGTAAAATTTAGTGTTCTAAAGTTTTATGACAGTTTCCAATTTAAATGTTAAAGATACTCAGTTTGGCAGATGGCACATGCTACCATGAGTTATGAAGTCAGAGTCACACAGTACAAATCAGGTACTTCAGTATTTAATATATAAATATTTTAAAAGTGGAACTTGTTCTAGATATGTGGTTGGCAACATATACTTAAAAATGTTTTATTCCATGTGTCCTTTCTGATTAAGGAAAATCATTAGTATTGAGGCAAAACCTTTGCATATTATTAAAAAGAAAATAATTACAACAGAGAAAACGATTGCACAATTACTTTAAAAATACTGGCAACTTGATCATGCAAAGACCATATGTTTATAACCATTGTTGTTATGAGTGACATATGCAATAACTATGCTTTGTCAAGGAGTTAGCATTTCAAAGTGCTCTTCTCCATTTAAAGCACATAAATTCCTTCCACCCACTCTTCCTGAATTGATTTTGGGGAGTCTATACAGATGACCCATTTACAGATGAGAGAGTCCTCAGAGATATTTATGCTCAACACTTTGGTTAAATATCTGCATTAATTATTAGCCACTGCATAGTAATGCTTCTCTGACCAAAACTGAAAGCAGCTCCCACCTATGGGAAGTAAAAGAAATGGTTAGAATGAAGCAAAGTGAAACCAGTCAAATTTCTAATAAGGAAACGAATGGGAACCTGTTTAATGTGACAGCTACTGGGGCTTGAAAACAATCTAGATTTATGATTTGTTGCCTAAAGGAATGTAACATAAACAGGAAACCATTAAAGAAGTGCTATAAGAAGACAGGAATAGAGACAGAAGTCACAAGGGGGAAGAAAGATGTGAGAAAGAGAGACAGAGGAGAAAGAGAAACAGACACAGAGAGAGACAGAGACAGAGAGAGAGACAGAGAGAAACAGACAGAGAGAGAGACAGAGACAGAGAGAGACAGAGAAGAAAGAGAGACAGACAGACACACACAGAGAGAGACAGAGACATAGAGACAGAGACAGAGAAAGAGAGAGACAGACAGACACAGACACACACACACAAAGAGGGTGGGGGGAGACAGAGACACAGACAGAGACAGAGGCAGAGTCTTGTATCCAAACCACGTAAAATGAAATCTGACACAGGTAGTTAGCTAGGCTTACCGTAATGCATGGACTTTTTCCTATTGATCAGGCTTTAAATTTAATTATATCACTGGAAAGGAAACCACAATTACCCAATTTCCTAAAGGGGTATAATTTCTTACTACGTTCTGAATATATGTTCTTATACCAAAAGAAAAGTGTGTCATTCATACTGTATTAAAATGTCATTTTTTCCCAGCAGAGACCATTGCAAATATCCACAACCGGTAAAAATGTATATGACAACTGACCTTGGGGTGCTTAACACAAAAACGATAACAAATGCTCAGTAAACTTTAAGAAAGAAAATACAAAAAGACTGTAAGAGAAAGAGGACCAGACAGTGTAATGTGAGGTAGTGTATTCTATATATGACAAAGTTATATACATAAAGTCATAACAGTGTGGTTGTCTAAATAGGGGCAGTACAGTGCCAACACAAGTTGACATGTCACCTGGATTGAAGTAATTTCAAAAAGCCCTACAACTAAATGAAGAACTGTAGGTAATTAAAGGATCCTGAGAAGAAAAATATGCCCTAATTTACATACATATACATAAGCATATACATATACATGTGGTGTGTGTGTGTGTGAATTTGAAAGGGAGTGCTGGAGATTCAGACAGGATACAGGTTATTTCAATTTTTGTTATATTTGTTGAGACATGCTTTGTGTCTAAGTATGTGGTCAATCTTGGAGAAAGAACTGCAAGTGACAGAACAGAAAGTTATTCTTTTGTGCTCTGGTAAATGTTCTGTAAATATTTGTTAGACCCATTTGATTTAATTGGCTTTAGTACATCAATGTTTTGTTGTTTTCTGGATGACCCATTAGGTGATGAGAGTGGGGAATGGAAGTCTCCTCTTATCACTATGTAAAGGGGAATAAATGATTTAAAATACAACAGTATTTCTTTTACAAACTGAGTTGCCTTTGTGCTTGGAACATAGATGTTACAACTAAAATGCCATTTTCATCAATTTTTCTTTTAATAAGTGTACAGTGTTCTTCCCTATGGCATTTGATTAATTTTGATTTGAAATCTATTTTCTTATTTATTAAAACGACTACATGTTTGCTTCGTGGTCAGTGTATTTAGAATATCTTTTTTTCAATCCTTCACTTTGATGTCATGGCCTGTTTCTTGATTGCAACAGAAGGATGGATCCTGTTTTGGTATCCATTCTGTTAATCTGTGCTTTTCATTTGAGAATTAACATCATTGATGTTGAGAGAGATCAACTGCCAGTAAATGTTAATTTCTGTTATTTTGATGTTGGTGGTGGTGTTGTTGCTGTTGGTGGTGGTGGTGGTGGTATGTATGATGTGTGTGCGTGTGTGTTTGTGTTTGTGTGTGTGTGTTTCCTTCCTTTTGATAGTCATCTGTGAGATTATATATTCCTTTGTCTGCATTGGTATAGCTAACCTCTTTAGGTTGGAAATTTTTTCTAGCACCATTATTACAGATGGATTTATAGAAGTATTTAAATTTGATTTTATCATGGGATATCTTACTTTCTCCATTTATAATGATTGAAAGTTTGGCTGGGTATATTATGCTGGGCTGCAAATGTATTCTTTTAGAGTCTGCAGCACATTTTTCCAGAACCTTCACTGAACAGTCAGGTTTCTTTCTAGTAGCTCTTCAGGTTACTAGGCTTGCCCCCTTGCAGCTTTTAATATTCTTTCTTATACTCTCTGTTTAATAATTTGATTATTATCTGGTGAGGAGACTTTCTTTTCTGTTTCAATCTGCTTGGTGTTCTGTATGCTTCTTGTACCTTCATAGGCATCTCCTTTAGTTTGGAAAAATGTCTTCTATGATTTTGTTGAAAATATTGTATGGAGTCTAATCTGGGGTTCTCCTCCTTTCTTCTCTGTTTATTACTCTTAGGGTTGGTTTTACATAGTGTCCCAAATTTCTTGAATGTTTTGAGTCAGGTTTTTTGTTTGTTTGTTTTTGTTTTTGTTTTTTTTGTTTTGTTTTTAGATTTAACATTTTCATTGACTGCTGTGTCCACTTCTATTGTATCTTCACTAACTTAGACCCTTTGTTTTGTCACTTATACTTTGTTGGTGAAGTTTGCCTCTGTAGTTCTACTTTGTATTTCTATCAGTTTTACTTCTAGAATTCAGTTTGTATTTTCATTGCTATTTCTGGTTTTGTCTTGAACAGCGTTATTTGTTTTGATCAGCTGGTTGTTTGATTTTCTTGGTTTCTGTGAAGGATTGTTCATTTCCTCCAATGGCTTTTTTATGTTTTCCTAGATTTTTTTTAAAGGATTTATTCATTTCTTTAAACTCTGTGTTCTTATATTTTTAAAAGAATTTATTGATTTCCTCTTTAAAAACATCAATAATCTTCATACAGCCAGTTTTAAGATCTTTTCCTTCTGCTTCAGCTACATTGGAATATTCAGGACATGCTGTGGCAAGATAACTGGGCTGTTATGGAGACATATTGTCCTGGCTGTTATTGGCTATGTTCTTATCCTGGTGTCTAGGCATCTGAATTTGGGACGATTATCGGTCTAAATGCTGGTTTCTGAGTTTGTCTATGTTGAGTGGATGTTTTGTTCTTTGGTTACTGTTTCCTCTCTGGATATTTGGAGAGTGTGGTGGCTGTGTTGCGTTTTACTGGCCTGCTCAGATGGTGTGACCACAAGGGATGCCTGCTGCTGTTGGAGCCTGGAAGGCAAAAACAAATGGAAAAGGGATATGAGGAGGAGGATGGTATGTAGAATGTACAGGAGATTTGGGTAGCAGGGAAGGGAGGCTTCAACTGGTAATCAATTGCAGTGTTAGGGATGAGACTGGGTAATTGGGTTTGTGGAATCTGAAAGAGAAACAAGCTCTCTGGCATTTTATCTGCTTTTCGGGCAGGTATGATTTATGTTTGAGCAGGGATGCCTTCTTCAGTTAGAAGCTGGAATACACTGACTATTGTGGCAAGAACGTTAGGAGAAATAGTCAGTGGGATCTATAGGATATATGGTCAAGGGTACAAAGAGATTGTAGCTGGTACTCTGAAGCAATTCTAGGGACAAGACTGAGGCACTAGGTCTGGGGCTAAAAGAGAAATTAAATTTAGTATTTATTTATGTATGAAAGTTTAAAAACTTTAAATAAAAACAATCAAACTTTGAATTAGGTTACACACACACACACACACACACACACACACACATACACACACATACCCTTCTTGTACTCCAATGATTGCAGTACATTTCTACACCTACTCTATTCTGTAGAGACCTGGTATTTTATTAACATGCTTCAAGACTAAGTTGGGTAGGTTCTAAGTTGTTGTAACCCTCTAAGACTTCCTATTTCTCATCCACATGATCCTTTACTTTTAATCTGAATCTGACCTTGGCTTATTCTGGTCCATGTGTTTCATTCTGCCTACTCTCTCATTGTGATCTCATGGTGAATCCTCCTGTTCTTTCCAAGTGGTTTTTCCACATACTCTTCTCCTTGAGGTCCCTTTAACACTCACTCTGGTCTCCCTAGGGCACCTGCCACTACTGGAATCGGAAGTGCACCCTATTCTCTTCTGCCCAGCTAATTGTCTGATCAGCTCTTTACTGACCAGTCAGAAGGTGATGGAGAAGAATGTTGACAAAACACTGAGACAAGTGATTATTGTGATTATTCTTTTTTAAAATCTTTTATTTATTGATTGATTGATTTTACATGCTCTGCCCCATTCCACCCTCCGAGTGTTCCACATACCATACCTCCTCCCCAGCCCCTTGTCTCCAAGAGGATGTCCCTACTCCCACTCCCCCACCCAACCAGACCTTTATACTCCCTGAGGTCTCCATTCTCTCCAGGGTTAGGTGGATCTTTTCTGACTGAACCCAGACCTGGCAATCCTCTGCTGTGTATGTGTTGGGGGCCTCATATCAGTGGTTGTATGCTGCCTGTTTGGTGGTCCAGTGTTTGAGAGATCGAAGGGGTCCAGGTTAATTGAGACTGCTGGTCCTCCTACAGGGTTGCCCTCTTCCTCAGCTTCTTCCAGCTTATCCTCAATTCAATCACAGGGGTCAGCAGCTTCTGTTTATTGGTTGGGTGCAAATATCTGCACCTGATTCTTTCAGCTGCTTGTTGGGTCTTCTGGAGGGTAGTCATGATAGGTCCATTTTTTGTGAGCACTCCATAGCCTCAGTAATAATGTCAGGCCTTAAAACCTCCCCTTGAGCTGCATCTCATCTTGGGCCTGTTGCTGGACCTTCTTTTCCTCAGGTTCCTCTCCAATTCCATTCTTGCAGTTCTTTCAGACAGGAACAATTATGGGTCAGAGTTTTAACTGTGGAATGACAAAAGCTTCTCTCACTTAATGCCCTGTCACCTTGCTGGAGGTGGGCTCTATAATTTCTCTCTCCAAGCTCTAGGGGAACAACTCCCTTCACAATAACCACAAATAATATAAAATATCTTGGGGTAACTCTAACCAAACAAATGAAAGACCTGTATGACAATGACTTCAAGTCTCTCAAAAAAGAAATAGAAGATCACTGAAAATGGAGAGCTCTCCCATGCTCATGAAGTGGCAGAATTAATATAGTAAAACTGTCCATCCTAACAAAGTCAATCTACAGATTCAATGCAATACCTATCAAAATCCCAACACAATTCTTCAAAGACATGGAAAGTGGAATTCTCAAATTCACTGGAAAGGAAAAAAAAAAAAAGAACAGAATAGCAAAAACAATTCTTTTTTTGTATTACGACATTTTTCCCTATACCCTCGCCCCACCCTGTTCCCCAACCCACCCACTCCTGCTTTCTGGGCCTGGCATTCCCCTGTACTGGGACATATTGTCTTCTCAATACCAAGGGCTTCTCCTCACATTGATGGCTGACTAGGCCATCCTCTGCTACATATGCAACTAGAGACACAGCTCTGGGGAGGTACTGGTCAGTTCATATTGTTGTTACTCCTATAGGGTTACTTTAGCTCCTTGGGAACATTCTCTGTCTCCTTCATAAGGGGCCCTGTGTTCCATCCAATAGATGACTGTGAGCATCCACTTCTGTATTTGCCAGGCAATGGCATAGCCTCACAAGAGAGAGCAATGTCAGGGTCCTGTCAGCAAAATTCTGGCATATGCAAGAGTGGTTTGGTGGTTGTATATGGGATGGATCCTCAGGTGGGGCAGTCTTTGGATGGTCTTTCCTTCTGTCTCAGCTCTGAACTTTGTCTCTGTAACTCCTTCCATGGGTATTTGGTTCCCCATTCTAAGAAGGAGCGAATTATGCAAAAACAATTCTTTTTTTTATTAGATATTTTCTTTATTTACATTTCAAATGCTATCCCGAAAGTTCCCTGTACCCCTCCCCCGCCATGCTCCCCTACCCACCCACTTCCAAAACATTTCTTAACAATAGAAGAACAGCTTGGGGAATCAACATCCCTGACCTCAAGCTTTACTACAGAGTAATAGTGATAAAAACTCCATGGCATTGGTACAGAGACAGACACATTGATCAATGGAAGTGATGTTTCTTAAAAGTGAAAATACAAAAGTCCAGGTTTTACTCAACTCTCTGGGTACAGAAATCAGCATTTGAACAATACAAACCCAACCTGTACACAGTGCAGAGATTTTCTCAACCAATGTACCTGTTCTATTAGTGCCTTTTCTACCTATTCTTCTGGTATATGAAATATAAATCTGTCTTTACAATTTTCAGAGTGCTACATGTAATTATTTTAAGATTCATTTTAAAGATGATTTTTCTTATATATTAACATTTATCAATCTATTCAAAAAGCTGTGAATAAAATGAAATATCTTTTCCAATGACATTTTCAAACAGTATTATATATGAACTACACTGAGTTGGTAAAGTGTTAAAATTGGTAAGAGCCTCGTGCTATTAACTGAAGATGAATTAATTTTCTAAAAGTTGTGCTATCTATGTTAGTCAGCACTCAGAACACCTGAATGACCAGATTGGGTATAGGTTCTATACATGATCGTTCAGAGTATCTGGAATGATTTTTTCCTGCTTGTCTTTTCTACTAAGTTTCCAGTGATTTGAAACTGTACCTTCATAAATACACTTGGAAGACCACCAACTCATCAACATCAAATTCACTTTCTACTGCAACATGTGTAATCTCATGCTCACATTCTCTTTCATATTTGACTGAGAATCAAGGCCATTAATAATAACAGATGTAAAAGATGTTTTATATATATATATATATATATATATATATATATATATATATATATATATATGTATGTATATATATATATGAGTCTTTGTGCACTCTAAGCAAATACTTAGAATAGTATTTAGCTATACACTATATTAGTAGTAATAGCTTATACACTATACTCCAGTCCGTAAAACTGATATTTTGAAACCTCAAACCACAACCTTGTTATCCTTTGATGTTCTTTAGAGGGAAGCGTGGACCTTATGCAGTGACTTGCTGAACCCAACTAGATTACAATAGCCATCACAAACAAGGAGAACTCAATTGTAATTAAATAATAGTATATTTGTAAAGACTAATTGGGTGTTGTTTGGGGACTTCTCTGAGCAATGTCTGAAGTATTACCTAATCTCTCTTCATTCTGAAAAAGAATCTTTTGAACCAGATTCATTCCTTGTTTGGATCAGAAACAAAATCTGAATTCAATGATAAGCACTTCTATTTATATAGGTATCGTATATCTCTGTTTGTATGTCCAAAAATTTAATACATGATATTCAATGTACATCCAAATGAATGCAAATATAATGATTTTGGCATTTATGGCTGTATAAGATATCATACAGATCATTCCATTCTTGCTTCCATTTGTACTTAAATTGCTTCAGCCTATCCCTCAACCTGGCAGTCTAATTTATTAAATTTTGAATTATACATAGATTTGAATCTGTTATTAATAGGTTATATACTTAATCAATTCAAATAAAAGATGTATTGCCAAAGATATTTCCTAAATTGTTCTGCCATTTAATGAATAGACATATCCAATCTCTCATAAAAACACGTAAAACCCAAACAGTGGGCATCTGTTCTTCCAGAATAGATTAAAATGCCACGCTTATAACAGCACTAGAAATGCATAACTTGGTATTAAGGAAATGGATTTTGAACTCTTTCCAAGGGATTTTATTACTCTGTACACCAGAAGGTGTTTCAGTTGGAGCATTTCACCAATCAGAACTCTGTGAACAGCAGCATACCAAACCTGTTTTTCTTGTAGTGAAGAATTGTATAGTACATACAGGAGTATGCTTTCCATTTACAAAGAAGGGAGGAGAGATGAATGCATTCGTTACAAACATCAATTATTAAAGATAAATTGACTCAATCTATTAACTTGTTCTCTCTCCAGCAGGTCAGGAAGGGTTTTATTTTTTTATTCATTTAAAAAGAATTTCAGACTTTTATTATAAAATTTACTAATGGTTTGCCTTAGTAATTATGATTTGGTGATGTCAATGAAAAGATAAGAATTTACTAGAGCTGATGAGGAGATTTTTACAGTAGATAATGTACCTCAGATATTATGTGAGTTCAGAATAATACCAAACTAAAACTGGATATATAATGTCAAGGAAGATAATCTGAGTGAAACCTTGGTAATAAAGGAAGAAACTCAAAAAGGCAACAAAATATGTTACAAAATGAATAATAATGAAACATAAATACATAATCTGAAAATCATGCTAAAACTAATATGACATGAAGGTGAAAGTTACAACTTTCAAAGAAACGAAATTTAATTATTAATTTAAACTTCTGTACACTGTTGAAAAATGGAATATTACATTTATGTTGAGTAAAACAAAGACACCAATGGAACATAGAAATTGACAGTAATATCAATAGAGGAGAATTCAATGAAAGTTAGAATTTGATTCCTTGCATATATCAGTAATATTGACACCATCTACATAGCATAATAAAAAGGCAATATCATTTACCAACTAATAAAATAATGCTGACACTATGTCTGATCCTTATTTTTAAAAATCTGGGCCAAGTATTCACTACTGGCTACTCTATAATACAATCAAACCAGAAATCATATCTGGTGTATAAAGAATTTATTAAGGGATAGTATGCAATATTTGTAAATAAACAACCCAGTGAAGGAATATACATTTTACAAATGTATATTTGTAAAATTTACAAATTTAGGACAAGCAATAACCAATAGCCATGAGGCATGATCTGTTTAACTCATCATTGTGCACTTCCATGAAAAGCCTGTGACAGCACCTAAAGTTCCCAGATTAGTCATGGCAACTGTTGGGGATGATCAGCAGTGCCAGTGTTCTTATATACTGTTCTCATCACATCTTCTAAAACCATATTGAAATCATTTTAATAAAATTCCCCTTGGGCCAGGGTCTAGCCCCAACAGTCAGACAGGTCCCAGCAGAGGAGACAAGGAACAAGCAGAGAGGATTTAAGGGATGAGTGAGTGAGAAGCCATTGGTGGAAAAATCTTGCATCTTTGACTGGCTAGTAATCAGGATTCCTTCAATACACAGATTCCACAAAAAAGGCAAACTAATGATCTTAAAAGAAATATAAATCATGGCATTTTGCCCCTTGGCATATGTTACAAGCACAGAGAGAATAAAGATTATCAATCTCAAATCATTTTCAACCATGTAAACGTTTATGACATATGATATTCTATTCTTCAGTAACATAAAACATTAAAAAGATGAAAAAATGTCTGAGTCAGTCTAGGCAAGTTTTCAAGCCTCGAACAATGCACAGTGGTTGCAGTAAAACTTGTGAGTTAACCTTGCTAAAAATTTCAAAGCTCTCTCAGGCAGCAGGCTGACTTGTACCATTCATTTGCTTTTTCCTTGTTTTTCAGTCAAGACACATTAATTACTATAACAAATGTGAGCCAGTCTACTTATGATTGGCAAAGTCTTTCATTTCTTTTATGTTAATTTTATATCATATAAAATATTATATATGTGGTTGTTTTAGGCAAACTAACTTCATTATTACATTTTTCTTATCTAGAGGCAATATCATATAGATGACATGTAAGAGGAAGCCAATAATCTGATCTGAAGTCAAGACTTCATTTCCTTACAAGCAAGTATGCCAAGAGGACTCTGGGCCTACCCAACATTTTTGCACTTTTTATAATCTCCCTGGCAAAAAAAAAAAAAGAGAGAGAGAGACTCCTGGGTAGGGTCAGATAAGGCTATGTCTTTAAGAGAAGAAATAATTTTCTGGGAAAAGACATAAATGGATCACAATGTAAAAAGTCTCTCACAAATGCACCACAAAGAGATCAAAAATCCAAAGTGAAAGACAGTACAATGGTAAATTCAGCATTTGGCTCAACTTTGTTAGGTAGTATCAAAGAACTGTGCTGGCTTCATGACTTTTACCATTTTTCAATAGTCGTTGTAAAGGTAACTTCTATTTGCCAGCTGTAATGTTCCTCTCAGACACATACTGCTGAATAAGCTCACCCTTTCTAGTTCTCTCTGAAAACTGATTGGCTGGTTCAAATCAACTGTTCTGGCCCAAAGTCCTGGCCAAGATGACTGATTCAAACCTGCATCTTACTCAATTGGTCTGCTTGGCTCAAATTAACTATGCCTTCAATTTTGGTTCCTTTCCTTAGCTGAATTTTTCTGTCTTCACCAGAAACATGTTAAGGTTAAACTGTCCTGGCAAAATTCCTTCTCCCTCTCTCCCTCTCCCTCTCTCTCACTCTGGGTGTATCCTATCTCTAATTCATTATGTCAAATATTTCTCTGATTCACCATTTTGTCTGCCCTTTGATTAGGCATCACTTTCACACATGGCTGCTTACTTTTGGAAAATAACAATACCTCCTTAATTATTTTTTTTTTTGAGTTTGCAAATTCTTTTCTTGTCTTACTATCAGGACACTGGTGCAGTATCTACACTTCCTCTTTCCTTCTCACACCTTTCCATATACCAATGTCAATATCTAAGAGACTCACAGTGAGTATTCAACTTGGCTGGCCTCTGGAGCTAGGTTAGAAACAACTTAGACAAATTGCTTAACCTATTCCTAATTCCTGTTGCTAACCCACAAGCCTCCTAGAATAATTTATTTGTTCAGTTAAAGAATGTGTCATTTTCAACAAAATAAGTTCATGTGTTTGTTCACTGGCAGCATTCCTTGAGTATTTGATTGTTTACTTGATATTTATGGTGGTATGTCCATTTGTTTGAGCAACAAATTCCATACAACTTTTCTAGTTAGCTTTCTGAGTCTGGTATTTCAATAGCTTATATTTTACTCTGTACCCCTGGGAGCTGATATTTACAAGGTCTGAGGAAAAGACAGGCTTTTGTGTGTATTTGTATGTGTGTGGAAGAACTCAGAAAACAGAGGCTCAATTTTGCTGTTGAGGTGAGGAATTACATTTATTAATTCATTTGGCTTTTTATAAGGAAATAGTTGCTTCTAATGATTTGCAAAATACAAACTAATATACAGTTTTTAAAGTTTTATTTTTCAAATTTATATATGAAAGTTGATAAATCATGAAAAATTTCTATTAATAAGGACAACACACCAGGCACACAGATGTATAATATTCTGTAATAGTGTAAAAATTGTTAAACAATATTCAATGTTGAGATGCTTTTATTAAAGAACTACTTATTTACTCTTTTCTATTTTTCCCATTTATTTAACTAACTCTAAACCTCAGCAATTTAATGAGAAACATAATTATTCAAATATATATTGTCCCTTAAAGCATATAATCATATATATATATGTATGTATATATACATACATACATATATTATATATATAATAAAATAAAAGTAAGAAAACCCAATTTTTCCCTTGATGCTTTGCAAAGCTTAAACCACACACTTAAAAAAATTCCAAAGTGTTTCTTTAGTGAGTGTGGAATTGGTTATAATTTTACATATAAAGACAACTCCAGAGACTGTATATTATATAGAGATGGGTTGAGACTAATGGACAAAAAGACACTCACCCTACAGTTTGTAAAGTACTATACAAGCAATTTAGGAGAAGCTATTGGAATTTTCTTCCCTCTCCCCTCCCCCTCCCCCTCCCTCTTCTTCATCATCATCTCCTTCTTCAAATCTCAGAAACATGGGTAATGGGCCTTGGGTCTTGTATGGTGGGAGTAGGATGTCAGGTGCTAATGGGAGTATGAGTGCTCACATTGGGAAAATGGTCTCAGTAAATGAAGATGCTGGTGCACCTTTCCTAGTACACAATTTCTTAAACAACCACGTGCATTACATTCATAGACAGATTTACAATTTGAAAGAAAAAACAGTTCTGTCAATAAAATTAGGTCGTTTTTTTGTTGTTGTTTTTCTTTTTCTTTTTTCCTTTTTTCTTTTCTTTCTTACAAACTGTAGTTCAACCAAAGTTCTCCATCTCATGCAGATGCACTCAATTTTCTCCAGTGAGCATGGAACAGAAAGATAACTTGGGAGCAGATCCAGCGAAGTATGGTTCGCTCCATGCTGCATATTCTGCTAAGGATACTACACTAACTTTGGGGCCACCTCAGACCTGATGCCTTGGTCTTTTTCTCTCCTTAGGTGTTTGTTTTCATTCATCCTCATCATCTTCATCTTCATCTCCATCAGACAAGAATGTACAAGGCTGGATCTGTCTGTACCAATTAAGCCATTTTTCTAACATTTGTGTGACCAAGGGGTGGTTTCTCCTCTGTGAGCTTTTCTTCATGGCCAACTAGAACTCCCCATTCAGTCACACAGCAGTCCAGCCACTCTGAGCAGTTTCTCTTGCTGTTGCTCATTACCTAGCTTCTGAGTAGAAAGGAAGTAGATTTTTCAAATAGAAATCTGCATTTGGAGCTATTCAATCTCAGATTTAAAAAAATAAAGAGAAAAATTTGAGGTATAGCAGAATTATCACACATGATATTTGATCTAATTTCATATTGAGTCCATATGCTCAACTGGAAAGATTACAAGAAGCCAAGAATACAAAATACCCGCCCTTATAGCCTAATTACTTCGGAATGAGTTTCAAAGCAGAAGCTATTTTGTGCAACAATTTTAATCAGTACATTGGCATCAACTTCTTTGGAAAGTTTTACCCTACTCAAATAACTTTGTTTCAATCCATAGAGCCTTTTCAAGCATTTTATGAAACTCTTCAATGACAAAATTTGCATCCTTAATAAATAATTTAGAGAATTTAAAGATTTAAGTAAAGATTGGTATTATTGCTTATTAGAACAATATTTAAAAGTGATCAAGTGAACATTCTTAATGATCAGTGTGGATAAAATAATGTTTATAAGGATGCTAATACAGCTGACAAGTCAGAAACCTATCTCTGTATGATTGTGATTTCAATTAAGTATTGGCTTTATAAATGGGCTGATTACAGTCAACAAAGTGTACCCCACTTAGAAATTGTGAAGGATTACATGTAAGAATAATTGATATTGCCTATTAAATACTTTATCAGATTGATTATATTGTAAACATTTTCTTGAGTATCACTGATATATTTTATTTACTAAATTTACATAAAAGAGAACAATCAGGTTTCTACAGGTTTATATTCATCTCACCATCATCTTTTGTCTGGAAATGGGTGGCATTTTAGTACCTGTTGATAAATAATAAAACATTGAATATCTCTGATTTTTTAACAATTGTTACACTGCAAAGAATAAGGTAAAAATTCTGTTATGCAGAGAACTTCACAGTGCTTATTTTGTTCCTTATATTATATTTTACCTGAGATAATGTTACCCATGCTAAATGATTTTCAGATTCTTCCTACAGCTTTTGTTTAGGATCCTTTTCTTTTTGTTCCATTTCTAACTGTTTAGGACCTGTGGTGCTTTTCAGATTCCTCCCATTAATCATGAGGAGTACCTTGGTGTTCTTGAAAATAGTATTGAGATCTTACCTGCTAATCGCACCCTCTGCTATGGAGAGGATCGGATAGTATGATGAATGTGGAGATCTCTTCACCTCATTCCAGTAACTATCCTAACCTCTCCTTTGTAGGAATAGTACCATAAGAAATCATAGTTACTGCACAATGCAACATTTCATTGAATGTACTTGAGAGTAATGAAATGTGATTGATGATTACATTTATTTTTACATGTATTTTTAACTGATTTATTTTCAAGCACTTCATTCATGTACATAATTGAATGTGATCATATCTGTAAACCTTTATAATTCCTGATATATTCACTCCCGTGGGCTGCCTTCTTGTGGTTTTGCATACATGCTTTATTTGTCAGAGTGTCCAGACACCCATACACATTGGGCTGGAAAGGTGAAGCATAGCCCAGAACAGGTGGCATCTGTAGGATCCTGGTCTTGCTGTGAGTGCAAGAAGGGGAGAGGGAGGCTATCTTCAAGGATTTTAGTGTCACAACTCTTTAAGATGACTTTCTGGGAAACTGATCTCTTAGAGGATATTCAATAAAACAGCTTTTGTGCATATATTTTATTCAGGGCAGACAAAAAACTATATATGAACCTTGGAGAGTGGGAAGGCATTTTTAGAGTAAAAGTAAGTACTAAGGATGCTTTGTTTGCCTGGAAAGACATTCCAGGAATCCCATGTACTAGCTGTGCAGATTCTTGTCAGGAAGGAAGAAGTTGAACTTGTAGGTTTGTCAAGGATTATGTGATCTTCCTCAGGTAGAGGGTGTGGGAGGCTCCCCAGAAACAGTCAGGCAGAGAAGAGGAAGCTCTGCTGTAAAAGAGAGTCCTTTCATTTTGTACCTGAAATGTCCAGACATGGTAGACTGCAACCTTAAGCAGCAGTGTTTTCCCACACCTCCTAACTTTGTGTTTGCTTGTTTTTAATCCACTTAATTGTTAAAAGCTGAGACCAAGTGCAGAAGTGGGTGATATGGGGTGAGGGGAGAAGATCAGTGGGATATACCCAATAAAGGTTAATTCTCCATCTTTCTAGCAATATCCACATGAACAATATTTTCCTTAATAAAGGTGAGCCTGAATATCATTTGCTCCATCCATAGTATTGTGTATAGTATATTACAGGTTCTATATAATGTTTTTTTTTTTCCTGGCCTGAGATTTGTCAGGTAACCAAGGCTACTGGGTAATCTTATTTAGATGATTATGTCATGACCAGAAGACAACACCTCTTATCACTTGTTCCCATCATTCAGCTCTTACAGTTGTCCTGTCTCCTTTTCCAGAGTATTCCCTGAAACATGGCTATAAGGGTTTTAACATAGTTGCCAGCACATTAGGCTGAAAACTGAGTTTCTTATTCTGAGCATTTTTGCCACCTATGGCTCTCTTCATTTACAGCTGCTCAAATGCATGAGAAGTTTCTGTGATCCAAACTGAAAGCATCCAAAGTATATAGGCATACACATTAAAGTTTAGAAGGCAATGGATAGGATAAAAACTTGACAAAATAACAAAAGCAGATTCACCTCAAAAGGGTATGACCCTGTCCAGCCATAAGCTTTTGAGCTGGATTACAGTATCCAGCATGCAGTTCCTTTATGCGGAGCAGGCCTCAAAAGCAATCAAAAAAGATTTGGTTCCATATAAAAGGCATCCCACTCTTTTCATTAGAAAGCAAACCTTTAGCCATGCAAGTGAGTAGTGTAGCATGTGTTCCTTATTGCTGGATAACAACCTTGATTTCTTTTCAATTCCAGTAGTCTACAGAGCCCCTTCAGACAATATGGCAGTTAGCCAGTAGGCAAGAAGCATGCTACCTGTTTGAGATTAATTTCCCTATGCTGAGCAATTATTTTGTGTATTTCTTCAGTAGTAGAGATTTTCCATGGAGTTATGGTGGATAACAAAGAACAAGAACTAAATATTATTGTACTTTGTTTGAAAACTACTACCACTGTTTAATGATTTTCAAGGGATATAATTGTTTCAGAAATATGACATAAATTTGAAATCTGATATGCTGGATGGTAAATCATATTTTATATAGCTAGCTATGGTAGTTTCTACCATGGTAATAAAAGTCCTGACATAAACTTTTGGAATAAGAAAAACACAGCTTGCTTCTAGGTTTCAGATGTTAAAAGGCCATCTGGTATCATTGCATAAGCCCTGGGGTGAGAAGAACCTTAAACACCATGTTAGCAGAGACCATGTAGGAATTCTTGTAGGGGTCTAGATGGAGAGAAAGAGAAAAAGAAAGAAAGGTTAAGATGCCTCTTTTCAGGGTTCTACCAACGTCTGACCAATACATATGCAGATACTCACAGGCAACCATGGGTCAGAGCCTGGGGTCCCAAATGGAAGAGCTAGAGGAAGGACTGAAGGAGCTGAAGGGGGTTTCAACCTCCTAGGAAAAACAATACTAGCTAATGAGACCACCCAGAGCTCCCAGGGACTAAACCACCAACCAAAGAGTATACATAGAGGGATCTAGGCTCTAGAAACATATGTAGCAGAGGATGGCTGTATCTAACAACAATGGGAGGGGAGGCCCTTGCTCCTGTGGAGACTTGATGCTCCAGCATAGGGTGTTACTAGAAAGGTTAGGCAGGAGTAGGTGAGTGAGTAGAGTCAAAGGCAAGCAGGAAGAAGTGAGATGAAATGGGAGGGGGTTGTGGAGGGGTAAGGGAAAGGGGATATCATTTGAAATGTAAATGAATAAAATCATTTAAGAAAGATTCCCCTTCTCCAGGTATGATGCTCATCTTCCAAGGAATCACAACCTTCTGTCCCCAACAGCAGCGCTTTATTACTGTGAATGTATCAAGTGGTTAAGGATGAGTTAAGAACTTTCAGGAACTGCTCAGAGCAGGCCAGAGGGGCAAAGTCTTGGCAAACAAGACTCTGTGAATGGGTTTATTTCAAAATGGATGGTTATAAAAGTTGTTGAAATTAATCTATGGAGTAGTAAGTCCAAATGGCAATTTACAAAGAGACAAAAGAGATTTTACATTTTAGCTTCTCTTTCACTCTAAGAATAGCCTTTCAGAATAAGATTTTAATGAAAGAGGTAGAGGAAATGAGATAGAAACACACACACACATATGGGAACCATGTTATTTTTAAATATTCACTCAATTCATTATTTAAATCACTGTGTGTATGTGTTTCTGTTGTATGTGTAGGTCTTTGTAGTGTATCCACTACAAAGGAGGATCTCATTTTCTGGTCCTGGAGTTAAAGATGGCTGTAAGCCACTTATGAGGGTGCTTTTTCACAGGACCATTTAGAGGACCAGAGTTTAGTTCCCAAACCAAACTGGGCAACTCAGCACATCCTATAATTTCAGCTCCTACCAGGAAGATTTAATGCCTCTGGTGTCCCCAGACAGTTGAACACACTTAGAGATACCCCTACAAACCTACATAACTTAAACTAACCATTCCACATTTAAAAAGTTATCTCTTTAATTCATGAAAATTGACTAATAATTACCCATATCACTTTCATTAACATTTATATGTTAATTTAACATTTACATTCATATTTTTATGCATATGCATGCTAGCTTGATTATCTATGTCTCTATGTAGATCATGTTGAATATATATGAGAATCATTTCTGTTGAGTTTGCTCCAATGCACATTTTGCTCAGTTCTGCAAATCTCAATGTTGCCCAACAGAGCACCCTATGGCAGCTCCCTGGCTGCTACTCCTCCTGTTAAAATAGTAGTATCATTTAAATAAAAGGACTTTGCCAATATTTGATGGAAATTGGAATGAATATTTTATAGACTTTGCAAGAACTTTCAAGGTCTAATTGCTAGAAAATTCATCCATTGAATTTGATGGTGCAATTAGTTGATGTTAGCTCCAATTATAAGATCTGTTTGGATGTCATAATACTTTGCAGCAAGGCAAGGAATATGCAAGGTAATATTAAAAACTAATAGGAGAAAGATTAAATTATGGATATCTACCCACTTTATGTGCTTGTAATAACTTTACAGAAAACATACCATTCTTTATTTTTTTTAAAAATTGAGAACATTTAAATGAGTTCTGTAAAATAATTTCACAACTAATTATAGTGGAAAGGCAAAAAGTAAATACTCAAAACATTATTTTTGCATTGTTGCAAAAATTTAGGTGGAAATTACAATAGCCACTTTTAGTGTTCAATTTTTTAAGTTAATTCAGTAATATATATGTGTGTGTGTGTGTATACAATTCATATATGACATATAATACTATATATAATATTTGGCAATATTTTGGGATTGACATCCCATTAAAATTGCAAAGTCAATAATACTATGAGTTTTCATCTGAAAACATTTTAGGTAAGAAATATAAACTCCTTTAGACATAATGAAGAGATTGAGAGAAGTTATTTATCCATTTCCAAAACACTGTAGCAAAGCTGTAAACTCCTCTGGAGAGGGACAACTTCAGGGGCATATCCATTTCAAAGCTTACTTGGAAGTCTTTAAATGCTAATTCTAAGAAGAGGGGATAATTTAAGAAACAGTGCTTCACAGAAGGTGAGAGGCTTTCCAGACACTCATTCTTGTGCACCCCCCCCCCAAGGATAGGATCTTTGCGCACTTCAGAGTAAGAGTGTTTACACTGGCCTGGCTAGAGGCAGTTAATATTTTGTCTGCCCCATGATCCTGGAATTCATACTTTTAATTTTCTGTTCTCCTTCCATTCATATCAAGTGGAGAGAAGGTACATGTGGCTTCTGAGTAGACTAACAATTCAATAAATGTTGTTATCACCTGTGGTACAGGAGTACAGCATGGGTGTTCCACAAACATGTGGTCCCTATTTAGAAAAAGGCCTGTACTCCATCAGTGGCAAGCCAGTGCTATAGCAGGGAAAGAAAATGAAGAAAACCAGCATTCTCCTAAAAGTTTGATTTTTCCTTATCTATCCACTGTCTTTCCTTAATACTTAAAATTAAGTGAATGATAGAATTCACTTAAATTTGATATGATAAAAGACACATTAAGACACAATAAAAATGTCATGAAAATCATCATTTTACTTTAATTTTATACTTCATGTATCCATGAAATGTACATATACAGTCCCTTTCCTGGCCATTACAACCTATGTAACAGCTTGTACTTAGTCACACTCTAAGTTGCCATTGGCTGCAGAGTAAATAGTTTGCTGTATAAATTCTTTGAAGCACAATATTGATGACATATCTATTTTAAAAGATTTTAAATATTATTTTTATCATTTTGTTTAAAATTTATATTCATCTTCTTTTTATTAATTTATTTGTTATAATATTAGAAAAAAACACAAAACAACATTCGCAAAGTCTATACAATTTTGTTAACTTCTTCTATACAGTTATAATAGTTATTCCTTTTATCTACTAAATTATGGGTCAATTTTATAGAAGCTAATTAAAAAAAAATAAATCCTATATACCCTATTAGGTTGTTTCACTCTATATTGCCAAGACTTTCTAAAAAATATGATAAAATTAAAAGTATTAATGAAATTAATAGCTGCAAATATTCAAATTTAGTATGGCTTAAGAAGATTAGTTTATTGAATACTACAATAGAGAATATAAAGGCACACATACACAAGGAAAATGAACAGACAAGATAAAATCTAACATTAGCTTCTGTAAATGAAGACATTACAAAAATTTTCAGTGTAAAATAATTATGTTAGAAAAAAGTATTATGGGGAAAATAATCAATTCAATGAGAACACAATTTTTTCAAAATTGTTGATACTAGTTTGGATTATTTTTTTTTTATCGTGAAATGCAGGTCCCAAGATTTAAGTTGAAATATTGAAAGACCTCTGTGGGGATACCCCAACCCGAGTCACGAGTTAGCACACACCCAAAAAATCAAGAGAGACCATCTTGATGAAAACACACCAGGTAGTTTAATTAAGGAGCTGTGGGCCAACATGTATCTCACGCAGGAGACAGAGGTGTCGACCAAGAGGCTCAAAAGTTAGGGGTTTATATAGGAAAAGAGTGGGGGTAGGAGAAGAACTGGCATGGCTTCACACAATTGGACAGTTTAAACATCAGCAAACTGTACATGCAGATCAAGGTAACAGCAGAGCATCTGGTTAACATTTAACCCATGTCTTAGTCAGGGTTTTTATTCCTGCACAAACATCATGACCAAGAAGCAAGTTGGGGAGGAAAGGGTTTATTTGGCTTACACTTCCATACTGCTGTTCATCACCAAAGGAAGTCAGGACTGGAACTCAAGCAGGTCAGAAAGCAGGAGCTGATGCAGAGGCCATGGAGGGATGTTCTTTACGGGCTTGCCTCCCCTGGTTTGCTCAGCCTGCTCTCTTATAGAATCTAAGACTACCAGCCCAGAGATGATCCCACACACAAGGGGCCTTTCCCCCTTGATCACTAATTGAGAAAATGCCTTACAGTTGGATCTCATGGAGGCATTTCCTCACCTGAAGCTCCTTTCTCTGTGATAACTCCAGCTGTGTCAAGTTGACACAAAACTAGCCAGTACAACCCATGTCAAAAGGGCAGGAGATAGGGAGGCGCAGGTCCAGTCCAGACATTCTTGTATGTCTTCTCTATCTTTATGGCTAATGGGTTCCTGGGATGACTTAACAGCAACAGCCTTTGTTCTTTGTTCTATGACCAAAAAGCCCTCCTAACTAGCAAGCCACATGAGTCATAGATCTTGAATTTTAATTTTCTTTCAATACCAGGAGTAGAAGCTAAGAACAAAGTCCAAATATTCAGGATTCAAATAATGACAACAGAAAAAATGAGACATACACTTATGCAACCCACATAGTATTCACATCAAGGATTCCAACAAGTAAATAAATTAATAGCTGGATGTTATGTAGGTATGTTGAGGGAGAGATTTTCTTAGAATGGTAGTTGCTACAGTTATTTTTACACTAAGAATAATCTAGTACACAGCAGAGAAGAGTAGAGGTAGAATACAGAGAGGAGACAATTGCTCAAGTGTAATCCTGAATCAACAGAGTGGAGTGGATGAGGTAATGGATCAACATGAGTAAACAGACTAAAATAATAAAATACTGAGTACACATGAACAAAAAGATTAGATCACTGGGATAATGGGCATACATGAAATAAAATATTAGATCAACGAACTAATAAATAAAAATGAGCACATGAAAATACAGATTTAGGATAATGGATTGATGGATAGATTGAAAAAGTGTATTAGAACACTGAGTTCATTCGAAATATAATGCACCCATTTTTGTTCAATTTACTGAATAGCCTGCTTTATTCCATCACAGTGCTACAGTAAGGAGAAAAAATGTGGCAGATAAAAATGGAGGGATGTCCCCTGGTTTGAATGGTACAAAAATAATTCATTTTAATACACATTTGATTGAAAAGGTACACTAGGTATTTAGAAGACAATGACAACACAAAAGATACAACCTTTGTGCTTTAAAGGATATGGAGTGCTGAAGACAGCTGCTAAAAATGGTTGGCAAGTGGATGATGAGCTTCAGCCTGATTTCCCCAAGAACCAAGCATGAAAACCTTTTAAACATAACACATGGAAATTCAAATCCAGAATTGATGCAGGTGAGATGGATGTATAAATAAGGAAGGTCGCTCAAGATTCATTTACTATAATTCAGCAAGAGAGCACAATGAAGGTCATACTGTAGGCCAGGCTGAAGTGAACTTCTTTCTGTTATTACGTTTCTAAAGGCAAGGAATCACCAAGATAACCCAGATGCTGATAAAAATTCTAGATGAAGTAAAAACACAGGGTAGATATGTGTTTGCAATTTGAGTTTGAGATGACTGTTCAAATTTCCCTTTTTTCGGGAAGCCTTGTGGGTAATCACAATGTTTAATTTTGGGTCACATAAGTTTAGTGTGTACCATCAAGGGCAGAACCTGTTACGTGTGTCACAATGCCTAAGGCTTCTTCAACCTAGAGACATTTTGTGGAATAAGTTAGACAAACAACATGAGGTACACTAAGTACTCCAAAGAAGGGGCTTATGTCAAAGTTTTCATTGATTGATTGCTTGATTGATTGATTGATTGATTTACATTCCAAATGCAGCCCCTTCTCAGTACCCTATCCACAGAGTCCTTCCCCTTCTCCTCTGAGAGGATGTCCCCCAGGTTTGCCCACACTCTGGCACATCAAGTCTGTACAGGTTTAGGGGTATCATTTCCCACTGAAGCCAAACAAAGCTGTCCTGTTCAGGAAAAGATTCCAGAGTCAGGCAAGAGCATTTGAGACAACCCCACTTCCAGTTGTTAGGGGATCCACATCGGGACAGAGCTGCACATCTGCTACATACATAGCAGAGGATTTGGTCCAGGTCCAGCCCATGTATGTTCTTTGGTTGATGGCTCAGGCTGAGAGCTTGCAGTCTTCCAGGTTAGTTGACTCTATTGGTCTTCCTGTTGACTTCCATAGCTTTCAAGTCTTCCCCCAACTTTTTTATAAGAGTCTCTGTTCTCCATCCAATGTTTGGCTGTGGGTATCTGTATCTGTTTCAGTCAGCTCCTGGATAAAGCCTCTCAGAGGGCTGTTATGATAGGTTCCTATTTCTGCAACCATAACAGAGTATCATTAATAATGTCAGGGATTGGTGCTTGCCCATGGGAAAGAGGGCCAAAGGAACAGGAGAATGAATGGAAATCTGTAGCTGTCTGGGCTGGGAGGTAGGGTAGAGAATCTCTGGGAAGTCCTAGAGACCTGGGATAAGGAAGGCTCCTAGGAATCAGTGTGGATGACCATCGCTGAGATGCCAATGTTGATATTTCTTTGAATTTAGTTTAAGTTTACAAGACTCCTGGAAGCTTTCTGATCTGCCATCTGCACACACAAGCTGAGGCTATTCCACAGCCTGCTGTGCAGTGTCCCACCAGGAGAGACCTGTTCTCCCAGAAGGTTTTTCCCTCCATGGCTTTGTGGTTAGATAGTCACTTTCTCTCTAATAACTTTTTGGAGTGGGGCTGGCCAGCAGCACATGGGGCACCTCAAGATCAGTCGAGAAGCTGGGACAGGATCCTTCCAGTCACTGCCTGCACCCAGAACTTGGAGTCTTCTGTACACAAGTTCCGCCAGGAGAGAGCTGGTCTCCCAGGAGTGCTGACACAGGCTTACAGATTCAAAGGAGGAACAAGCTCCAGCCAGGGACAGCAAGAACATCTAATACCAGAGATATCCAGATGGCGGAATGCAAACTCAAGAATCTTACCGACAGAAACCAATTCTACTTGGCATCATCAGAACCCAGTTCTCCCACCACAGCAAGTCCTAGATTCCCCAACACACTGGAAAAACAAGATGTGGATTCAAAATCATGATGCTGATAGAGGATTTTAAGAAGGACATAAATAACTCCCTTGAAGAAATACAGGAGAACACAGGTAAACAGGTAGAAGCCCTTAAAGAGAAAACACAAGGTGCCTGGTAAATCAAGAACAGATGTTTTAAAGAAAACTGGGAGAAAAAGAATTTGTCCTAGATGAGAATGGTTTAAGTACATGGAGGAAAACAAATGAAAAAAATATCCCTTCCCAAAAATTGAATTAAATATATTCTACAAAACCTAAACACATCTAGTCCCACTTGCCCCTCACAGTCATCAGTATTTCTTCAGAAATATAGTCATGGAAATATTTTAGTAGACATGTATTAATAATATATCATTATACTTGAGCATAGTGAAAATATTAATGCAACAGTATAAAGGCATTTAAATACTATATTTCTATTATGTTAATATATTTGAATTAAAATGATTTTGTTTTCAATTATTCAAAAATTTCAAACATTAAAATTTTGTGATCATCATAAAAATATTCAAAATATCTGTTTCCTTCCTGGCATCAATATATTTATGAAATGATGCATGGCTTCTTATTACAAGAGATACAATGAATATTGTTCTTATATTTTAAAGCTCATGTTTATGTGTGTTTGTGTTTGTGTATGTGTATGTGCCCAGACACACATGCATATGCCATCTCTTGAATAGACATGCATGCAATTTTGTGTGATCATGCAAAAGTTAGAAAGCTTTCTGTGATAGTTATCAGAGCAATTGCTCTCTTTTCAGACAGCTTCGTTTTTATGAATACTGAAGTAGCATTAGCTTAGCATTGTACTCTAGGGCTTATTTTATATGCAGCATAAAAGCATCTGGGGAAATGATCTTGTTTTTGTGTTGCTGATGATAGTCTTGCTAATGATATTAGCAGCAATTTTTCAATTTCAACTGTTACATATATTTGTGTCAGGAAGTGATTTTGTTGAGTCATATTGATAAATTTAGTATAAAACTGAAGCCTTAAACATTTTCAGGAAGTTTTTTTCCTTGTAATTTAAGCTGATCAAACTTTTGCAGCACCCTTCACAGAGATTGGGGTGGTGGGCAACACAAGAGAAGAAAGAGCACAGAGTGCCAAGGTGCTTTCACCTGTCACTATAGTAACTGAACAGGACAATTTTGAGCCAGAGAACAAAGGTAGTAAAGTAAGGAAAAGAAGGCAGAAGGACAAGGCCATCTAACAATAACTTACTCATGCTTAATTTATGTATTAACACAAAATAATAAAATGTATTACTAAAAATATTACATTGGATTCTTTAGAACATTACAATTTAGATTTTCTCTCTGTGTGTATGTGTGTGTGTGCGCACACGCACAAGTGTGTCTGTTTGTCTCTGTATGTACATATCAAGTGTGTGCAGGTGACTGTGAAGACCAGGAGTTGTCAGGTCCCATGAAACTGGAGGTCCAGAGAGTTGTTGTCTCTTGATACAGGTGTTTACAACCAGACTCAGTCCACTGGAAGTGCTAAAAACTCTGTTAACCTCTGAGCCATCTCTCCAGATCTGGTACTATTAATATATCCATAAGGTAATCAAAACAACCTGTATAAGATCTCCCCTTTTGTGAGTAACATTGACCATTCTTCTTTTCATTTTATGGGAATGCTAACTTGTCATTTGTTGTTATGATTTAACGTTTACTCTGAACTATATGTGTTGAACACTTGTTGACAAGCAATTTTCATAGCTTCTGGGCCATAAGGGTTCTGCCATCATGAGTGCATTAATCTATCTCTGGTTTAGAAGATAATTGAGTAGTGGGTGTGGCTTGTTTTTCAGGAAGCTCTCTCTGTCAAACTTGGTATGTCTCATTATGTGATGCTATGCTCATTACAATTCTCATTGCTTTGACAATACCAAAACCAAACTCCAACAGGAGACAGAGAAAGTATTCCAGCTCATATCTGCTGCTGTAGTAAAACATTATGGTAAAAGTAATGGGTTTATTTATGCTCAAGATCCCAGTTTATTGTTTATCACTATGAGAAATGAAACCGGAACTTGAAGTAACTAGTCCTATTCATGGTGCTTCTACACAGCTCATTATGCACAACCCAAAGAAAAACCCATACCATGGTACTAACCACATTCAGACTGGGCTGTCCCACCCCATCTCAATTACATTTCACACAAACATGCTCTGATGGTGGCTTGATCTAGGCAAATCTGCATTGACAGTCTTTTCCCATGTGATTCTAAATTGTTTCAAGTTGACAATTAAACTGTATCAGGATGTAAAGATGTATCCTGGCTCACATTCTGATGAGCTAGAATCTCTCAAGAGAGATTAGCAATGGTGTCTTGAATATGTAGCTCTGCTTCCTCATGTACTTCCCCCTTGAGGGTCCAGAAGAGGGGTCAGGCTGCAAACTCTCAAAATTCACCTCCTGTCCATCTTCTTCAAGCAAAAAGAGTCTCCCAAATATCCTATGACTTCCCATGTAGCAGCATAAGCCAAGGAAGAAGTGTGCAAATATATAAGCCTATAGGGGAGATTCCTCATCCAAACCACAGCTGATGATCTGTCATGTTACACTGCAGAACAAAAGCCTTGCTAGATGCCAGCATCATGATATGGGATTTCCTGGCTTGTTCAAACATGAGCTACACAGATCTCTATTCTTAACAAATCCATCCATCTCACACATTGGAAGGATAATTTTCACCTGACTCATTTAAGTTTTTCCCTCCTAGTTCAGAAAGGAATACCATATTGTTTATTTTTATATAAACCCAATCACTCAATAAGTCACACTATAAAAAACAGGTTTTCATGAAATGAGACTTGTGTGTGTGTGTGTGTGTGTGTGTGTGTGTGTGTGTGTGGTGTGTAGGGGCAAAAGAATGGCAGGACAATAATTAGAGGCTGTTCTAAGTTACTACTCATCAATAGAGTTTTGCAGTTCACACACACACACACACACACACACACACACACACACACACACACACAAACACACAAGCTAGTAAAGGGTGGAATATGAAGGAGACAAAAAAGAACAGCTTAATTTCTAAGTTCTGGTATATAAAAGCCCTGTAAATTTCAATAGCATTTACTCCCTGACAGATATCAAGCCTGTATGTCCAATTTCATATTCTTCTCTCCTTCACTGTTGTTAAATACTGCTCTGTCTAACACTTTTAGATTTTATGTTCTGTTCTACCTGCGGGACTTTACATCTATGACCATATTTAAATGTTTACTTCCCCACTCTCTTCAATATAATGTGAATTCTGTTCCCTGCTGCCGATGATGAAAATTCATTCATAAAATAACTTAAGAGAATATCTGGTAAATACCAAATGAATGTGATGGTGATATAAATGTTTTAACTGTGAGTTTAAGCCAACATTTTGTAAACCAGATGTATCATTAAAACACATAATTTATGAGCACGTAAAGATTAATGCAATATTTCAAATATATTTGTGAGCTGTTAATTTAATTACTTCCTTTGAGATAATATATAAAAAGGTTAATGTTGGATTAAAATACCTGGAGTTCAAGTTCATGATCCTTTAAGCTATAAATGATTATATATTTGGTCAATCTTTTTGAATGTTTTAATTTGAGGTTGATTAGCCTTTGCAGTTCTACTGAGGGTAAATATTTCATGTTTCTCGTGTTATTAATTTTAAAAAGAGTTGTACTGATTGCTTCTAATTTATGATATTGTTTATATACATTGCCATTGTCACTGATTGCTTTATGTCATAGGTCACATTGTACCAATCATAGCATTTTAATTTTGAATTACCTCTGAAATGAAAATGTTGCATACCTATGGGTAAATCAGAATAGGTGTACTTGCCCTCTAATATCGAGGTGAGGTATTTCACAAGCTCTTTTTCTTTTAAACCTTTTATTGCTTTCTTGGGAATTTCACATCACACACTCCAATCTGAATGTTGTTGCTCTGTATAATAGAGATTCTCTAGTTGGGATTCTATAAGACCAGCCACTGTATGCACTCCAGCAGTTCATAGATAGGGTAGATGCTAAGTTGGTCCAATTCAGTGCCTTGGATCTGAGCCCAAAAGGTACCTTGGCCGGTCTGTGAGCCCACTGTCCAGCATCCACACCACCATGTCAATCTCTCTTGCCCTGCCTTGGCTGGTCCATCCAACGCTGTTCAGGCAGCCAGGAGCAGAGCTGTTTCTCTCAAGTACCCTTAGGAGTGTCTCATTCCATTACATGCCATCAGAGCTAGCTCTATTGCTCTGCTCAAGCAACCTGGAGAGCTTGCTCTATGAGGCAATAGGTGAGGAGCGGGCCACATACTCAGATAAGCATCAATATACTTTTACTTTCCTTGGTGTCAGTTTTTATTTTCTTCACTGGGAGTAAGATTCTATAATCTTTATTTTACTTCGAATGGATTATACTGTTTAACATAATAATATCAAAGTCTGTCTCTGATGTGACAATGACAAGAAAGATTCCATTGCCTTTAATGGCCGAGTAGTAAGTATATCACTCTCTATGTGCACCACAGTTTTTTAATCTACTCATGCAATGTAGTTCATTCTAGCAGTTCAATTCTTGAAAACTTGCTATAAAGCAACAATTAATATGAAGATGCTAATGCCAGCAGATATGGCACTGATTGCATGTCTTTGAGGCTGTGTACAAGCACACACACACACACACACGCACACACACACACACACACACAAATACATATATACACAGTTTCATGTCAATTTTCTTGATTTTAAAATCAGGTTATTTATTAATTTGTGTATGTGTTATAAAGTTTGGAGCTAATGAAGATAGCTGATATATTCAGGAAGCCACCATTTTTCAGTTGTGTAAATTACATGTATTTTCTCTCATTCTGTAGTTTGGCTATTCACTTTATTTATAGTTTTCTTTCTAAGTCATTAGCTTTTTGTTGGATCCATTCCTATTTATCTAAATTTATTTTTGTGCTTTGGGATGTTTACACATACACACGCAAATAACAAGCATAGTCTTATGTATTTCAATACCTAATTTTTTTCCTTGAATTTCTAGGTTATTTTTCAGGGGTTATAATTTGAATTTAGGTGTGTGTACAATTTTGAGTTATTATTTTTAATGTGAAGTATCTAGACTGATTCTTCTTCAGGTAGATAACCAATTTGTTCTCCTTTATGTGTTGTACAACATTTTGAAAAGCTCAATTGGCTATAGCCTTCCTTCTCAATGTGTCTATGTATATGTGTTCATCCATGCATATGCAGTTTGTGTGTGTGTGTTTGTGTGTGTGTGTGTGTGTTTGTGGAGAAAGTAGAAATCAATCTGGAGTGATGTTTATTCTAAGATGTCTTCAGTAGTTTGTATGATACATATAGCCACTCATATGATCCTATTTTCATTTACCCAATGTGTATTTATTAAATAACTTAATATATTTCTTAAGTAAAGCTTTGTATTGAGAGTGCTGAAATATTAGATTGTTGAAGCATTTGAAAATGTTATAAGCTGTGCCTGAGAATGGCTGAAAACTAACCTAGTCGTAATGATTTAATGCAGTAAGTAAAAATCTAGTATAAACTCTGAAAATTGAAGATAGAAAAATGTAATATGATAACATTTATAAATTATTGAAAACTTTGAGTATTCTGTTTTATATAAATTCATTCTAATATACAAAGCACTTTGTCCTAATGAGGCTGTGGCCATAATTTAAAGTAAAGGCATATTAATTATTAATTTCAAAATGCTCTACTTTTCATAGTTATGTGCTAATTAAAAAGTACAACTATAATGTTATGGTGTTTACAAAAATAATATTGAACTACTACTTATGAGGAGCTTGCAGTCATTGGATAGCGAGGCTTTAACAGAGATAAGGTTAAGCCAAATTTGTAAATTAGTATGATTTTGAGTTAAAGAAATATAGGCTGATATCTACTACATAGAAGAGCACTGTGCTTGGCTATTGGGTATAAATAAAAAATTTGCTATCTTCTACCGAACACACACACACACACACACACACACATACACACACTACCTTTTCTTCTCTTTTTACTTTCCAAACTTCTTCTCTTTCTACAACCTCCTCTCTGCTCTTCATTGCTGGTGACATTTATTCTCTTTAGTATGAGAATTAACACTAACGTCCACCAGTTCCTAGAGGAAGATATAGAATCTGTATTTGAAACACAAGCACAGGCCACTTCCATGAAATTATTATTATTCAAGTGAAAACTGCTATAAAAGAACATAATGAAAGTTGAAGACTCAGAAGTAAAATCTGAAGTTAAATTACTATCAGGAGACTGAGAAGCACTGTATGTTTTAATCCACAAATGTATTTCTCCTGGGTTGAAATTACTACAGGTAACAAAAAGCTCTGCTCATTATTTCTATACATGTTCTGGAAATCTTTCCTCCTCTCCAGAGGAGACATTTCCTGAATTTCATTGCATCCCTCTCTCTTTTGATAAACATAACAATTGTACAAGTAAGTAAAGAAACATTTATCATTAAGCAATTTTGGTTTTGTGTATTTTCTGTCCTCAAGTTAATAGTGATCCTATCACAGAAAACACCATAAAGAAAAAGAGGGGAAAAAAACTGATGTAGCAAAACCCAAAACAGAACAACAAGTAAACAATTTTAAATAAGTCCTTGTCTTATTAAAAACTATAATTTCAAACTAATTAAAATAAAATGATGAGAATCTTTTTCCTTTCAAAATATCATGGATTATGTGTAAATTATCTAAAGGTGCTGTTTGTGGTAAGAAACTGAGTATATGCTTATAAATATTGATGTCTTACCTCTCTCTTAATTAACTATGCGTATTTCAACACAGATATTCATAGGTTATCATCAGCTGTGATTACTATTCTGTCGTGGAAACATTTTAATTTCAAAACTTACTCTCCCGTTACTGAGGTTTGAACATTGGCTATCATGTTACACTTAATTGCAATCTCCTGATATTTGAGAACATCATAAGAAACAATTCAGTGAACATCAAGTAAGATCCACATGGTTCACATTAACACAATCAAGTCAGAGAATTTTCTTTGCAGGAAATTCTGTTCTTTTGCAACAGAATGAATTACAATACATTTGAAGTACTGTGAGATCAAAGGCCCGTAACATTTGCTGTAGCTGTTTAGCCATAATAAATTTCCACATGCAACAAGTCCTTGAGATCCTTGTGCACATAAAAATGTTCATTAATACCACAGAAAAATAGCTTGGGAGGAAAAAAATAGACCCAATAATCCAAGGCCAAGTTGAATACAGACAGAAATATTATAAAAGTTTTTCTGAATAAAGAAAATTGTGGACAATTGTGTAGAACACATTAAAACAAGGTTTTATGAAACATTTCATAGCATGCAGCATATGTTAATACCAAAAAAGCAATCTTAAAGGAAGAAACAACCTCCACATAATGTACTTTAACCATGAGACAGTGGGTAATTTTAAGCAACAGAATAAAATTTGGCCATTACATCATAACCATATATGAAAAAGTAAATAGTTTAAAGTGAATCATTATTTAATGAATAAATAAAGAAAAGAGAAGAAAAATTTGAAACATGTATATTGTGACTCTCTGTGGCTTTGAAGCAATCAAAATCTAGTCTTAGATATGATCCTAAATGCATTCCAAAAAAACTGAAAGACAGAAAAATGGATGACATCGAACTTTGCCCCATCTCCGCAACTACAAGAGCAAAGACCAAATGGATACATGACTGAAAAATGTCATGGTGTGAGCGATGAGAACCAGCAGTAAGCAATAGTGAAAATGTGCATTGCTTGAGAAGCAGATAGAAACTTCCTCAGATGCCTAAAGACAATGAATTGCATCACAGAGCAATTATATTCCTAGATGTATTGTGAGGAGAAAAAAGAAACCAGATAGATTATAAATATTATTTTTATGTTAGTGGTTTATCATTGGCTTGTTTGCTTTCCTTGTTTTTGGTCTGGATCTTGTTTTATGGCCTAGAACTGTCTTGAAATAACCTAAGACTATCTCATTTTCAATCCCTAAATTCTCCTAACTTAACCCTGTGGAAACGGGAAATACAAATGCACACAAGCACTAGGTAAAATCTTTTTTCTTTTTCTACACAGAAGCATGAACAATAAAACTTCTGAGTTCAGTGTTTGTATATACATGGACCAGATACAATCTCTGCATGAACAAATGGTAGACATAGTATTTTGTGCCCCCAAATGGGTAACATTCTTGAGAAAAACTATTGAAATATTCGTCAATATAACTAAACTTAGGAAATCTTGATAAAGACCCCACTCAAAAAGAACATATGCAGAATTCAATCTATATGAGATTTTGGAACATGGGAAGTCTGATATTAGAGGCAATGTTTTACAGTATAAAGGCTTATACTTGTAGCCTATGGATTCTTTCTCACCTTTATTTGATAGATTTGTGGCCTAAGAATGTAAATATATTTATCCATGTGGAGTGTATATGTGTCTGTGTCTGCTCACTTGAAGAACAGAGACAGCCTTGAATGCCAAGCCATCAGCTCTCCAACTTGTTACTTGATAACACCTCTCCTAGGCCCATAGCCTATTGAGTAGTCTAGTCTGATTGGACTTGAACCCCAGGAAGTGAGCCTGTCTCTGCCTTGACAACACTGGGAATATAAGGAAATAGCACCATGCTTAACTTACTTCATGTGGAGTCTAGAGATCAAATTCAGACTTTGATGGCACATACTTTATGGGTAGAGATATCACCAAAGACCTGGTAAAGCTGTAATTACTATTTGTTTTATTAATCTTTTGAAAAAGTTACAACTATGGACATTTTTGCACATATTATTCTTTGTTTCTGAAAAAGGTTTTGACATTCTTTTGTTGATTTTTCATAATTTCTTACTTTCACCACAAATGCAAAAAACTAAAGCCCTTTTAATAGAGTTATGCTAGTAACTGTACTTTTCTTAAATATTTTTAATTCAGTAGAATTACATCAATGCCCTGCCCCCCCTTTTCTTTCCCTATGCTAGACAAAGAACTACAGGAAATGGCTATGTAAGAATGCAAAATTAAACCAGGTGTAGTGATGCACGCCTTTAATCCCAGCACTCGGGAGGCAGAGGCAGGAAGATTTCTAAGTTTGAGGCCAGCCTGGTCTACAAAGTGAGTTCCAGGACAGCCAGAGCTACACAGAGAAATCCTGTCTCAAAAAAAAAAAAAAAAAAAAACAAACAAACAAAAAAAAAGAATTCAATATTAAAACCTTTTAGAAATTAATGAAAATATATTTAAACAAAATATGTAAGTTTTTATTCACTTTTGCTTTTAATATCTCTGATTATTTCAATATAAAACTTTTCAGGAAATTATATTCTTATCCTTTTAATTATACCTGTAAATGAACCTTCCCTGAGATTTATCACAATTTCACTTACTAGGAGTTAGTCTTGAAATCATTTTACATTGATATGAAATATTTCCACTAAAGTAGAGAGCATTACTCCTTTTTATTATTCATTGTAATATAACTGTTTTACAGTTATAATTTTCTTAGGTCTTTATTATGAAATATAACTTCAACAATTATATCAGGTTATCCCTTACATGTTTGTCTCTGTAAATGGCATCACAGAATTGACACTGAATAGGAAGGAATAATTTTTCTGCATAACCAAAGCCATCATTTTGTAAATGTGAAAATACAGAATCTAAATCTAAATGTTATCTAAGATCGTATTGTGAAATATATTCAGTATAATCTATGTGAAATGTGTGCTAAGTTATATGCTTTACTCAACAGTTTACTTTTTAAAATTCCTGTAAATGCTAGTTATCAATTAAAATTAATCCTATATTTAATGTATCATTTACTATTCAAAAGCAGAAATTGCAAAATACAAGGGAAACTGTATATCAAACAATAATTAAATAATTAGAAAAAGCAACAGTATACAGTACTGATAAATATCACTTCATGGAATAGAATTGTCACTTCTATACGTACATAGAGTTGTTGCTGCTCACATAAAACTCAAGGCAAATGCTTTAAGTAAGCAATGGTTGAGCATCAAGTGACACTGTCTAATTTGGTGACATCACTTCGGATGATGTTTTATAAAGGACTATAACAACCTGGCAGCTTTGTGCCAGCAGACATCCCTTTAGGAATATCAGGTGTCAAGATTAGATGCATACTTACAACAGAAGTTCAGCATGCCAACTTATCCTTCTGTCCAAATTACATTTGTAAAACAATTGAAATATTAAAAGCGTGAGGATAATACATAAGACAAACAGGGGTTTCAGGATAGTGCACTATGATAGCCACTCTTGTTAGTGACTGATTCCAAATCTTTCCATGTTAAACTGTTAAATTAACAGGATCAAAATGGGGAAAACACCCACCCAATTCTAGCAGGTGGCTTTGGAACAGCCTAAAGGCAAGGAAATTGCTCATCACCAATGGCAATGTGCCCTGGGGAGAAAAAAAAGCAATGGTCTATTCACTGGCTATATTATTAGGGACCTTTGGGGGATGCTTAAAAAAAATACTCACCTATTTAAATGAAAATAAATAAAGCACAGACCAATTTTGTACTCAGTAATAGAATATACATCACTAGCAACAACCAAATTCCCAGAGAAAGTGAACAAAACTATACTCAAACAAAGCTAAAATTATTATTTTCTAAAAGAACACACAAAGGCATTTAAATTTGCTTGCTTAAGCCACTTAAGTTTCTTTTTTCCTGTCATTCCATTTTTCTAATTTATTCTACCTGCTCTTGGGCTTTCTTTTGCTTGCATTTGCTCAAAAACGAAAAACAGAAGTGCGAACTCACATGTGCTTTTTCCCCATATGTAAAGCAAATTCTACATATACATTCATACTCTTTCTAACTAGTATTTTATAGTTTTTGACCTTTCTATTACTCCTGTATAGCATCCATACATGTTATCTTTAGTTTGCCCTTTTGAACAACTGACTTTCTGCTATTCCTCTATCCTGATCTTTACAGATAACCACATACATCAAGATATGCATATGATGCCACAGGTTTGTCCCTTCCAGTTGGATTCTGGTTGGACATCCAGGCCCAGACACCTTTCCAACTCTTAGGCCCTGGTTTTCCCCATAATTGCCACTTGAAATTTTTATCTTAAAATACTCTCCAATCTGGAGTTTTTAATCTAAGTGGAAAATCATCTCACAGACATGTTTGAAGGCTTATTTTGGGGGTACCAGTAAGCTTTATCCTAATAAACTGCTTCGCTTAGAACTCACTTCCATGACCTGCGGGACTGTTTACTATGCCATTGTTGGAACAATGCAAAATGGTAATAGTTTGTGAGTATGTATTTAAATGATATCAACCATTTATATGTTCAATTTTCATTAAACGAATGAGCTTCTTGAATTCAGTGGTGGATTCCTTAAATACATAAGTGCTATTTGTATTCTATAGTTTTTTAATATGTGTAGGGAATAATCTTACCACAGGTCTCCTGGATGTACAAAACCTAACAAACCTGAGACTGCTCAGAGAGCACATTTTAGACTCTGTAAAGAAATGAGGAAGTTTCTGAAAGAAGAGAAAAACATGATATTCTTTTTGGAATTTTTGTCTTCTTTAAAGGAGATTATTCAGCAAATTCTCAGTGATCACCATTTCCTTCTTTCAAAAACAAAGGTTTGGATGCTCTACATGAGTATGTTAAAAAAAAATCAAGGCTGCAATCCATGAATTTTTTGTTGTAGATAAGGAATAGCTAATTCTTTATTTTTAATGGATGAAGTTTTCTAAAAAATTTCTTGTGGAAGTTTCCCTCTGAAAATATAAATGTAAAATTGCCAATAACTGTTAAGCTGCAAAATGGCTATGGATAACTTGCACACTTGCAAACAAACAAAAAACCCTAAAAGAAATCTCTCAATCTCCCCCTCTCCCTCTCCCTCTCCCTCTCCCTCTCCCTTCTCTCCCTCTCCCTCTCCTCTCCCTCTCCCTCTTCCTTCTCTCCCCTTTTTCCCTCTCCCTCCTCTCCCTCCTCTCCCCTCCCCATCTCCCCCTCCTTTCTCTCCTTCCCCTCCCCCTTTCCCTCCCACCTCTCTCCCCCCTTCCCCTTCAGCTTCTGTTTCTCTCTTGTGTGTATATGTATTTATGGGCTTATTAGCATATTTGTGTGAAGGATAAGGTATGTATTTGTTTTGAGCACAGAGCACAATAAACTTGGGCATCATTCTTTGTTATTATTATTATTACATATTTTCTTTATTTACATTTCAAATGTTATCCCCTTTCCTCCTTCCCTGTATGAAAACCCACTATCCCCTCCCTACTCCCCCTGCTCACGAACCCAAGCACTCCTGCTTCCTGAACCTAACATTCCCCTATACTAAAACATAGAACATTCGCAGGACCAAGGGCCTCTCCTCCCATTGATGACCAACCAGGCCATTCACCACTACATATGCAGCTAGAGCTGGTTAGTTCATATCGTGGTTCCTTCTATGGTGCTGCAAGCCACTTCAGCTCCTTGGGTACTTTCACTGGCTCCTTCATTGGGGAACCTGTGCTCTGTCCAATGGATGGCTGTGACCATCCACTTCTGGATTTGACAGGCAGTGGCAGAGCCTCTTGAGACAGCTACATCAGGCTCCTGACAGCAAGCTCTTGTTAGCATCCACAAGAGTATCTCACTGTGGTTTTTTTTTATGGGATGGATCACCAGGTAGGGCAGTCTCCAGATGGCAATCCCTTCAGTATCTGCTTCACACTTTGTTTATATAACTCCTTCCATGGGTATTTTGTTCCCTCTTCTAAGAAGGAACGAAGTATCCACACTTTCATCTTCCTTCTATGTGAGCTTCATGTGTTTTGCAAATTGTATCTTGGGTAATCTGAGCTTCTGGGCTAATATCCACTTATCAGTGAGTGCTTATCATGTGTGTTCTTTTGTGATTGGATTACCTCACTCAGGATGATATCCTCCAGATCCATCCATTTGTCTAAGAATTTCATAAATTCATTGCTTTCAATATCTGCGTAGGAATCTATTGTGAAAATGTACCACATTTTCTGTATTCATTCTTCTGTGGAGGGTCATTTGGGTTCTTTCCAGTTTCTGGCTATTATAAATAATGCTGAACATAGTGAAGCATGAGTCCTTATTACATGTTGAATCATCTTCTGAGTATATGCCCAGGAGTGGTAGTGCTGGGTCCTCATGTAGTACTACATCTAATTTTCTGAGGAACCATGAAACTGATTTCCAGAGTGGTTGTACCAGCTTGAAATCCCACCAGCAATGGATGAGTGTTCCTCTTTCTCCACATCCTAGCCAGCATCTGCTTGCATTTCCCTGATGACTAATGATGTTGAATATATTTTTAGGTACTTCTCAGTCATTCAGTATTCCTCAGTTAAGAATTCTTTGTTTAGTGCCGTACCCCATTTTTAATAGGGTTATTTGGTTTTCTTGATGCTAAGTTCTTGAGTTCTTTGTAGAGTAATTGTGACTTCATAGATCTTAACTAAAGTTTCTTTAATGAATGTGTATGTCCTTGCATTTGGAGCATAGATGTTCAGAATTGAGAATTCATCTTGGTATATTTTACCTTTGATGGGTATGAAGTGTCCCTCCTTGTCTCTTTAGATAATTTAGGTTGAAAGTCAATTTTATTTGATATTAGAATGTCTATTCCAGAATTTTCAACATGTCTAATAAGTAGAAGGAAATTGATTTTCTCCTCCTGAATTCAGAACAATACAGCCTGAATTTTACTTTTTATTTCTATCCTAAGGATGTATGAAGTAGTACATTTACATTGTTTAAAGTCATTCAAAGTAGGCTTTGAGTTCCTATGTACAAGCTCCACACAGTGTGGAAGAGAATCATTTCCTGGGTGCCTTTGGATCAAGAGGAAGAACACTGGGCTCCTCCAGCACCATGTCTGTTTGGATAATGCCATGCTTCTCTCCATGCTGTCCAGCCACCATGACGAACTGGTTTACCTGAAAGGGAGGCTGGAAAGGACTCGGGTGAGATGGGGGTCGGGGTGGGAGGGAGAGAAGGATGAAGGCAAGAAAATAGTTTGTGATCAAAGCTCAAAGTTTAATTTTTAACACTGTGTTTACAGAGGGAGAGCCCATAAACCCATCCTTTGTTTCAGCTGGATTATGTTGGAAAGCAAGCTCAGCAGGCAGTCTTCTCCTGGAGGAAATTGCAGGTAGCAGAAGACTCCACACAGGAGGTTGTGGTGAACACTTAAGATCTATTTAGCCTATTCAAGGCTGAGGGAAGGACACACTAAATAAACAAAAATTAAAAGTTAATGTGTTTTTCTGGGTCATGTGATTGTGCTGCTCAGTTTTATTGTCCATTTGACACATGCTGGAATTATCTGGCAATAAGAAATTGTAATTGAAGGGTTTTTTTTTCTGTTTTTTTGTTTTTTGTTTGTTTGTTTGTTTTTTGTTTTTCTCTTTTAGTTTTTCAGAATGTCTATGGAAACTGTCTGTGCAGAACTCTCTTGACACATGATTAGTGTGTTTGAACACATCCCACTGTGGATGGCACTGTTACTAGGCAGAAGGACATTGGCTCTACATGAAAACTAGTTTAACATGAGTCAGTAAGCAAATAAAGTAGCAACATTTATCATAGTTTTGGCTTTAATTCCTTCTTGAGTTTCTGTCAGGAAACAATTGGTCATGGTATTTATCACAGTAAACAAAATTTAAAAAGAATAGTAACTATATTCAAAAGAATTTCTTGAAAAATCTCCCTCTTTTACTAAACTGAATTATTTTCTACTTTCATGTTTTCACATTAGTTTTGGCTTTATATATATATATATATATATATATATATATATATATATATATATTCTTTCCACTGTTATTTTGTATATTTGTAGATATTTCAAAAGGACCGTTTCTCAACTCAGTCATGACTGAAAATGAACTCCATGTTATAAAATCCAAACTATGCTCCTGTCTCAGGAGTTTCTAAACAAAGCTTTCTACCTCAGACAGTCTAAGTACCCTGTTATTTTTATTTGGATCTGGTAAATGAGAGTTTAATATTTTCCCAAAACTATTACTGTGGTTTGTTTTATAATTTACTAGTCTATCACGTTTAGCAATATGGTAATTGTCATAGGACTTGCCTTAGTTACTTTTCTAATGCTGTGATAAGACATCATGAATCAGGCAACTGATTTAAATAAAAATGTGATTAATTTTGGCATAAATTTTAAGAATGGTAGAGTCCATGATATCAGAGCAAGGGCATAGTATTTGAACACCTGAGAGTATATATCATCCACTCCCAATAGGAGGCACTGAGAGAAATGACAGTCGTTGAGCAAATCTTGTGAAAGCCCTCAGTCACTGACATACCTCCTCCAACAAGGCCATACTGCCAACTCCATTGCAAACATTTCTACCAGCTGGAAAGCAAGAATTCAAATAGATAACCTTAAGGGAAACAGTCTCATTCAGAACCCCACAAAAGTATAGAATTTGCTTTATTATGCCCATTGCCATAATATGCAAAAGAATATGTACATTAATTTTTAAACATCTGATATTCTACAACATGGCATCAGAAATCTGTATATGTTGCCAATTTCTCAGTTCTTAGAATCTCACCTCTATCTTTTCTGTAATTGACAATGTAAATGACACTTTTAAAATTTCCATCTAGAATATCATTTTATTAGGTAATAAAATATTTGTAAATATGGAGTTATGTGAATTTAAAATATATACAAGTTTTTGAATCCTTACTTTTGTACTTTTAATATCAAAGATGAAGGCGATTTTCATCAACTGGGGTACTTTTTATTAATTCAATTTTCCAGTCACTTGCAGATAACCAGCTTGTTAGTCCAAATTGAAATAAACTATTGCCTGATTTTTAGCTTCTTACATATTTGTCAGGAAATCTACTGATCAGATTACAAAATGAGAGGTATTTGCCTATCCTAGTTGTTGTAGCGCAAAATAAGCTGCAACTTTGTGAATTTCTACAGTTCAAGTAAGACAAAAGGTTGTAGTGAGTTCTGTGATGCTTTAACCTTCTTTGTATCAAACTTGTTGTATTGTAAATGCATGGGCTGGAATCTACATGTAGGCTAAATATGTTTTATGACCTTCCTTAATGTTTTCTTAATAATGTTCTTGTTCTTAAATATCATCTTGATTTCAATTTCTAACACTGAATGCATTCTGAGCTTTTAGTAATATTGCAAAAATATGATGAATATATCAATTTATAGCCAAGTGTTCCCTAATTAGCATGTAATTTTCGAATGCAACCTTCATTTTAAAAAAAGAAACAAAAACAAAACAATGTTTTATTTTTAATTTTCCATTAATTTGTATAAAGGCAACTTGTTAAATTCATTTGTTTTATCTCTTTTGCATGAATTTTTTTGTTCCATTAACATGTTTCCCCAGAGTTATGAACTATGGTTTCTAAATTTTTTTCTTAATCCTTGATTCAACCCATATCAAAATACAATATTAGAATTTTTTTTTTAAATTAACATTCAGTAGTGAATCAAAATACTGGATCATGTCTTCATTTTACCTGTGTCTTTACACCAATCTCTTAACTTGAATCAAGTTTTCGATGGAAAGCATGAAAATATAACTACATAGAGCTTCAGTCAAATATGAAACACATACATGGCTTCCTGTCACTCACCTTTTGATTTTAACCCATGGAAGCAGGCTAAAAGCGAATACTATATTATTCTGACTAAAAGTTTGAAGATAATGATGAAATTAATTATTAACATTAATGCAAAAGGTTAAAAAGGAACATGAGTATATTAATTAAGACATTTTATTAAGATTTAGAAAAAATGAGCATTCCTAGAGATCCAAAGGGTTAAAAGATAAATACTAATTTCAGAAAATAATCATAATATGGAAGTAGTAAATTACAGATTAGAATTAGTAAAAGGTATTTTCCAGAATACTTTTGAAACCCACAGACAGACATTATGCAAAGAATCTAAATTGGACATCTCCATCAGGGACTTCTCAGAGATAAAGAAATCCAATTGAAAAGAATGAAGAAAGATGGTAGGAGTCAGAAAATGAAGGACAGAAGGATCACGTGTTCAACTGAATCAATTAAACAGGGCTCCTATGTGGTCCCAGAGACTGAGGCAGCAACCACAGGGCCCATGGTTCTGCATCATGTCCTCTGCATATATGTATGGCTCTTATCTTGATGTTCCCATGACTCTCCTAACTGAGGGACATGGTATCTTTGTGACTATTTTGCCTGTTCTTGGGACTCATTTCCTCCTATTGTATTACATTGTCTTAGTGTATCTTGTTTTGTCATGTCTGGCTATAGTCTCTTAAAAGCCTGCTCTTTCCTTAAGAGAAGTCAGACAGGGACTATACCTGGAAGAGAGGGGAGGTAGAGAGAGGCTGGGAGGAAGGGAAGGTAGGAAAATTATAGCAGGGATGCAGTGTATGGGAGAAGAATCTATCATCAATTTTAAAAAGAATACTATTAATTTGTTGATGAGTGTGAATTTTATAATTGATAGTATACAATACACTCAAACCATGTGTTGTTGTCTTTTGATTTTATCTTAAATTAGAGCTTTAATTTTAGGAGCTCTGTATTTTAATTTTGGCATTTTTTCATTCTTTCTTCAATTGGAAACAATTTTTGATATATTTTGAGCATGCTTTCCTTTCCCCTAATTTTTCTCAGATACTTTCAATGTCTCTATCTTTTCAACTTTGTTCTTTTCTCTCTTGTGTTAAAACAAAGGGTAAAAAAATGAAAAAAAAAAAACACATAAAAATTAGAACGTCCATACAAATCTACTCTCCCCACTGCCATCACACACACTAAAAACAGAAATCAAGATACTGAACGACCCCCCTTTCTCCTTCTATCTGTTTCTCTCTCACATACATACCAATAGATGATAGATAGATAGATAGATAGATAGATAGATAGATAGATAGATAGATAGATAGATAGATAAGACAGACAGACAAACAGATGGATAACAAATATCAACACAATAAAATAAAAGGATCTGAGTGATTTGATAACTCCCCCCTACTACTAATTTGATATTGAAGCTAAGGTTTTTAATTAATCCAAGTTCCAGAATTTTGGCTTAAACCTGTGCAGGTCTAGTGTTTCCTGCCAAGTCTCTTTGAGTTGTTTCCTGAAGGTAGTGCTTCTTTGTAGTCATCGATAACTCTGGCTCTCACAAACTGTCTTTCTCCTTGTCTGCACAGATGTTTTCTTAAGAGACACCTGAGAGAATAAATTTTGGTTATCAACCTCATTTATAAAATTCATTAACTGATTATTTTTGTAAATGAGAGATTGCTAAGTATTCTACAAAATAAGAGATATGCCATTGATTTTTTTCCCATAGTAACACAACATCACATGTGTTGGTTGACTTATAAAACACAACTTGTTCAGATCAGTACATGCCCATTCAGTGGCATTAAACAACACGAAATTAGGTGTGATAACTTGTTTTCACCTTGGAAGAAAAAAAAAATAAAACAATTTTCTAAACTCTAGATACTAAAGTTTTCTGAAGTTTAGATAAATGTTTTTCATTTATGTAACAGTAATGAATAAAAATGTGAATTCAGTGTGGAAAATACCTTAGTTTTCACTCTTTTTCTTTATGATTTATTTATTTATTTATTTTATGTATGTGACTGCACTGTCTCTGTCTTCAGCCACACCAGAAGAGGGCATAAGATCCTTTTATAGATGGTTGTGAGTCACCATGTAGTTTCTGGGAATTGAACTCAGGACTTCTGGAAGAGCATCTAGTGCTTTTAACACTGAGATATCTCTCCAGCCCTAGTTTTCACTATTGACATGACTTTTGTGAGTAGAGAACTTTCATGTGTAGTTACAGTGGAATATTAGCAGCTGTTTTTATCCATTAGAAAACCAAAGTTCATAATGATATTTACAAGTCCTGACACTCATATTAATATATTAAATTCTGTGCTGGCTGCTCTAAAATAAACATTGAATTTACTAAGTTAGATTTTACCTTGATAAATATATACTAAATAATTCAGGGTAAAGTAAGTTTATTTCATTTTCATCAAATCCCTCTATTTTATTATTATTGTTCATCTACCAAGTCAGACTTTCAAATATATGCTTAGGGGAAGGACTGTGTGATGGAATTGAATTTGTAGATTGCTATCATGATGACAGAATTCCAGCAAATAACAATTTAACAAAAAATAGATATATTTGATTCACATCTTCAGAAATTGTTGTCCATAATGACTTGGTTAAGGTGGCAGAGCTTCATGATAATTTGAATAGAGTAGTGAAGGATGCTCACTGCACATTGCAGAGTCAGAGAGGAAGGTCAAGCCAGGATCCACAAATCACCCTGAAGAGCTTGCCAATGACACAGTGTGCTTCTATTCCCACTACTTAAAATCTCCCTTACCTTCCCACACCACTCCTGGTTGGTATGCAACCCTTCAACGTACAAAGTTAGATCAACATTTTAGATGTCATTGTTAAAAGATAGAAAGGGGTTTCAAGGGAAACTGTGACTAGTTGATATATTTTAGCGTGTTTTGTTGGGACTTAAGATTGCTAAGTATTCTACAAAATTTTCAGAAATGAGAAATGGCTCCTTGATTTGGATTACTTTTCTACTTTCCATTATGTAATTAAACTTAATTATAAAGAAAGCCCTTTATGCCCAAAGCTATCTAAGGTTGTGTTGTTATATTGTGTGTTAAACAATTGAGAACTATTAATCTCAGTAATATTTTCCCAAAGGATATAGAAAAAGCAGCTGAAATATAAAAAATTATTAAATAAAGAGGAGAATATAGACTATAGGCATGGATTATTTTTATTGTTAGAAGTTGCAAAATACTACCATGTTCTTTTAAAGAGTCATACTGTGTATTATAACTCTTGAATGTGGACAGGGTGGTGGAAATCTTTTATTTTAAAGTATATTTTCTTTAAAGAACTTAGAGAACAAAATGTTCTGAAGTGCCCAATAAATTTGAAGGGTTGGCCTTGAGCGATCTAAAGAATGTCAATTCTTATTTCTAGGATCCAAGGCTTTTCTTACTTTAAAGAGCCTTGACCAGTGCAATTCGAAAGAAAGAGCATGAAGGCACTTCTTTCCAGACAGGAGGGCAGTTTTAAAAGGGCATGCAGGTAATGTGGTTTCTCTTGCTTCCCTTTAATAAATTTATAGTTTTCTTTATTACCCATTGTTAACTATTTATTAATTAATAGCAAATACACTAATAATAATTCATGTAAATGATGATGCTTCCAGCAGCACAGCTTAAGTTTCTGTCAAACTAACATATCAATTTGGTACATTTTTACATCAATAGAAGGTCCTGTTCTGTGTCCTAAATTGTTCGTAATATAACTTCAAAATATATTTTTATTTGGGGATATTACAGTTACAACCAGTGTCAGAGATCCTATAAGCATTCCATGCCAGTACATTCAAGACGTGTATTCTGAGGCATTATAGATGTTTGGGTTTTAGGCTTTGGTGCTCAGGATTTTCTTTTCTTTCAACAATGTATTAGTTAGAGAAGGCAAAAAGGAGATTACTTGGTGTAATAGCCAGAACATCCCCTCAAACTGCCCATACCTTAATCCCTGGAACCTGCAAATAGATAGTATTACCGGGCAAAAGGGAATCTGTAGATGTAATTTCATTTATAGGCTTGAAAATGGGGAGATGATCCTGGATGATCCAGATAGCTCTAATTTAATCACATTAGCTCTCAAAATCAGAGAAGAATTTCTACACAGAGACAGAAGAGATGGAGCAAGTCATAGATTCTTAGCAAAGGGGAAGAATTTTGATGTTCCTGGGCTGACTCAAATGTAAAGTCATGTTTTCAGAGCAGAGGCATGTATAGACTTGTTTTGAATAGTCTAAACCCTTAAAGAAAATAAGTCTTTTTTTGCACTATATTTAATATAGTCAGCCTGTTGACTAAGAAAAGCAATCTCACCCATTGTCCCAGAAAGAAATCTAGCTCATTTGATAACAGGCTAATAATTGTGAGTAATTATTACAGTAATAATATCACAGTCATGTGAGAGAACACATACATGATGCCAGATGTTAATATGCTAATAAAATACATTTATGCTCCCTTAATCTGCTATCTTTAGGGAGAATACCTATACACCAGCAAAAGCAATGCTCCAGGTATTTTTTTCTTACTATGTGCTTTCTATTTCAAAGAAATAAGGAAGCAACTATCGTTAGACAATCACGTGTTTCAAACTCATGATTTTAAAAGGGACACAGCATCATAGTCCTTGCCTTTTAGGTCATTACTTAGGAGACAGAGGCAGGTTGAACTCCCAGTTTGAGGCTGCCCTGAAACACATAGGAGGTTTTAATATAGCCAGTACTATATAATAGAACGGTTCTGTCTGAGTGGGAGGGAGAGAGAGAGGGGGGGAGGGAGGGAGGGAGGGAGGGAGGAAGGAAGGAAGGAAGGAAGGAAGGAAGGAAGGAAGGAAGGAAGGAAGGAAGGAAGGAAGGAAGGAAGGAAGGAAGGGAAGAAGGAAGGAAGGAAATTTGATTTTGTCTTATTTTATTTGGAGATAGATTTCCCTTTGTAACATAGGCTAGCCTCATACATGTGATCACCCTACCTCTCATTACTGGGAAGAGAACCATGTGCCATCTTGCCACCACAGAGATTCTTTGGATTAAACAACCATCAATTTAACCTATGTACAATGGTTGTGATTATTCATTTATAGTCATATGTCTGGTGAGAAGTTCCACTCACAGATCTGCACACCTCTGCCTGAAGTCTATTGTTTTTTCTATTAACCATCCTCAGTTACTAAATTCACAGGAATTTGGAATTGTTACTACTAGAATTATCTAATCTTTTCCTCTCAGAAGATTTTGCTATTATTATACGACTAGGCCTATATAAGAGCCATTAGAAAACAAAACCAACCGAAGAATCAAACAGCAGCAGGAGCAACAACAATACCTCATGCTTATACATACAAAGCATATAGACGATGTCACAATTTTCTATATAAGACAAGAAAAGTACTGGCAAAAAAAAAAATTCCAATGATTGCAAAGAAAGGCAAGAGACAAATATTTTAAAAGTCATTTAAGGGATTAATGGAGAGTTAAGCCAATATGTGCCTGCATCTCTACACTTCCAGAAGCAGAAAATTATTTTGCAAGCATGAAAACGAATATGTGAAAATAAAACACTGGAGTGACACAGGGCAAATGCCTTTAATTAGAAATCCAAATTTCACATGCAAATGTTCTTAATCACACAGATATATAGTAAATTTTATTTTTCACAAGTGCTTCTCCATGCTGAGGTTATGGTAAGAATAACATGAATTATTTGAAGCATGCTTTAATTTTCTAGAAAATTACATGCCCTTGCCATTTAGTTTCTAACTTACAGAGTATCAAATATCAAAAAAAGTTCTCATTTTCTTCTATTGTAAAGAAGATATTAAGAAATGTATGCTCTGAAGTAAAATTGTATACAAATTCAATTTTTAAAAATTTTTATTAGATATTTTCTTTATGTACGTTTCAAATGCTACCCTGAAAGTTGCCAATAGCCTCCCCACTCCCTGCTTCCCTACCCACCCACTCCCTCTTCTTGGCCCTGGCATTCCCCTGTACTGGGCCTATAAAGATGGCAATACCAAGGGGCCTCTCTTCCCAGTGATGGCCAACTAGGCCATCTTCTGCTACATATGCAGCTAGAGATACAAGCTCTGGGGGCACTGGTTAGTTCATATTGCTGTTCCACCTATAAGGCTACAGACCCCTTTAGCACCTTGGGTGCTTTCTCTAGTTTCTCCATTGGGGGCCCAGTGTTCCATCTTATATATGACTGTGAGCATCCACTTCTGTATTTGGCAGGCACTGGCATAGCCTCATATGAAACAGCTATAACAGGGTCCCTTCAGCAAAATCTTTCTGGCATATGCAATAGTGTCTCTGTTTGGTGGGTGATTCTGGGATGGATCCCCGGGTGGGGTAGTCTCTGGATAGTCCATTTTTCTGTCTTAGCTCCAAACTTTGTCTCTGTAACTCCTTCCAAGGGTATTTTGTTCCCTATTCTAAGGAGGAATGAAGTATCCACCCATTGGTCTTTCCTCTTCTTGATTTTCTTGTGTTTTGCAAATTGTAACTTGCATGTTCTAAGTTTCTGCCCTAACATCCACTTATCAGTGAGTGCATATCTAATGACTTCTCTTGTGATTGGATTACCTCACTAAGGATGATATCCTCCACATCCATCCATTTGTCCAAGAATTTCAAAATCCATAGTTTTTAATAGCTGAGTAGTACTCCATTGTGTAAATGTACCACATTTTCTGTATACATTCTTCTGTTGAGGGACATCTGGGTTCTTTCCAACTTCTGGCTCTTATAAATAAGACTGCTATAAACATAGTGGAGCATGTGTTCTTATTACCAGTTGGAACTTCTTCTGGGTATATGCCCAAGTGAGCATTGCTGGACCTTCCAGCAGTATTATGTCCAGTTTTCTGGGGAACCTCCAGAGTGACTTCCAGAGTGGTTTTACCAGCTTGCAATCTCACCAGCAATAGAGGAGTGTTCCTCTTTCTCCACATCCTCGCCAGCTTCTGCTGTCACCTGAATTTTTGATCTTAGCCATTCTGACTGGTGTGAGGTGGAATCTCAAAGTTGTTTTAATTTGCATTTCCCTGATGATTAAGGATGTTGAACATTTTTTCAGGTGCTTCTCAGACATTCAGTATTCCTCAGGTGAGAATTCTTTGTTTAGCTCTAGCCCCATTTTAATGGGGTTCTTTGAATTTCTGGAGTCCAGCTTCTTGAGCTCTTTGTATATATTGGATATTAGTCCAGTATCAGATTTAGAATTCGTAAAAATCCTTTTCCAATCTGTTGGTGGCCTTTTTGTCTTATTGACAGTGTTTTTTGCCTTACAGAAGCTTTGCAATTTTATGAGGTCCCATTTGTCAATTATTGATCTTACAGCACAAGCCACTGCTGTTCTGTTTAGGAATTTTTCCCCTGTGTCATATATTTGAGGCTTTTCCCTACTTTATCCTCTATTAATTTTAGTGTCTCTGTTTTCCTATATTTCTTTAAGGACTTCTACCTCTTTATCAGTGTTCTCCTGTATTTCTTTAAGTGAGTTATTAAAGGCCTTCTTGATGTCCTCTACCAGCTTCATGAGATATGATTTTAAATCTGAGTCTTGTTTTTTGGGTGTGTTGGGGTATCCAGGACTGCCTGAGGTGGGAGTGCTGGGTTCTGATGATGGCAAGTGGTCTTGGTTTCTGTTAGTAAGATTCTTACATTTGCCTTTTGCCATCCTGTAATCTCTGGAGTTAGTTATAGTTGTCTCTGGTTGTTCCTCCTATGATTCTGTTAGCCTCTGTCAGCAAACTTTGGAGTCTAACTCTCTCCTGAGTCTCAGTGGTCAGAGTACTCTCTGCAGGCAAGCTCTCCTCTTGCAGGGAATGTGCACAGATACCTGGTGTTTCTACCTGCCTCCTGGCTGAAGATGAACGCCTGAAACAGGGCCTGTCCCAGAAGCTCTGTAGCTTCTGCAGTCTGCACTCTCACCTGTGCAGACTAGTCTCTGAGGGATCCAGGACCCAAGATGGCTCCCCGACCTGCACTGGCAGAGCCCTCCTGGGCAGACACCTCTCCTTTGGCAGGGAGGGTGCCCTGATGTCTGGAGCCCAAAAACGGAAGCTGTGTCACTTCTGTAGTTGCACTCTCACCTGATCAGACTAGCCTCTGAGGGATCCGGGACCCAAGATCCAAATTCAAATTCTTAAGTTGTATTTTCACATTTTTTTTCTAACTTCTTCTGAAATGCCAGTAGTTTTAAACTATATCAGCTAGATGGGATGAAATTACTATATCTCCCACTGGTGTGAGTATGATAATAATATCTGACATTTGGTATATCCCAAAATGTTATATTTGCAGCCTGCTGCTATGTAAATATCCCAGCTGCAATTAATGCCACTCATTGGCATCCTGGTGCCGTTGTGTGTGAATGTAGCACAGAAGCTCATTGCTCAGTTTGCCCTTTAATGTCAGGTAAATCACAGTATTACCGAGAAAATAGCTTAGATCAAAGAAAGCCTAAACATTCAAGTCAATTAATTCATGAACTTCAATAGCCAGTGGATGGTGACTCTCTAATTTATTTTCAAATGTGACAGTTGAAGCTGAAAATACACGAGTGGAGAAAGCTGTACGTGTGAAGCATTACCTGAAGGTGGAACTGATTTTCACTGCAGCACCAATTCTGCAGACTTCACAAACTCATTTGAAAGTACAGGGAAGATAAATGAACTAGGAAAAATGAATGGAAGCAAATATAAATTAAGACCACTTTGATAAAGTCCAAGAATTACTCTTCCCACAGTAATATTTTTTAGAGTCTGATTTCATGTGTATTAAAGTAGACAGTCAGTTATAGCAGTCATCAAATGTAGTGAGGATTGAATTAAAATTAATAAGCCATAATATTTGTTTCCCAATTTTGAATTCTCAAACCAAGGCAATGAAATGGACATGTTCTATAAGTAAAGCTGTTCCATGTTAATGGCAACTTCAGTGTAGGAAATTCTCTGCTGTATTATACTAACAACCTTAAGATGAAGGTTATATTATTGTGTTCTTGTGATAATGATATTGGCTTTTCATTTCAAATAAAAGTTTCACTTAGCTACAGTTAGCAATTGAATCTTTAAAATAAGAATAATATTATCACTTTCATGTTTTCAAGTAAAATTACCTCTCTACACATTTGCTGTAATTTAACAAATGTCTACTATAATAAACATTAGTAGTAAAAAGATCTTTTGCTAATAATTTTGTGAATTCAGTACTTTGCTGCATGCCTCGGGCTCTTGGGGACATAACTCAGTTTATAAAGGCAAAGGTATGCTGAAGAGCTAAGATATCTGCTTTGCTGCATGGAAGAAAAAGGCATCTTCAAGAGACCTGAATAGACTTTTACATACTAGATTAACTTCATTTTTAGGCATTAGTTTTTTGAAGTTGCCATGAATGGAATTATTTTCTATATTTTTTCTCAGTAAATTTATAATTGACATATACCAACTCCTCGTTTATAACGAACATTTTTGTGATATTTTGCTTAGTTTGGCAATTTGTGATTGTGTGTTTATGTAGCATTTTTTTGTGACAATTAAGTATAGCATCCTTTCATCTGCAAGTATGGACAACATAACTTATTTTTGCTATTCATATGCCCTTTTTATCTTCCTTTTCATATTGTATACATATAACATATATGTTTATGTATATATATATATGTACACAAATATTCATAAAGCCAAAACATATGGACACATACACACAAATGTATACACTATATACACATACACTAATAACTACTTTCAAACAAAATTTAAAACATTTAATTTGAATAAGTACTCCATTGCTTTGAAGGATGGTCTTTTCATTAAATCATTACTCTGTTATACTGGAGAAGTCAATTATTACTGACTTCAACAAAGAACCATTGGCATGGAATGGCTATAGTGAACTAGTTTCTTATTTCTCTACATATTGCTTAGATGGATACCATGTCTACTTAGTTACCCAGGAATGCAGAAGAGATGAGAAGAAAATGGCATAGATACTATTCTGCCTTAATAAGAAAAACAGAGCAAAACAAAGCACAAAGCAAGCAAAGCACTAAGTGTATGCTTTCATGGTTTTCTTCTCTTGTATATATCTTTTTTTAACCAAATTTGGCCTTGAATGCTGGGAAGTGTTGTTTTCCTTTAGTTTGTGTCTGCATAGCTCCAGGTTGTGCATCTGCTCTTCATAAAATTATTTAGAGACTACTAGTCACAATGAAAGATTCTCTTGGCACGTCATTTCTACAACTTTTACAAATGATACTAATATTTTACAACATATCCTATGCCTGTCAAGGCTTTATGAATCGAATCTTAATTCCTACTTCAGGATCATAAGCAGCCGTGTTACTACAGATTTCAGGATGCTACACCCTCACATCAAATGTGTCTCTTCATTACATACAGTTCTCCTATAATATATCTCTCACCATTGCAACATTGCATCAAAACATTAGAATTTTCTGAATTTAGGTCCAAAATATGGTAAGTAATTGGGACAATTTCATCCCCTCTTTCCACAGAAATTTAAAAAAGTATTAATGAATCATAATTGGTATCCTCAAGACAATGATTCAATGATTTTCTACCCTGAAAAAGCCTGCAAATAAATATGTTTTAGTAGGAAAGTTGATGTGGATTATATGAGTTTGGCAAATGGAATAAGACCATATGGAGCAATATGTCTTTCTATGCAATTTTGAGTTATTTTTACAAAGTAGATATCCATTCTGCATGTTCTTCTGACAGGAATAGTAGGAGGGGTGTCTCAGTCACAGTCCCACACATACCCTCTGCTTAGAGTGAGGGTGGATGAGAAGGGGGAAAGAAAAAAATGGAAGGAGACCCATAGAGAAGCAATGTTAACAGTCCTGGAGAATAGGAGGGTGGCGTAAAAAAAAAAAATGGGTGGGTGCAGTGAGAGAATTGACAATGCATGGTGATTTGGATTTAAATAAAGAGAGATGGAGGAGAATTAAAATTCTCAAGAGTATTTTTAATGAACAAGATGGGTCAATGAGAAGATGCTGAATAAAAAATAGTTCAAACTCTGAAGGAATGAAGAAATAGCTTTTTACTGGAACTGAAAATCAAAGAAAAAATACAGAAGTAATTATTGTGAATTCCCATTCAGGAAATGTATTTGAGGAAGAAGGTAACACTTGATAGAAATTTTATCATAATGAGGGCTTATTTTAGGTTGGGGTAGAATCAAGAAGGAAATAACCCAATAGAAGGGAAGTAGTTGGCATTGCAAATAAGTTATAGATCAGCAAGGTCACCCATGGGAATAGAAGAAGGACTATTAATGAGACATGTCTTCTACTGAGAATTCTCAATAACAGGATTGCAAATGGCTAAGAAACATTTAAGGAAATGTTCAACATCCCTAGCCCTCCGGGAAATGCAAATCAAAACTACTTTGAGATTCCACCTTGTATCTATCAGAATGGCTAAGATCAATGGTAAGAGTGATGGCTCATGATCATGAAGGGGTGAAGCTAGGGAACACTTCTCCATTGTTGGTGCAAGTGCAATCTTATATAGCCATTATGGAAATCAATTATCACACTTCCTCAGAAAATTGGGTTCTGATCTATCCCAAGTCCCAACTATATCATTCAGCTCCATTCAACTGCAAGAACTGTTGCTCAACTATATTCATTGTGGCTTTGTTCACAAAATCCAGAAACTGGAAAACTGAGAACTAGATGTTCCTCAACGGAAGAATGGATAAAGAAGATATGATACATTTACACAATGGAATATTACTCAGCCTTGTTTAAGTTTTGAGGCAAATCAATGCCACTAAAAATTAATAATCCTAAATGAGATAACCCAGACCCATAAAAACAAATATGAACTCACTTAATAGTGGATATTAGCTGATAAGTGAATGATAATCAAGCTGCAACCTACAGACCCAGAAAAGTTAGGTAATGTGGAAGGACCACGAACCTGCCTGGGAAGGGGAAATAAATTAAATTTTATAGGTGTACTTGAGGAAGGCGGGAATGGGAGCTGGAGGGACCAACTATTGGGGAGATGAAGGTAGAGAGTTTTAACAGAAATAGCTGCAATAGGGAGTGTCATTTGGAAACTTAGTTCAGTGTAAATTTCCTGGAATCTCTGAGGATGACCGCAGTCACTAATATGTAGTAGATATGAGGTCTAGCCAGGCTGTTATTTGTAATTTAGCAAGGATTCTGGTGATAAAACTGGGTCACCTTTTTTTTTTTTTTTTTGAGTTGATGATAGAGGAGATCCTGTGGAAATTCGTAAATATCCTAGGCTGATGCTGGGGCAGATGACAGTCACTCTCTGAAAACTGACAATGGATCCAAATCCCTAGAACAGTATCTGCAGAGCTCATTGAATATAGAAAGGTTGAGCTGATACTTGCATGGAGTCTCTACCCCTGTGTACTACTCTCTTGCCACATCAAAATTTCTCTGCAGACTACAGAAAGGCCTGATCCCAACCCAGCCACAAAACCTTCAACCAACAATCTACCCTACATGCCTACATGATGTGTTCTAGCAATGGTAGCATTGCACATTTTGATGTGGCCAATCAATATTTAGTTTAACTTGTGAGGCTCAAGACATGAGAGGGATGCCATGTGCTAATCTGTGTGGATGACCAGAAAATAAAGACTGGATGGCCCAGAAAATTAGGGTAAACCTAAACCAGACTGGCAAAAAAAAAAAAAAAAAAAAAAAAAAAGAAATATTTCCTAATACTATTTTTCTGTACTCCTAGATTTCTGCCTTGTTCAGTTGTAATTTCTGAGACTTCTTCTGGCAGCAGATGAGAAGAGATGCAGAGATTCACAGCCAGACATTATGCACAAAGAGAGACTAAATTTAACGTCTTCATTAGCTTCTTCCCCCAGAAGATTGGGAATGCTTCAAAAGGGGGATGAATAGATTGTAGGAGTTAGAGGAGATGGAGGACACCAGAAGAACATGGCCCACCAAATCCAATAAAGAGGGCTCACATAGGTTCACAGAGACTGGAGTGGCAAACACAGGAATTGCTTAGGTCCCCTGCACATGTATTACTGTGATTAATCTTGTCTTCTTATGGGATTCCTAATTGAGTGGCTGTATCTCTACTTGTTTTGGCTGTCCTTGAGACTCTTCTCATTTTTTTCATTGTCTTGTATTGCCTTGCTATGAAGGTCTTCTGTTTTGTATCTTACTTTGTCTTGTTTCACAGCCATTTCTCAGAGGACTGCTTTTTCTGAAACGGAAATTGAGCATGGCTCTGTAGAAGAGGTGTGGGAGTAGGGGGCAATTGGAAGAAAGGAATGTGGTTAGGTTGTTTTAATAAGGAGAAATATCTATTTCAACAACAATACAAAATACAGTCTTCATCTTTGACCAAATGGTTCATAATAGGTAGAGATGTTGTTTTATAACTCTGTAGGCTTAGACCTGCCAAAAATAAATGTGAGAATGTCAAAGGTGTAAAATTGACCCACTTTTCTCTCTGCAATGGTAAAACATAGCTGTCTGAACAGTAGTAACTTTTCAGCCAGAGGTAAGCATACACATGTCCAGTTATATGAATATTTATTGTGCAGTGTGTAGGAAAAGCAATATATTAGGAATTGAATTCTACAGAGATATGCACCTCTAACCAAGTATGGCAGACCTGTCATCTCAAGTACCTTACAATGGTCGGCTGTAATTACAATGTAGAAGCTGTGCTGAACAAGCAGCTGCAGTAGCCTGCAGTAGACTTATGTACCATTGTGAGATGAAAATGTGGTTTTAGATTCTAATATCACTATTTAAAACATTGGTAATCTTGGGGATTTATAAACACTCTTTTTCCAGTTTATGATAATTTCCAACTAGAAATGGTATTTTAAGTATTTAACACTGAGTTGGAGTGACCATGGTTCATTGAGACAGGCATCTGTCTTTATGTGCTTCTAGATTTCTGGTTCATGTACTAAAACACTGTCAGACACTGCAATTGTTCAAAATATCAGACAATAATAGAAACGGTCTTATTGCTCTAACAACAGTTGGTATTGCATGGCTCAAGCTCTAAAGTGTATATGAGTGCATAACAATATTTTCTTGCAGTGTTTCTTCACATTAACGGTCTTCAGACTGGTCTGTAGTGAAGAAAGCCCTCATCTTCTCTTTAGGGTAGCTTGAAAGTGCTGGTCAGGGGTACAATAAACAAAATCTGTATTCAAGAGTCCCTCCATTTTCTCTATTTGAGACTAGAAAAAACCACAGAACTCAACACTTTACACAGTTTTCTGTTTTGTTTTTTGTTTTTGTGTTGTTTTGTTTTGTTTGTTTTATTTTGAGATAATTTCAAATGTAGTCCTGAATGTCCTCAAAATCAAAATATAGCTGAGGATAATCATGAGATACTTCTCCTCCTGTCTCTGTCTTCCAGTTTCTAAGATTACTATGGTGTGCTACCCTATCTGTCATAGAATACATTCAAACTATTAATTATACATCAAGGATGTGGATATATCTATTACCCATTTTCTAATGAAATTAGCAAAATTATGTCCATTGTTAATTTTGTTCTAATAATTACAATTATATAAAAGACTACGTCTTTTTCAAGTAACACCTCTAATACATACACAATACCAGGATAACTAGGATTACATAACAAGTTCCTGTCACAAACACCACATTGACAAACTCTTAAATATGAATGGAAGTAGAATACTTTATAATATTTTATTAGTATAATAAAGAGATAAATCTTAAATATTCTATTTTAATACAAAGAAATCTAAATGTGGAATGAAGTCTTTTTTTCTTAAAATGGGAAGCAAATGTGAATTAAATAAGTTTAATATTTTGGAGCATTAAATCCTTGACTCTGGATCACTGAAAAGAACAGAATTCTGAGAATTCTCTTAACGGTTAAATGCATTTAAACCTAAGAATGGGGAAGGAGGTTAGGCTGGTGTAGAAGATAGACAAAGAAAGGAAGATACAATTTTAAAGTTGACAGGCTTTGTATACCCTGGTTATAGGGACTGTATTAGGCTCTCAGAATTATTAGAAAAATTGGATGGGGCACAAACTTTGTCAAATTTTATATTAGTATGTAAGTGAAGGAGTTTTTTTTTCATAATTCTACAAAGAGACACATTTGGAATGAAGCAGGGATTATAGTTTAATTTAGGAAGCAGTTGTAGGAGTAATTTTAGGAGACTTAAAACCAGTTATCTTATTTTCTAGACAAAAGTGCTCTCACTGAGTTAGGAAGGCTTTGGAGACAGTAATTAGCTTTGCCTTCCACAATGGTGTTGTAGTTCCTTAACTTGTTAAGTCTGCTAGTGACAAATTGCTATTGAAGTCTGTCATGCTCATTCTTTCCAGAAAATGAATATTTTCCTATATGCAAGTAAGTAATTTTCTTGATTTAAAGCAATCCATGAGTAAAGGGATTACAACCTATCATACTGCAAATAATAGATGACATAAGGAAAAAGTAAACTGATTGTAATTACTCATTAGAATTCTAGGAGTATGCCAGTACTAAGTGACGCCCACTCTTGTGTTTTCGTTATAAGCACTGTGGTGGTTTGAATATGCTTGACCCAGGCAGTAACGCTATTAGGAGGTGTGACCTTGTTTAGGAAGTGAGTCACTGTGATGGTATGTGGGCTTTGATTGAGACCTTTTTCTGGGCTTCCTGAAAGATTCAGTCTGCTCCTGTTTGCCTTCAGAACAAGATATAGAACTCTCAGCTTCTCCAACACCATGCCTGCCTGGACCCTGGATGTTGCCAACCATGCTTCCATGAGAAAAGTAGATTGAACCTCAGACTCAGTCAGCCAGACCCAACTAAATGTTAAGAGTTGCCTTGAATATGGTGTCTCTTTACAGCTGTAAAACCCTAACTAAGAGAAGCACCTGTCACATTTGGCAGATATATTGCCTGAGCAATGATGTCTGTTAATGGTGCACTATGTCTTTACGGTCACAAAATTCTACACTTTTCCTTTTCTGCAAAAATCAATTGATAAAAAAAAGCAACTCAATAATCTGGAAAATCAGAATCAGTTGAACTTTTTCAATTAGATATCACATATGAAAAAATTAGCTATTTATATTGAAACATCAGGTTAACTGCTTTATTTATGAATCAAATAAAGATGCTAATATAGTAACTTTCATTAAATACACCAATAAAATGATGAGTTTTCTTATTACTAAATGTGAATTTTTTTTTCATCTTTTAAAAATGCTTCATTTGATCCTCATAATAGTCATATGAAGGCTGATTAGTTGATGGACCTTGCACAAAGGTAAAGGCTCAGTTTCACACAGTTTCACAAAGACAAAAAAAAAAAAATAAGGTAGAAGTGACAACTGGGCAGAAGTTACACTGACATAAAGGATTTGTTCCTAAACTTATCAGCATAATACAATTTTAAAAGGCTGGAGATATGCATCTGTCATTAAGAGCCTTTGTTGCTCTTGCAGAAGACATGAATTTGTGTTGCTGTTTATAGCTTATTGCTCTTGGTAAATTAGATGACCTACAGTTGTATTCTGTTCCCAGGAAACAGTTTAATTTCACTTTAATATATTGCTGACAACAAAGATGGACTATGTATATTTATACAGAATAGACATAGATAGATGATTGATACTTAGATAATAGATGGATAGATAGATAGATAGATAGATAGATAGATAGATAGATAGATAGACAGACAGACAGACAGACAGACAGACAGACAGACAGATAGATAGATAGATAGATAGATAGATAGATAGATAGATAGATAGATAGATAGTTCTTCTCTGTCACTTGAGATTCTTCTGTTGAGAACTCCCTGGTTAACACTGTACCACATATTTTATTTGGTTTATTTGCTGTTTTCTTGTCTAATCCTTGAGTTCTTTATATATTTTGGATATTAGTCCTCTGTCAGATGTAAGTTTTGTCAAGATCTTTTCCCATTCCATTTTGTACTATTGATGGTGGACTTGGCCTTGCAAAAGCTTTTAAGTTCCATGAGGTCCTATTTATTACTTGTTCTTAGTGCCTGAGCTATTAGTGTTCTGTTCAGAAAGCAGTCTTTGCTGCCAATGCATTCAAGGCTGTTCCTTAAATTATATTTACTGTATCTGGTTTTATATTAAGGTTTTTGATCCAGTTGGTCTTGAGTTTTGTGCAATGGGGTAGATATTTGCATTTTCCTACATGCAGACATCCAGTTAGACCAGTACCATTTGTTGAAGATGCTTCCATTTTTTCCAATGTATAATTTTGACTTTTTGTCAAATATCATGTGTCCATAGGTGTGTGGGTTTCTTTCTGGGTCTTTGACTCTATTTCACTGTCAAACATGTCTGTTTATATGCCAATAGCATGTGTTTTTAAATACTATTATGATATAATATAGGGTGAAATCAGGGAAGCTGTTATCCCCAAAAGTTCTTTTGTTGTAAAGGATTGTTTCAGAAATCCTGGGTTTTATGTTCTTCCATATGAAGTTGAGACTTGCTCATTCAAGATCTGTAAAGAATTGTGTAGGAATTTTAATGGGAATTGCACTGAGTCTCTTGAATGCTTTTGGTAAAATGCCCAATTTTACTTTGTTAATCCAATCGATCCATGAGCATGAAATATCGCTCCATCTTCTGAAACCTTCCTCAATTTCTTTTTTCAGAGAGTCAAAGTTCTTGTCATACAGATCTTTCACTTGCTTTTCTAGAGTCACACTAAAATATTTTATATTATTTGTGGTTATTGTAAATGGTTTTCTTTCCCTAAATTATTTTCAGCCCATTCCTCATTTAACAAAGGAGGGTTACTAATATTTTGATTTAATTTGAATTCAGGCACTTTGCTGGAGGTGTTGATCATCTATAAGACTTCACTTGTAGAGATTTTGGAGTCACTTATGTATACTATTATATCATTTGTGAATAGCCATATTTTGACATCTTCCTTTCTAATTTGGTCTCCATTATTTGTCTTATTGCTCAAACTAGAACTTCACTGAAGCTTACTTGATCATGGTGGATGGTATTTTTTATGTGTTCTTAAATTCAGTCTGTGAATATTTTATTATTTTTGCATCAATTTTCATAATTGGTCTGATTTTCATGATTGTCTTTCTTGGTTGAGTATTTGTGTCATTTGGTATTCATTTGGCAATGTTCATTCTGTTTTTACTTGGTGGAATAGTTTGAGGAGTTTTGGTATTAGTTCTTTGAATGTCTGGTAAAATTCTGAGCTAAACCCCTTTTCCCCTGGTATTTTCTTTTTTGGGGGTGAATATTTATGACTGCTTTTATTCCTTTAGGAGTTGTGGTGTTGTAGGACTATTTAAATAGTTTACCTGACTTTGATTCAACTTGGAAATCTATCTAGAAAATCATCCATTTCATTAAGATTTTCAATTTTTAAAAAAAATACAGGCTTTTGAAGGAAAAGCTAATGATTCTTTCAATTTCTGAAGTTTCTGTTATTACGGCTCTATTTTTGTTCCTGATTTTGTTAATTTCCATACTGTCTCTGGTTTTTGTTTATGTTTTGTTTTTGTTTTTGTTTTTGTTTTTGTTTTTTTAGTTTAGATTGGCTAAGTGTTTGTTTATCTTGTTGATTTTTGAAAAGAGAAAAAAAAAACAAAAGAACAAAAAAAGAACCCACCTCTTTGTCCCATTGATTTTTTTTTTGTATTTTTTTCTTTGCTCCTAATTTATTGATAATAATAAATGGATATATAATAGATACATGTATGAAAGATAGATGATAGATATACAGACAGAATAATATTTTTTTGTCATACATCTGTAGATGAGTTTGGTTTTGGATTGATTCTATAATCTTACTACGTGGAAGTGTTTCAGTACACATTTGTATAAAGATGTGTCAGTGGTAAACTGAATTTTTTAATAGTAACATTAATTAAAATGGATCGTGGATCACTTACCATATGATCCTAAAACTGATGACAATTATCTAGGCAAGATAAAATCTCTTCTTCCCAATTTTCTAGTTCAGAGACTCTATGAATTCTGACGGTCAGTTATTTAATCCTCACTGAAATTCTGACATGATTACTTGTTAGCACTTATGAGATTTGTCTTCACATTTAACTGTGGCTGATATTTCATGAAAGCTTCCCCTATAGTTACTGTATGCCTTACATCTGCAAACAGACTCCACCAACTCAGTGTAAAGGAAGTGAATCGCAATAGAGAACATATGCTTAGAACACAAGGTGAAACGCTTTTAAAGGACACATCCTCTCTTCTCTAGACAGGGAACAAGATTACTCTTCTTCACACTCACCCATGACTTATAGAGACCTAGAAGACTCATTTTTATCACTTATTTTTTTCTTGAACATCTCACAATTTTTGTTCTACTATTGTGCTCATCTACACAATAATAATTATATTTTCTATAACTATTACTATAAGATATTAAAATTGCCTACAAAGGTCTCTTTCTTACAAAGAAATATTCCTTTCAGTTTAATGTAGCTGGAAGTGTAATATATAATTTTCAAAAAGATTTTTTGTCCACGATATTTTGCATGCAGATTTCTCACATCCATATTTATTTTTTCTCTACTAAAAATTCAATATATATTTAAGGATTGGAAATGAATGTATCTCTTTACTTTTTGTTCTAAAATTTAAAATTTTTATTAATTTGAAAGTTAAAGCAAAGATCATCTCAACATTTTATTCTTGGCTACCACAGAAAAATTCAATTCCACACACACTAATACATGTACATATTCTTATCATACCATGAATATCTACAAATAGGGATTTTTTTCAAGTTTTAAAGATTAAACATAATTTTCTACTATATACTCTGAGAACAATGGCTGCCCAGTCATTGAGTTCTGCATATTCAGTTAGCACATGATACTCTTCTTTCCTCTAACCACTTTTTCCTCTGTCAGGAAAACAGCATAACATTTTAGACATGTTTACACAAAGGAAGTGTATATGACTGATTAGGTTATAAGCCAAACTTTATACAATAATAACAGTGTAGAAAACAACAGAAACATAATAGTATATTGTAATTTCATGAAATATGATTGCAATGTAATGAGAAATGTCTTGTGTAAAATCACAAACAATGAGTTGTGAGTAGTAGTGCTTGTTAATGCTGGATCTGCTCGGACAGAAATAGTTTGATGTAGATAATCCCAGCTATACGACTCCCAGGTATATACCCAGAAGATGCTTCAACATATAATAAGGACACGTGCTCCACTATGTTCATAGCAGCCTTATTTATAATAGCCAGAAGCTGGAAAGAACCCAGGTGTCCCACAACAGAGGAATGGATACAGAAAATGTGGTACATTTACACAATGGAGTACTACTCAGCTATTAAAAACAATGAATACATGAAACTCACAGGCAAATAGATGGAACTAGAAAATATTATCCTGAGTGAGGTGACTCATTCACAAAAGAACACACAAGGTATACTCTCAGTGATAAGTGGATATTAGCCCAGGAGTTTGTAATACCCAAGATATAATTCACAGATGACATGAAGTTCAAGAAGGAAGACCAAAGTGTGGATACTTCGATCCTTCTTAGAAGGGGGAAAAAATGCCCATGAGAGGAGATACAGAGAGAAAGTATGGAGCAGATACTGAAGGAATGGCCATCCAGAGACTGCCTCACCTGGGTATCCATCCCATATATAGTTACCAAACCCAGGCACTGTTGTGGATGCCAACAAATACTTGCTGACAGGAGACTGATATAGCTGTCTCCTGAGAGGCTGTGCCAGAGCCTAACAAATACAAAGGTAGATACTCACAGTCAACCATTTGACTGAGCACAGGGTCCCCAGTGGAAGAGCTAGGGAAAGGACTGAAGGATCTCCACAGGAGGAACAACAATATGAACCAGCCAGTACCCCCAGAGATAACAGGGACTAAACCACCAACCAAAGAGTACACATGGAGCGATCCATAGCTCCAGCTGCATATGTAGCACAGGATGGCCTAGTTGGTCATCAATGGGAGGAGAGGCTCCTAGTCCTGTGAAGGCACCATGCCCCAGTGTAGGGAAATCCCAGGGCAGGGAAGCAGTAGTGGGTGGGTTGGTGAACAGGGGTAGTGGAGATGGGATAACTGGTTTGGGGAGGGGAAACGAGGAAAGGGGATAACATTTGAAATGTAAATAACGAAAATATTTAATAAAAATTTTTAAAAATGATAATTTAAAGCCGGGCGTGGTGGCACACGCCTTTAATCCCAGCACTCAGGAAGCAGAGGCAGGTGGATTTCTGAGTTCGAGGCCAGCCTGGTCTACAAAGTGAGTTCCAAGAAAAACAGAGAAACCCTGTTTCTAAAACCAAAATAATGATAATGATAATGATAATAATAATAATTTAAACAAAAAGCTTTTGTGTCATCCAGCTAAGATTGGCAGTACAAAATTACAATGTAAAACCTCATTATCTACATTCAGTCTCTGGAAATCTCTTAGTCATTAATCAGAGAACATGGATCCTGAATAGTCCATGGAACCAAAAATAATCAATAGTAAAACCATGATTGAATTACTCCAAAATCCGTGTAGTCTCTATCTTGTCAGAATTGTTTGGAAGCATCATTGCTTTTTAGTTTTTTATGACTGAATCTAACAAGAGTGTAAGCAGAGCACATACAACCCCTTATATTGGTAATAGGATATATATATAATATACTGTTTGTTAGTGGTAAGGAAATTAAGATTGGCATTTAAATTATGTTTTACTTTTTAAAAAAGAGCTCTCAAAGAATTTGTATGCATTTTCTGTCAATGTTTTATACCCAGTGCTTAAATCCATATGATATATTCTAGGTTTTCAGTAAGTAATTATAGACTATCCAAAAATCAAACTTCACTAGCCACTTAAAATATGTATCATCACTTCTAAATCATTTTGTCATATACAATTTTTAATTTTTTAGTGTTTTGTACACTTTGATATTTATATTTCTTTGCAAATATATTAATTAAATAAAATTTATAAGCAATTATTCCTGCAGAAGTATAAGACGTTTAGAGTGCTGTAGAAAACACTTTTTTAAAAAAGATAAATAGAGCTAGGCAATTAGTTCTATATGTTCACAATTCCAGATTTTCCTCTTGTAGCCTTTTCTCTTGCAAAATCTAACAATCTGTGAAGGATATGTAAGAATTTGTGGCCTTTTCCTGAGAATTCCTTGATCCCTGGTTATCACAGCTTTTCCTGTAGCATGCATTTTCATGATTGCTGGCCAGGAAAGAGAAGCAGTGAAGAAAGTCACAAGTTCTCTTTTGAGGACACTTGGTTGTAAAGTCCAGACACTATCCAGTGACGCAGGAAATCAATTTGCATTCTCTAATGAGAGTCTCTCTCAGTACCTTCACTCACACTCTCCTGCAATATATTGTCCTTGGGAATATATGCTTTCTTTATGGTACATCTTCTTTGTAGTTCATGGTCAGAATACAAATAAGTCTGGCTCCTCTTCAGGATGGTGTAACTCTGAGGAGCCACAGTGGTCTGGGTTTCCTTTCAGCCACTGCCTTGACCACCCCACCTCCTTCTTCCACACAGCTCTGCTTCTCAATAACACTCCCAAATCTGTCTCCTACCATTTCCATCATGGTATCTGTCTCTTCTGGAATCCAAGCAGCAAAGCCTGAGTCTTTTGAAAGGGAATGCATGTTTCCCCAGCATTTTTCTAATCATTATAATTGGGTAGTTTGAATTTGTTATTCCTTAAGAAGAAATGTGAATATTTCACATTAGTTACGGTTTTTTTTTTTTTTTTTTTTGTGAAAACTGTATGTTTTGGTTTAAAATCACCAAAAAAAAAAAGCACAATCCCTGCAGTATATGTTATTTTACAATGCTTTGCATAAATCTGCCTTTACAAAAGAAACTATATTTGTAATGATTTCTGCCATTAGTTGAAAACTATGTAACCAATAATATTTTAAAACTTGTATATCAATTCAGAACAGTTTGCACATATGGAGCAAAAATGGATATGAGGGATGATTGTGTGGATATTCATGGAGAAGTAGAACTGGCTTCATCAACAATATCTCTATGAATGAAAGAATGGATCAGGCATTGCTGAAGCTGAAAATTTTCTGATATAGAAACTGATAATCTACTACTGATGAATTTATTCTAATTTAATATTAATAACTATTTTATAACATGTCCAAAATGATTATTTTTCTTAAATATTTACATTTTAGAGGATAACTGTAATATTGCAGAGTAAATGATTTTCTGCTTATTTTGTCTATTTATGTTTTAATTTATTAAGAAGTAAGAAAGTAACATACTTACGTATTACTTTTGGTCCTGGAAATGCAGGCATGACTTTCACTACAATATACAGGTGCATTGTTGAGTTATATCCATAACCAGTTGTTTTTTATTTATAACAAATAGCAACAACATTCACATTTCCATATTTATATCAGTGTATTAGCTAGGACATCATTGGAGAGGTAAACAAATGGGTTTTGTAATCTAAAGTACTAATTAAATATCAGAAGACTAAATGTATTTAAAATCATCAGACTAGTCTGATGTTATTAAACCAAAACTGCCTCATCCTTTTTAATAATAAAATAAAATAAATAACATTAGAAATCTATTTATTTTTTGATGCTGAAACTTGGAAAGTTTTCTGGAAAAATCAACAGGGCCTATCCAAATTACAATACAAATAAAATAGAGATATATGTCTTGTTTCTTTTTCTCTGTTAAAACTCAGTGTATCTATATCAGAAAGCCTAGTATAAATACCAAAGTAGGTGACACTTAAATTACAAAGCAGAAAAAAATCACTTCTTTTCACAGGGTTTTGTCCTGAATATGTAAGGATGATTATACTTGCAAGTATTGATTGCCCCTTTGACTGGCATACCTGAGAACAGATACATTAAGGAAAATCTAAATTATATACACATGGATAACTGCTTGATCTCACTGCTACTATTTGGTTTATGCATTTTCTCTCTTTGATCATGTTTTATACACTATGGTGAATGAGATAAGCCATAGCCTCCATCACTGGTAACCTTTGAAATCTTCACAGCACATATGGAACCAGGCCTTGGTAATTTAATGCACTAGAAATCTCAGACTTGCTTCACTATGAATACAATTTTATCTTGTTTAAAAGTTCAGATACACAGATAAAAGGTAGTGTCAGAAATGTTTTTAAACAGAGATCAAAAGGTAGCATTTCATAAATATCCCCTCTCCCTGGCAATGAAGATCTGTGGATTCTTCCCAGAGCATTTACATCGATGTGGAACAGCAGATAGGCTGCTCCACTAAACGTCAGTAGCGATATAATTACAGTTGATTAAGAAAGAAAGAGATTTTAGTTTATATTCTCTCCAAGAGTATTGTCTATACCATCATACTCATCAGAACTACACATATGGTTCATGCATAGTTCACAGACCACTGACCTTCAATCTCTGATTTATTTCAGCACATTTGTTCACATATTTTAAAAACTATGTCAATTGTAATATAAGATTCCATGATTCTATGTCAAGATTGTAGATTATTTTCTGAAGAGAAACATTACTTTGTTAGAAAATATACATAATCTAGTTATGTACATAATTAGATGTATACATAATATTTTGTAAGTTTCTATAGACTGATTTTGTAAGGAACACAAATTTTATTGTATATATTAAACATACACTGTGTTTGTGTTTTATTTGTGTGTATATGTGTTCATGCTTGTCTGTGTGTGTTATATTTTTATGTGTAGATTTTAAATAGAAGGAAGGGAAGTCAGTCAGCAGCAGGGCATAGTGGCTCACAAGTTTATTCCCAAAACTCATCTGGCAAAGATAGGCAGATATCTTACTTCAAGCTCATCTTAGTCTACACAGTGAGATCAAGGTAGGTCTGGAGAGATGGCTCAATGGTTAAGAGCACCAACTGCTCTTTCACAGGTCCTGAGTTCAATTCCCAGCAACCACTTGGTGTCTCACAACCAACTGTAATGGGGTTTGTTGCTCTCTTCTGGTGTGTCTGAAGAGAGCAATGATGGTGTACTCATAGTATAAAATACATATGTATATATGTAAAATATATATATATTTATTGAGAGAGAGAGAGAAAGAGAGAGATTAAGGTAGCCAAGGTTATGTGAAGAGAAAATTTCTGTTAACAGTGGAGGGGAGTATATTCTATACATAACTAAGAGTAAAAAACAAGGACAAGATGAAAGGAAAAACCTGTTTTATTTTACAATAAATACTATAACTAAATAATTTAATAATTATTATTCATCAGAAAGCCCATTTGTGTGCCATTCAAATTTGTTTCACCAAAATATCTATTTTCTCCAGTTCGTTGGCAAATGGTGAGCCAATACCCGTGGAAATCCCCATTCACAGATTGCCTCAACTGCAAGAGCTGCCAAGAGAAATCATTTCCATGGTCATGGCCCTACCTTTACAAGTGAGACAATACTGAACTGGTATCAAGATGAAGTTCCAGGTCTTGATTTTCTGTCTAATTAACGTAGCTATTATTGACCATTTTAGTCCCTTTAGAACTACCTGAGAAACACAGGAGAAACATTCATCCATTGAAATTCTTCTAGGTGTTTTAGTCAGTTAACTTCCCCTAGATGATGTACTCATCTTTGTTCTTCTAGGTGGTTTACTTATTCAATGTACCCTGTTGTCGTCCTCCCCAAAGTTAAGTCACATATTTACTGAAATTATTCTACTCGTTGATGTTTCTGTTCATCAATTCTATATATTCCTACTCTATCACATGCATTCTGTGTAAACTGAAGTCCTTATGAACAGAGAATTAGTCTTTAGGTAATGTATTTGTTGGCTCAAGAGAGCTCAGAAGATAGCTGGGTGAACTTCATTCCAACAACAAAACTTTCATACATAAACAAGAGTTATCCATTTCCTCTTATTTAAGCCTGACATTTTAAAGCTATCTGTATACTTTTGTGTTTCTTTGATTTTACAAGTTATTTCTTGATCATTAGTACAGCCTTGGTCTGATTGCTCTGCTCTTAATCATCCTTGATCAGGAAGAACAAATGTTTGTCATTTCCTTAAGGAAGTCAGCTTAGAACCTGCAGGAAAGAACACAGTCCCTCCCTTCCCAGTCTCACAAAGCCTGTTTTATTTCTGTCTCTCATGTCAAACATACATTAACTCTACTTAGTTGTATTTTAATTTTTGCCATGCCTCCTTTATCCCTGTCTTCATTAAAACACCTTTTCTTTATGTCTGCATCCATACAATCAAGAAGAGTCCTCACACATCCTAAAGTTAATTCACATAAAAATGTGACCCACATTTTTCCTAGTCTTCTTACAATGCTTTGTTGTGTACTTTTCTCTGTGAGTTCCAATGATTGAATCCTTCAAAAATTCAAATCAAAGTGACTACACTTCCTTTTCTCTATCATAATTCGCAATTTAAGTCAAGAGCTTTTTCTGTTTGTTGATAGGGTAACATCTTGCTCCAATGCTTTTATTGTAATTTCAGGTTAGACTTTCTTTTGCCTATCACGTGGAAACTTCAATTTAAATGCATAAAAATAGATATTTTTAGAAGTTAGAAGTATGTTGCTGCAGTTGCTAAGACATTGGTGATTATACATCTGAGGAGAACACAAAGGCACAGACACATGAACTTTGAAAATTTATTTTCTGAAGCTTTGTTTGAATAAATAGTTACAAAATACTCTATTACAAAAATATTCTAGTTTTTTCCCCCAAACTCAGTGAAAGATCCCATTTCTTATGACACCCTACAACAACTTAAATTGCTTAAACATTTTTGAACACAAAGAATTTCTTTTCAGAACAATTATGAAAATTTATGTATCCGATTTCTTGAAAGTAAAGGAAAAACAGATTGTGAACGTTTAAAAGAAAGGAAGTTGACATTATTAACTTTTTACTAGAAAATGTGGACATAAAGGTTCTTTTATTACCTTGGAATTCCATAATTGTGAAGAATTACAACTTATTTCTTTCACTTTCTTAAACATAAGATATATAGTTTCAATTTCAAAGCATGTGCCTTCAATTTAAAATGTCTTAGTTCTCTGTACTTCATCATTTTATCATCAGAACAGTTCCTAAGTTGAATCTTTACAAAGGAAATTTGTCCAGATATCCAGTGTTACTTGCCTCGGGGCATGATTCTTTTTGATGTGGCACACAATGAACTTTTTTTTTTTTTTTTTGAGGAAGCATGGGATAATGAAATGCTGATCTTTTCAAGAATGTCCAAGCAGATGTCAGTTACAGATCAATTAGGGAGATTCAGGGTACAAACACATTGAGTACATTGAAAAGAGGGGAAAAAATAGCGACATAGGGAACAAACAGAATTCAGCTGGAAATGGAATCAGAAAAGAGCTCAGGGACCCTGAGCCAACCTGACATCAATTTAGTGATACTGCCCCGAGGCCCTTGTCTGCCTTCTCAGACTGCTCTCCACTCAAGCTTTCAGGATCCAGCCAATCTTCTGAAATAGGGCAGTCTTAGATTTTACCATGAATTTTCTTTAGGTTTCTGCCATTATGTAACCCTTAATTGCAACTGAACAACATAAGAGTAATGGTAGAGTGTCTGTATCATAATATATGAGGAAACAGAAAATTATTTATGTAATTATTTTTAATAGTAGATGTATTAAATATTTTGCCCTTTTCCCATAAGTACAAGTGTGTTTTTGACCACTTATTCCTATATACTTAAACATCAACTGTTTCAGTTAGACGAGATATTTTGTTATGTTTAAGATGTCTCTTGTCATTTCTCTTAGTAGTGTGGATATCTTGTTTCATTGTTACTCTGTTGTCTGTCTCCAGGCTCTAATAAAGTAGTGTTTGCAACCCTTGCCAATGACATAGACGATTGGCCACCACTTTGCTCCTTTTTAAAGACTACTATTACTTTTTTCTTTTTGACATTTTATACTATCTACTTAATATCTTCTTGTAACTGTTTCTTCTCCATTGGAATCTGTGAAACCAATAAAGTCAAGATAGCATCTCCATCCCTGACTTCTCTGTTAGAGTAGATTATTCCTTTATTCATAAAACAAGAGGATTCTTGTGCATAGCTATTTTGAATATGTTTTTCTCTTACCAAAAAGAAATACCAATTCAGATAGTGATGCATTTTCTTTGCCTGTAGATAGAACAATTATTGGTTATAACAATCAGATTGAAAATGTGTTGTAGACATCAGATATGTTTGCATATTATTGTATTTTGGAAATGGAAATTTCCAAGAGCATCCTCTCATGCATAAGAACAAATTCATTCTTAAGGCACTATCCCATGATTTAGAAAGATACTAACTATTCTCACTTCCTATAATTTCTTCTGTGTGTATGCTTGTGTCTGTATGTGTGTATGTGTGCATATGTCTACATATGCATGTGGGAGTGTGTATGAGTGTGTGCATATGTATGTGTGTGAGTGTCCAGAGCTGGACACCACAGGAAACATTTTTTTTGGTTTTCTTTTCCACTGCTCCATTCTTCTACATTATCCTGGTGTTGTGATTACATACTGATGAACTATAGCTTATAATAAAAATTCTCAATGTTTCCACAAAATTTAATAATCTCACAGTACCTATTGTAATTATCATTTCATATCACAGTAAATAATTTTGAAATTGTCATTATTAATTTGTGCATTGTCAGGGTGTATTTATATATCATTTCAACAAATGCTTTTGTCATTACAACAAATAGAAGTTTGAACTTCTTCAAATAAAGAGAACATTCTGTTTGATAAGCTCTTTGTAAATCAAAAGAAAATCTTGATTCTCCTTCAAATTATGGTCCATGAACATCAGACTTTTCTATCATTGCCAGGCCAAAGCAATGTACTCTTAAGAAAGATGAAAGATATAGTTGTGCTCATGATGTACTATTTGCCAAATAGTGCAATCATCATTCCTCTCAAAGATTGATAGCATTGTCAACTGCAAAAAAATGAATTATTAAGAACAAAAGTATCAAAGAAGAACAACAGAGTCTAATAAAATAACTCAGTGTCTAATGGCTTGTGGACAAGTGAAAAATGACCTGAACTATCTAATGTTTAAATTTCTTCTAATGTATGCTACTCTATCAAAATTGAGAGAAAAATATTTAAATGCAAATATTTCATCATGATATCTTGTTATATTAATAGTAGTAGAGTCAGTACCTAGCAATATATTGGCAGAATTAGAAGGCTATTTTGTAGTTCTTTTGTGGTTAAGTACTGCATTTGTTGTTCAGGCTCCTGATGTTTAGGATTACCTATTTGGCTCAACATCCTCAAAGCTGTAGGCCTCCTATGTGCCTCAACATCATTGAAGGCAGAGTTGTGTTCTTCATAGCCTGTGAGAAGTTAAGTTGACCGGGGGTTTCCAAATGAAGAGAGAACGAAATATCTCATTGTTGATCACCTTGATATTGCTCAGCAGTTAATGATTGCCTTGATTAGGCCATAACAATTGAATTCAAGGACATAATATTTTTTCTTTTCCTTTACTTGTCTTAAAAACAAAATGTGTTTCTGGCCAAAATCTCAAAATATTACTGGAGTACATTCTTCATTAAAAACTAATTCTATAGACGGAATTCAAATCGCAAATAAAACTCTATAATTGTTATTGACCCATTCATTGTTTCTAATCTGTGTCTTGACAATTATCCAGTTTAAGTTTTTATGAGTTTTTTTTAAACTAAACTAGATTAACTTTTAATTTTTAAACTAAATGTCAAATGTTGAATAAAATTGTTAAACATTGCAAATGTATGTGAGAATATTTTTATAGTATGATTCTCTCTTAAAGGGTTCTCAATGCTAATGTCTGTTATGTATAAGATGCATACACTTCCCTTTAAGATTTAGAAGTGGTTAGATTCTTGATTTTGAAAGTCAGGGATTGTGCCCTGCCGGCCCTTACCACTGAATTACTACTACTAATGTAGTAGTTAATTTTATAATGACGTTGATACACATATATTACGGACTTGGTCAAGTTTTTCCCAGTCTATTCTCCTTCTCTTTGCCCTCATATATCTCTTTCCCTTAGATAATTTTGTGTCAATTTTCATGTTATCTATACATATATATTTTATGTCTACGTATACAAGTTGGTGCCATGGGTAACAGAAAATTGTCTCTCATTCATACCCTACATTATTCATTTAATAGTTTCACCAGCTGCAAATTTTGTAATTCCATCTGCTTTTATGAATTCATATACAGATAGGTACACTGCATAATTTGATTCTACAAGTCACCAGTTGTGAATAATGCTATGTAACCATAAATATGCAGGCATCTAGGTTATGTTCTTAGAGTCCTTCATGGAAGCACCAAGAAGATAAGGCTATATTTACTGTTTTGAAAATACTGTGTTGATTTATGGAGAGGCTTTTCAATTTATGTTTTCACAAACTGTCCATAAAAATCCTCTTTTCTCAACAACACAAACACCCTTGGTTCTATTTTCCGTGTTTGTCATTCTACCCTGAATGAGATGAGATCTTGACATAAATTCATTTGCATATTTTTCTGATGGCTAAAGTAGTTGATCTTTCCTCCTCCCCCGCCCCCAGTTTATTGACATACTAACTTTTGAGAACTCTCTGTTCATCTCATTACTCCAGTTATTGATGAGGTTGAATAGTTGATATATATTTACTTGATGACTCTGTTAAGCATTCTAGGTATTAATTTTATCATCTGTGGAGCTAGCCAAGCTCTTTGATCTTTCATCCTGCAGGTTCCTTCTTGGCTCACTTATTTTCTTTGTTTCACGTAAGTATTTTGCACTTTTCTTTGCCCTTTTAAAAATTCAATGCTACACAAATTCTAAATTAGAATACTTTAACTGGGGAGACTAGTCCTTGATTTTAAATACCTTCTTTTTATTTACAGTATTTAAAGTATGTTGGTATATACCAATATCTTATCAGGAGGAGAATTGATGACCATTGCATTTCACAGTGATTATTTTAAACTAAGTTGTTCTTTTCCAATGATTTTACACACTTTACCGAGAAGAGCATTTGAATTAGAATGGACCTTTTGTTCCCACACTTTCCATAGTTTCCTAGTTTATTGCAAGCACTTGTCATAATAGTCAGCATTCACTTGTCTTCATAAGCTAGGCATCCTATATTAGATATGTTGAGAAATAATGAATCTGGGAGTTTTGATCAGATGTCTAATTATTAGGTCATCACAACATTTTTTTTATCGTTTTACATAAACAACCAAAAATATCACGTTATACATTTCAAGAATAAAGAATTTCTATTCTGTATCATTGAATGGAAAGCCAGGGAATAATAAGGGAGGAAAAGGGGGATGGATAAATGATTATATAAAAGCAATAAATGCTAAAAGAAAGAATTATTATGATCAACTCAAATAGGGATATCAAATGTCACAATAAAGCATACTGTTTTATGTAATTAAAATATGAAAAAATATATTGAAACATTTAAAGGAATTATTCACAAGTAAGCTGGCATTTCATAAGACTCTAGTTTTAGTGAGAACATACAATAATATTCAGTTATATTTCAAAAATGATACTCAGGTTTCTGCATTTAATCAGATGTACTATTTTGGGAAATCAAACATGTCATGGATAAGAATACAATCATTGTGTGTTTCCAATCTAAGCGATCTGTAATATTCATTGTAATTAATAATAGTTTATATTTTGTCCTATGCTAATTAATTGCTCCAAGATCTTCAGTTCAGAATCACTTTTTCTTGTCCTTTACCACAAATCTGGTGAGCAAAGGTTTTAATAAACATTTTAAATTTTTGTCACAGTAAAATGGCCATAAAGCCCTCATAATTCCCTCCTCTGCTTTAGCTAGGTAATTTTAAGAACCTAATTGAAGTTTTCAGCTGATATGCCAAAAGTATTCTGTAGAAAATATACTTACAAATAGAACTCTGAAAACCTCAGACACTAATTCTGCTGATAAATTAGAACTTCTAAAATTAACTCTAAGAATAGTTGTGGCACAAACTGTTTAGCTTGAGTCACAAAGCTCTGATAAATGTTGATGGGAATGATCGTCCTCTTTATTTCAAGTTAATCAGAGAGCAATGCAATTCACTTACTCAGCACTGAGCAGTGACATGCCAATGATGGAATATAGCATTCTATGCAAATCCCCATCTATTACTCAATCATACTTTGCAGAAGGTGACAGTGAAGATCGATGGGCTTCCCGCGTGTGCCTTTGTAGTTTAATAGCAGGCTTGACGCTGAAGGACTCTCCCTGCTAGATTTGGATGTTTAATTTAGACATTACTCTCTTCACTCTTCTCTGCACTCCTGTCCCCTACTCCCGGTCCTTTCTTCTACTCATGTCTCCTCTCCATTCTTCTCCAGCTTCCCTAGTTTCCCTTATTCACATTCCCCAGGCCTCCCTTCCTTCTCCTCTCATCTCTCCTCTTCCATATTCTCCACCCCCCCCCGTCACCTCATCCTTTAGTTCTCTTTCTTTCCAACACCATCACAAGTCCTAACGTGAACAAGATAAAAGGCCCTGTAGAACACTTACCATAATTATTAGTATTTTGAAAAAAAAATGAAACTATGTATTACTGCATCGTATAATCGTCATAAGTATGAGAACACATGTGCAAGAACCCAATCCCTGTTTATCATTAAGCACAAGGTTAGCATTTTATGTCCATTCAGTTCCCTGGGGAGAATTGTAAAGAATGCATAGCATAAGCATCAGAATTATGTATTTGAATGGAGCAGCTCCCAGCCACTGACTCATTCCGTCATTTTCTTTATTTTTTCTTTTTTGGGATGAGGGGGAGGGGTTCGCCTTTAATCTCAGCACTCAGGAGGCAGAGGTAGGCAGATTTCTGAGTTTGAGGCCAGCCTGGTCTACAGAGTGAGTTCCAGGACAGCCAGGGCTACACAGAGAAACCCTATCTCGAAAAACTCCATCATTTTCTAAGCACTTTCCATTACCTGTGGCTCAGACTTTTATCTGGTAAAATGTAGACTATAATATTTACATGATGATTGAGACTGTATGACACAAAATTTTGAAACTGTTCGGCTTATTTTAAATCAGAATATTGTACTAAATATCAATGTCACGGTCCATGTTCCAAGATTAATGACACCAACACATTAGCAAAGCAAATTCTTCAGGATAGAATTTAAGAAGCTATGATTTCATAGAGCCTGTACATCTTTTTCTATGGGATAATATTGCTTGCTTTAATAGAGAGATAATACAACGCAGAAACTGTCACATGTTTAAGTGAAGAAAATAAAGTTCATATTAAACACACTCACAGTGATGTGCACACACACACACACACTACACAACTTCCCTTTTCCTCGCATAAGTCTTTAGAGACCATTTGTTATGAGTTAAGTATAAGGTAACCGTTTACATGGAATAGTGAATTGCCATCAGTAGGCTTCACCCCTAAGGCTTTTCATCATTAAACACACTTTTGGAGAGATTTATACATCTGTATTACACATTTGCTCCTGGCAAAAAACTGGCCTACAATTTCTATGCTCAATTATTATTTGATTTTTCTTTCTAACATCTTTCCTTGAGTGAAAACATTTATTATAGTGAATATATAGGACATTCTCTATATTGTAGTCTTGTAGTCTTTTCTTCACTTCCTAATTGTTACCACCTTCAGGCAATGCTGGATTTTCAAAAAAGTTTTTTTTCTTTTTAAATTTACTCTTTTTAGTGTTACTTTCAAGGATACATTATCATAAAATAATAATATAAGTACATGATCATCTCAATAGAACTCGACATTTCTAACAGTGGAAATTTTATTTCTCTTTTTATTACCTACATTGTGTTTCCCTTGAGTATATTATTTGTACTACAGAATGGGAAGTAGATATTAAGCAATAAGTTTGTAGAATGAGACTCCACAGTGAAAGTGAGCTAGCTTTACAATAGTTTCAGAGAACTACAGTGAGTGTATCACATTATGGAAACATCACACTAAGATGAGGAGTGGTCTTTCAGAATGCCAGAGATTCTGAGGCCACTGTTAGTGTATATGAATAAATCTGCTCTTCCTTAGCAACAGGGTATAGAATGACAATTTCCTTTTAGGATTTCTCCAAGAACAGTACCTGATCTTTTCTCCCTGTGAGTAGTATTTGCCACTATCTGTCCTTCAGTTTTGTTCTCTCTTGCTTTCCTGTGTGGGTAGAATTTGAGACATAGGACTTAGGGAATGAAGGTATGTTGACCTTGAGAGGCTTAGACCAATCAGTGCAAAGTGGAGAGTTTCTCAAACAATATGTAAAGTATAGTCCAGCAGGGAAGGGGCAGAGGATTGTTTGGGGAAGAAGAAGGATGTGGTCTTTTCCATAATATTGACCCATGCATTATATGTGGAGTTGCCTTAATGTCTAAAAGGTAAATAAAATTATAGTTAGACTTTGCTATTAGTAGAATCATTAATTAGGATTAATACAAATTTGAGCATTGACTTAAACATCACTGTTTCTGACTGTATCCTGAGATATCAGATTATATTCTGATTTTTCATAACTAAAAATCTGTAAATGTGATTAATAAATATATTCATTTCTAAAATTATTTTAAATGATCACACACATGTACTCTAAACATTTTCTCCAATTTTCAATTTGAATATGAGAAATTACTAAAAAAGTCCAAATACATAATGTTAAACATCTAAGCATTCTTATATCTGCAATGAAAATAATAAAATTTTATTATTTTTTCATAAAGGGTAGAAACTTCAAAAATTCTAGTTTGTAAGAAAAATGTTTTTTCTTAATACAAATCCAATAAAGCTATAACTGTACTTTTTCAAGACTTAATACAACTTGTAATGAGCATTATTAATTCCTCTTTCTCCCCACTACCCAACTTTCTCTCTTAACAGATAATGCATGTATTGGTCATGTGCTGTGTTCAGGAATTACAAAAATGCAAAATACAATTTTTATAATCACATACTTACATGTTCCCTCGCATTCTGATTCCACCACATCATAAGTTAAGAACGCTGATATCTAAAGCATGAAATGCTACCTTTCCATCTCTATTATACTTTAAGACTGTTTAAGGTTCCTTACAGCGTTTTCTCTTCTACAAAATGAATAATGAGCAATTTTTATCTTGGATGACTGTCATACTTCAAATATGTTAATCATCTTTGAAATTTCCATTTAATTTTTTTAGACTTTTCAGAGTCCTGTGATTGGTGACAACAGCCATGAAACCTCAGGTTAAGGATTATTAGAATTAATACTAAATTATTCTAAAATTTATGGTAACACAAAATTTGCACTTTATAAAAAAAGAATTTCATTAGAAACAGAAGTCATAAAATAGTGGAGAAGGTACACATGAAACCAAAATAAGAGATACTGCTTATTATCTAATAAACTAAATTGCTTATTGTTAATACCTAATAAACTAAAATGTCTATTATCTAATAAACTAAAGAATACTGACTAGGATATTAAAATGTGAAATAATTTTGTAGATATCAACAAGCTGCTATAGTCACTTCTTAGAGATGAACAATTCCAAATGCTATTAAGATCTGTGGTCAAGCACCACCTAAAATATAATTGATAAAATTATTTGTGTCTATAGCACTCTATTTACAAGTTATCTTGACACATAAGGATTGACTTGGAACATAATCAATAAAGTTCACATGAAGAAATGTAAGATCACCTCAACGTTTTTTTAATCTCAGATCTATTCTTTTTTCTTCCCACTTCTTGACTATTTTTATTAATCAAATCAGATATTTTAGTTTGATTTAATGTTCTGATTATCAATGTATCAATTATAATTTTGATATTATCTATGTATGACAAAAATGTTGCAAACTACTTTTATATTTTTCACTGATCATTGTAGAAAAAATATTCACTTGTTAATGAGTTCTAGCTCCTTGAGAGACAAGTTTGCATAAAGGAGTAAGATAAATTAGATAGATTCCAATTTTTGTTTTCATTATATAATTTTAACAAAATGTTAGTTTTTGTGTTGTAGTAAATCATTAGTAAGAACAGAAGAATAAGTTCACGGAATATAAAATGTAAATTTTTATAATTTATGTTTCATCTAAACTGCATTGCTTTCTAAACATTTTTCTTTCATTTTTATATGTGTGAGTGGTTGCCTGTATGTATGTATGTATGTATGTCCATCATTTGTGTTTCTGATGCTTGAAGAAGACAAAAGGGGGATTCAGAAGCCCTGAAGATGGAGTTAAGGATAACTGTGAGCTGCAGTGCAATTGTTTGGAAAGAAACCCAGGTCTTCTACAAGAGCTTAAGTTTCTAATGGGAAGCTGTGTCCTCCACTTGTTCCATCCCCCACATTGTGTTGATGCTCTCCCCATGCTCCTCCTCCTGCCCCTCCTCTTCCTTCTACCTCTCTATGTATCTCTGTCAGTCTGTCCCTCTCCTCTCTTGCCTCCCTTTACTTCTCTCCCCTTTCTCTCTCACACACATATAAAATAAACAGTATTATAGTGTATATATATAATATGTTATTATATTATATTTAAATATAGAAAGCACAAATTGAAAAAAATACAATATTTTCCTTTTTTGCATTTGATCTTCATCTCTATATATTTCTCAGCAAATAAAATAGCCTCATATTTCTTTATGGAAAAATAGACCTCTGTGATTGATTGTGTGTGTATGTGTGTGTGTGTGTGTGTGTTTATTCATTCCTTTTTGAAAGACCTTCAGAAAAATTAGAGAACTTGTCTGTTGTGAATAATGCAACAATAATCACACATTGAAAGTATTGTGGTATGAGTTTTTTGAGTGCTCCAGGCAGATATTCAGACATGGTAGAGCTTGTCTACGTAGTAATTAAATTTTTAGAATTGAGGAAACACCATACTGAGTCTCTTATGAACTCAGAAAGCTTATCTGCCCCTTAGCAATTTGTAAGTGATCTTTTGTCTCTCATCGTTGCCAGGATTTATTGTTGTTTGTTTTATTAATAATCTTTATTCTGCCTTGGGTTGATGTGGAATATAAATGTAATTTTAAGCTATTTACTAGAATGGTATATAAGTGGCAACTAATCCCATTACCTGTAGAGGCGTGGTTACTATTTGTAACATTATGGCCACTGTATTTCACTGTCCTTTATCCTCCAGCTATTTTGGTCTTTGATGTACAGAAGGAAACTGACCATCATGTTTTCCTTATAGTATTATAGACCTTCTCTAGTATATTGCCCATACTGATTCCTGAAAACTAGTTCCAAAATTTTCTGTGATATTGCCAGGTAAACACAGCAGTGGCCCCTCTTCTCTGATGCCACTTTTCTGTGCTGCTCATACTTTCATGTTTGGTAAACACCTGACAAGGACAGCTAAGAGGGTAGAAATATTTACTCAACTTGAATCTTTGGTTTTTGTCCACAGCCACTTGTGTCCATGAAATTTGGAGGCAAGGGGTGACATGTGGCAGGAGAGATGCTTATTCTTGGAGTAACAGAGAGAAGAAATGGAACAGGTCTCATAGAAACTATGCTCCGCGGGTCTGTCTCCAGTGACCCACTTCTTCCAGTTAAGCCTCATTTCTTAAAATTTTCATCAGCTTCCAAAATAGCACTTAAAGAATTCAATGCATGTGCTTTTTGGGGTATGTACCTTCAAAACATCACAAAGATGGATGACTGATGGCCAGTGAACTAAGGACCCACTGCTTCCCCACAGTGCAACTGTTAATATTTAGTAGTAAGCTCTGCAAAGGCAAGTTAAAACCCTGACAGAGATGCTTTTGCAGGTGCTTCATTTTTTCATGCTTGATACATAAGATTGCACACGGGCTGAACTCTGCTCCTCAGTGAGCCAGGAGAGATGCCACTTTACTCAAAGCTCTACATCAGAGAAGAACAAACTTTACTTTGCAACTGTGTGTCTAACTCTTGACCATTATCAAGAATGAGCAGTTCCCCGCGTAGAGATGATTCTCACTGATTTTTCTTGAGGAAATAATCAGTGACCTAAATCCAGGAAGTGATGGATGCTGCTTTTCTAATAATGAGTCCTCAGACTGGTTTTAGTAGGAATGAATGCCCTCATAAACCAAACATGTGCTGAGAAATGTCATAAGACACTGCTCTGCATAGCATGCAGTAGTATAGCGACAAGCAACTATGAAGAAGCCTTCTTTCTACAGTGTTATTGTGGATAATACACATATATATTTACTTTTCCTAAGCATACTTTTTCTTTAACTTGAAGAACACCGATGCATGTAAATTCTTAGCCTTTTGATAAATAGAATCAATGAATTAGCTTCTAGCACTTACTGAATGAATGCTTTTATTCAGTTCCAAATTTTCTATGGTATGCTTGTGTTAAGCAAGGTTACTTTGACTGAAAATTGCATGCTTAAGTGCCTCATAGCATTATTACAAAACCATATTAGAAAGTTTGAATACAATTGTCTCTTTGTTTGCCCATATTTCAAAGATACTACAGAGGGGTTTTTCAAAAGTTATATTAGGAAGCTGAGAATGCGTAGATAAATAACTTTATTTTAATAAAGTGGCAAGACAAGACAGGTAAGAGAAATATGAAACATAGGGCTAGAACAGTGGACCCTCAGTGAAGGGCTTTTGCTGCTCTTCCATGTGCCCACAGAGGGCCTCACACGTTTTTATAACTGCAACTCCAGCAGAACTGATACCAGCATCTGGCCTCAAGGAGCACCTGCATACACATGGCCTGCAGAAAAACATGTACATGCACACACACACACACGCTCACACACACACACACACACACACACGCTCACACACACACACACACACGCTCAGACACACACACACACACGCTCAGACACACACACACTCACAAACCCAAAACAAAAGTAAACCATAAAAACTAAATTTCTGGGGGGCTGGGAATATGGATGCACAGCAGAGCACTAGCCTACTGAGGTTATGGTTCAATTCTCAGACTTAAAAAACCAAAACCAAACAACAAAAACTTTTAATTTCAAAGCATGTTGGGTTTTTGTGTGTGTGTGAGATAGAACAATTCATGTTAATGAGTGCTAATTCAAATAGAAGCAGATAGAAAACAAATTAATAATTAATATCTTTCTATTTCTAGCTTAAAGAAAAATGTTGGGGGCTGTTAGCTGGGAAAAATAGAAGTAATACAACACACGTTTCAAATGTGAACCAAAATTATTTAATTTTCCAACAACTCAACAGAATTAATTTTCTGTTTGGTTTTATACCTGATACCAACATTTCAGCTGCCACTAAATATTCTGTGTGTCTTCAGATAATGTTGGTTCTTAAATTCGACATTTGGTTCTAATTTTTTTTTAAAAATCAGCTTGTTGTGGATCAGTTACCATAACCCTGGGAAACATCAATGGAATTTACAAAAATAAAGTTTTGAAGTACTCCTGTAGCAGTTGTCGTTAACAGGGATAACTCTGAATTAATTATCATTCTGTTGCATGGATTTGTTTCTTAGTTTTAGATATACACATTGATTGTTCTGTTTTATGGCAAGCAAAGGAACTAAAAACAGTATTTTCAGATGGCTATGTTTAAGCCAATATTAGTTAAATGTACAAAGATAACATGATGAAGGCAGTGTGATGGTATGTGTAAGTAATTTTTATATCTACTTTTGTTCTAGCTCATCACTTACAATATATGAAAAAATTACTCCCATCAAATAGACAAAAGCAAAGATAATTTGTCATATACCTCCTGCCAAAGAAACGTTATAAAAAGAAAAATTTCTTGAAAGCAGTGATATGTTTCTTGACGCTGGCAGTTGAATTATACACAAAACATGGTATACATTAAGGTGTCAGTAGCAAGAATCGGAACAAAGTCTTTACTATGTTGTTATGCTGGAGTTCGAGGGACGGTCTTTTAAAGGCTTTGTGTGTACAAAGGTGTGCATGTGTGTGAAACCTGGTATCTGAAGTTCTGATAAATATTCTATGATTAGAAGAATGAATTAGTGAGCAGGTGACAAGGTATGTTTGCCTGACGGGAAGATTTTATGTGGCACCTAAGCTAAAGACAGCTAAGCACCCAGAGGCTTCTGCAAAGGGTTCTGCTGCAGTCGCTTTTGTTAAATTTGGGAAAGTTAGCAAAGCATGACACAAATTGTTGCACCATTCAGTTTTCAACTGGAAGTGCTAAGTAGAAATACTTCAGGCTTTCTTTCCCTTGGTAAGCCATCCGGTGCTACTAATTTTAGAACACTATTCTCAGTGAGATACAGATCTCGAAAGATGTTCTAAAATACATTCAGGAAGTCTAAGATTGGTGTTTTTAGATGATCAGATGTGGAAGAAGACACCTAGATCACTTTAATGTAATATTGGCTACAAGAATTATGTATTGGGATCTACTGTAACATTTTTATACTAAAAGAGATCAATGTAATATTATAGAACTAACAAAATCATCATCCAACTTAATGGATATTAATAATTTTGTATTATGTGAACACATATGAGCTGTATTAATGATATGGGCAACTGTTTTTTGCCAGTCATGGTATATTGACATTTATTTATTTATTCATTAATTTATTCATTCACTTTACATCTTGATTTCAGCTTCCCCCTACTCCCAGCCCCCTTTCATACAACCCCTCCTCCAATTTCCCCCTCCCTTTCTCTGAGAAGGGGAAGGCCTCCCATGGCTATTACCCAAACATTAAGTCACTGCAGAACTAGGCACATTCTGTCCCACTAAGACCAGACAAGGTGGTCCAGTTAGGGGAACAGATCCACAGGCAGACAACAGATTTAGGGACTATGCCCACTCCAGTCATTGGGGAACCTGCATGAAGACCAAGCTGCATACTTGCTATATATGAGCTGGGAGGATGGGAGCTAGGTCCAGCCCATGCATGCACTTTGGTTGGTGGTGCAGTCTCTGGGAGGCCCCAAGGGTCCAAATGAGTTGACACTGTTGATATTCATGTGGAGTTCCTGTCATCCAAGTCTTCCATAAAACTCTCGAACTTTCTCCAATGTTTGGTTGTAAGTCTCTCCATCGGTTTCAGTCACCTGCTAGGTGGAGTCTCTCAGAGAAGAATGATACTAGGCCCCTATCTGTAAAGCATAACAAAGTATCATTAATATTTTCAAGGACTGGATTTTTGCCCATGGAATGGATTTTAAATCTTAAAAGCAGAGACATACAGAAAGCAGACATTTACAGAAAACACATAAAAATAATGTGCGGACACCTTTCTCCAATACTGTATGAACATGTCTAGCTAAAGCAGAGGTGTGAAGCCATCTAGACAAACAACTTAAAAGTTAGTTTGGCAACACAGACAATGAATTCCCATTCCTCTGAAATTACCTACTTCAGGTTGAGTAGGAACCAGTTGTCAGTTACAGTTAAACAGATACTGATCCAAACTGGAGGAGTCAACTATCTGGTGTCTGAGAACCATATGTTTGGTGTCAGTGTGAAGCCTGTATGGGAAAGTTACTCTTTCATTTAATTATTGACTGGACACAAACAAGATGCTAAGCAAGAATTCTTATGGTTCTCTACCTTTCTCCATCATATCTAAAGACAGAGATATTCTGTGTAATCTTGGCGAATGTCTCATCAGTGAAGCTTCAAAAACTAGCCTTGTGATAAAGGGCATAGGGGAGTAGTGTTATGGAATAAACCCTAAGTTGCTTTCAGAGCAGAAAATATGTTATCTTTCAAGTGTTCCCTGCTTTACCAAAACATTCAATGAACTGGCCTTGAGGCAGGTGGGGAGACTTAGACTCAGTGCAGATCAAGACAGAAGCATGATGCATGCATGTGGGCATATGTGTATGTGTGTGTGTGTGTGTGTGTGTGTGTGTGTGTGTGTGTGTGTGTGTGTATCTTTGTCTGTATGTGTCAAAGAGAGAAAGAGACATCAAGATAGACACCTACAAAGAAGTGTAGAAACAAATATAAAATCATTTTCTTGTTCTACATTATGAAATGTAGAGTGAATTATCATAATTTCTTACTTCTACCTATAGAGTGGCATCTTGCAACACTGTACTCACTGTCTTTTCTCCTTCATTCTCCAGTGTCTGACAAGCACCCTGCTTATTGAAACTTGTCAAATCACTGTTAATAATCTTGCATGTGAATCTCATGATGTGATGATGCACAGCGTATGTACTTACCAGGATGTTCCATGATTTGAAGAAATAGGTAATGCTATGAATTAGGACAATACATATTAGATTCTGATTTCACTCAAAAAAATATGAACCTAAGTTAGTATGCATTATGAATGGGAATGTATTTTAATTGTGGTACAGAATACAGAATATTAATTGTAAAGTGGCATAAATAGGACAACCCACTCCCTAGCATTAAAAATCAAAACATGCGATGTTAAAATGAGCAAATTGCACAATGGCCTGCAGCACTGGAGCTACAAGAGCAGAGTTTGGAAATGACCAATTAGTAACTCTGAATTGCTTACTTAGAAAAGTTTAGAATGCCTCTGAAATTTTCCCATGGGCAATTTGGTTGTGCATTTATTTACATTTAATTTGAAAATTACAAAAAACTTACAATTCATGGAAGCTTTGTGGAAAATGTGATGCAATTTACAGAAAAATTTGTGAACTGCCAAGCATGTTTAAAATATTTGATATTACTATTTAATTTGGTGACAAAGATTAAATAAAACAGGAAGACATATTTTAGCAGTTAATTTTCTGAATACTATGTCTTCCATAAAGTAACAATTTAAGAAATACTTATAAACGGAGCTTGCTATAAGCTGCATGCAAATGTGAAAATACTGATAGAGTGAAGAGAACATTACTGAATTTCTACCAATCTGTGCGGAGATATACTGGTTCTCTGGGTAAAATTTTCATTGCCAAAATAACATGTGACAATTATACTGCCCTGAATTCCAATTAGTCCTCGGCAGTGTCACGTCCTTGTGGTTTGATTTATTTAATAAGTAAAAACGAAGGTAGAATTGCTTGCTGCTTTGATCATTCTCGGCAAAATATTTAGCTTCTCTTTTCAAGTCCCCAGTGTACTTTGAACATTTAAAAATATGCAGTTTGTATGCTCCATAGCTTAGGAAGAGATAATATTATAATTTAGACTTGTTAAATTTGTGTCTATAAGAGTTGCTGTTTATGTCAGGTTTACTCGTTTCCTTTGCACTTCTTTTAAATAAAAATGAAATCCTTTATCTGCCTGTTTAAATTTTTATCCATGTAGAGTCAATACATAAAAACAAAAGCAAAAGCAAACAAACAAAATACCACGCACTTTCTAGTCGAAGCAGGCATCTTCCAAGTGAAACCTATGCAGATAAAGGGCAACACAATCTTTTCTTAATTTTGAGAGTCTAAGTGAGCCTAGGTAGATATTCTTCTACTTCGTTCAGATCTGAATAAGCAATCAGCCCTTATAATAAGGAGCATCCATCACTATTATGCACAGTGATCGCAGTAAGCTTGTGTAGAATACACACTGGCATTCTTTATAACCAAGACATCTTGGCGAAATGGTATTAAGAAGATTATTCTTTCACTTTTAAATCCTGTCTTTGCTTTAAAAAGCACTTTTTAAATGTCTTTGCATCAAGATCATGCAAATTTAACACCATTTTTTTTCCTACTGCTGATATAGCCAACATTGCTGAAGACAGATTCCTGACACATGTATCAGGAATCAAATTGTGTGTTCCATGACACTAGAATGCTCATTTTACAAAGCAATTGACTTGGCCTATATTATGATGCGGAGAATTAAAATAAGGAGTGGACAAAACACTCTCCTGTGGTTAGATGATAGTGTAAATGAAATTTAATATGACAAATATAGGAGCATCATTCTATTAAATACATAGCAAAACAACAATTAAATGCCCTGATTTATTAAGGAAATTGGCACACACGCTGTCATAGGATTAGCCATACAATGCAACTGCAAGACCAACCTTTACATTAATTTAGTTTATACATTTTCCCTTAACAATGTAACCGTTCTCAATCACAACTTCAAAAGCCACAAGTTATTTCAGGCTTACGAAAGTAAGCACACTCCCAAAGTTATTTCAGACTTAACGATAGACCTGAATTACATGTTCTCTATGCACTGAAATATCTTTAGAAATTCCAACTGCAAAGGACTTTAATCAGCTTAGTAGATTTAGATGTTTCTGTTTTCCTCTTCCTTCCTTCCTTCCTTCCTTCCTTCCTTCCTTCCTTCCTTCCTTCCTTCCTTTCTTTCCTTCTTTCCTTCATTTTTTTCTTTCTTTTTTGTGCTTCAGGAAAAAAGGCAAAAGGTCAAGAGGTTTTAGAAAATGTCTCTGTATCAGAATGTTTCAGTAATGCAGTGCTTATACATAGAAAATATCACTTCGCTGCGTGTTGAAATCAAGGCATTAAAATGTACAGCTTGTATGACTTTACTTTAATGGGCTGTCAACGGTCCAGGCAGCTGTAGTACAAAGGTAGGCATGTCTTTAATCTTCAAAGAAAAAAAAAAAGTAAAGCGAATAAATTCAGCTATTAGCTTGGAGGCAAAAACCAATGAAAGAAGAACGTGAAAGCACACAGTTACTTAGTTACTTAGTCTCCTTATATGAAATGAGGAATTGTATTACTAGTTTATGGTGAGTCACACACACACTTGCATGGCACACACACACAAACATGCACATACACGTAAACACACACAAACACATATGCATCGTTGTTAGTACAAATTCAAATAATAAGATGTCATTCTAAATAACAAAACTAATGTTACTATCCAGAACAATTAATGATCAATTCTAAGCATGACCATACTGTCAGTACCAATAACACAGAACAGTATAATTTTAATTTCTCTTACCTTAATTATACCATATGCCCAAAACACGTAGACCATGCTTATATCAACTATAAAGATAGTATCATTTGACATTTTAATGAATAATTACATAAATTGTTTTTGTACTTGTATGTTTGTCCCCTAATAATCCAGTTTGACTAAATACTAACTTCTAACATTACGTATTTATCTAAAGATTTCATATGTAGTTCCATTTCCAAGAAATATATTGTATTTTTACATATTTTCAAGGCTAAACCTGTCTTCTTTTCCTAATGTTATGTGCTAGCACTTCCTACTTAATTTAAAGGTAATTCTTTTATGCTTAAAAGGGTTTTTAACATTTACTAAATGTATACATTAAAACCCAATAAATGTAATATGCAAGAAGTACTTTTCAGTTTCATTTTATACATTTCATTTGTAAGTTTTTTGTTTCGTTTTTGTACAGGACTAAATTGAAAGAGTATAAAAAAGGATGAGATATATTTGGAAACTCATAAAATTTAAAGTGTGAAAAATAACAGGTGAATAACTTTAGAATATGTATAAGGTCTTTTACATTTAATTAATGAAAAATGGAATATGAGAGATACATCTATATAAATCTTTAATCATAATAAATCCATTGAGAAACATGTAAAAAGATCAAAATGCTTTGTCAAATTGTCTGAAGCTTGCACATTAAAAAATAAAATTTTATATTTTAAAAATATAGAATTTAATTGAAGTAGAATTATATCACTTTCTGCTTCAATTTTATACCTTGAAGTCCACTGCAAGTCTCCTCCTTCCATGGCTTTCTATGACCGCTGCTCTTTTTTGTTGATCATTATTGTTTTACACACACACACACACACACACACAAATTGAGACTTTTTTGCTTTGTTTTTGCTCTATTTCCAAATGTTTTTTTTTACATACCTGATAGTCTGCCTGTGTAATTTGCTACCACAAATGGTTTCATAATAGCAGCAATTTTCAATATATAATATGTTGCCCAGAAGGAATAAGATATAAGATGGCAGGATCCTAAAAGATAGCTGAGTTGGAAGTGTGTGGGCAATTCCATGCTTTGTGGCAGTATTTGGACTGAACTTACAGCATCATTTGTTTTAGGAAATATTTGAACACTGACCCACCATCTTTTCCCTCAATGACTCTATTTCTAAATTAAATTTTGTCTGTGACTATAATGCAGACAAAGACAGTGCCAATTTACAGACCATATAACACAACTGAAAAGTAAAATTTGTTCAAAGCTTATTCTAAATTTGAAGCAAGTCTTTTTGATTAGGCATCTAGCCTAATGTAACTGATTTTTTATGACTGGAATCCCCCAGGAAATTCATCTTGCATAGAGCACTCAGTAATAGTGCAAAACACCTGAAATAAAGTATTATCGTTTTGATTTTCCCAAAGTACGGAATAGAAACATGATTTTTATTTTGTGCTCACTCTACCATTAATACTTCACCAAATTTCAACAAGTGTCCCAATTTAACCCTATATGCCCTCAGGATGTCCACCTAGTCTTGAATAAATATGGGAAGTAATTTGTTCATTGGAAACTTTGCTCATGTAGGGTGTTTCAATTACAGATTAATTGCTTTGAATTTTATTTGAAGGCTAACCATCTACATTTTTGCTAGGTAATGTTATTTTAAGTTAAAATAGAAGCTGATGCAATTTGTACTTTTTTCATCATAATGAGTTTGTATGTAAGAATCAGAGTTTCCTTCTTAAAAAAACAAAAACATTCATTGTAATGCTTTTTTATTTTACTTTTTATTTATTTTATTTTACTTTATTTTAAATTTAGGTCTTCAGGTAGAACTATTGCTTTTACTCTGCTAGATGCACATAGTATTTAATGGACTCCTAATGTCTTATACTCACAGACCACTTCACCTCTTTTCACTTATCTGAGACCTTTCTGCTTGCATTTGATAGTGGTTAACAGAGACCCAAGTTGGCCAAGTTGCAGAAAATAAGAGACTACAAACTATCCATTCTAAGTCAAAGGTATTCAGCACAACCCATTCTTCCCAAGGCACAGAATCTTTGAAAAGCAGGGTCCTGAAAGAGTGTAAGAGTCACAGATGGGCCAGGCAGAAGTGGCGCACGCCTTTAATCCCAGCACTCGGGAGGCAGAGGCAGGAGGATTTTTGAGTTCGAGGCCAGCCTGGTCTACAGAGTGTGTTCCAGGACAGCAAGGGCTATACAGAGAAACCCTGTCTGAAAATCCAAAAGAGAGAGAGAGAGAGAGAGAGAGAGAGAGAGAGAGAGAGAGAGAGAGAGAGAGAGAGAGAGAGAGAGAGAGAATAGATAAGTACAACGGCGTGATCTTCTACCCACAGAGCAGCACTACACATGTGAACTCACAGTGCTTGTGATCCTATGGCCACGACCTGTGCATACCAGAACCAGACTGAATCCCAGCATGGAATTGTGTGCAAAACCCAGTCTGATCTAATGAGCTGTTGGGAACTTTTATTGTCTGGGAGAGGTAGAATCTCAGAGTTTTCTCTGAGAATGTAGCCCTTGGTAAGTGGATAAGCTTCAGTGAAAATTCACTTACCCAAGAACACTTGTGCAACACAGATTGGTCTTAATGAGTGTACACATGGAGTGTGGTGGATGTGGAAAAGGTAATAGGACTGGGAAGAGTTGAGGGCAGTGAGTTGATCAAAACATGATATGAGATTAAAATAAATTAACAAATGCATGTGATTTTAAATCTTGCATGTATCATACTTTAGGTTACCGTGAAAAGAAAGCAAAAACGACTTGTTACTCTTCTATAATTAATTTGTTTGATTTTTCATAGAAAGTGTTAATCATCTTTTCACCTCTGCCAATTCATCCATTCAAACTTTTGACCACAATATCAGTAATTTAAAGTTTTAAAGTTTATTTTAATATTTGTAGAAATATGTGAAGGTAAGTGCAGGTACCTGAAGATGGGGGCTTTCAGATCCCCTGCAACTGGAGCTACACATACTTTAGAAGTAGGGTCCTCTTTAAGAGGATCTCTCTAGGACAGTTACTGAATTTTAAAGATACTCATTGGGAGACTTATAACTGAACTTCCAAAACTGAGTTTGAGAATAATGAGCCATAATAATAAAAATGAGAAGGAAGTTTTGGTATAAAAAAGAATAATAAGTCAATCATTCTTATTTCAAGTTTCTCTGGCTGTCAAAATGTGACAGAGGATTCAGCCTAGTTAAAGGGCATGGGGATGTTAAGAATCATGGGGGAAAAAGGAAGTCAAGAACACAAGTGCTGGCAGGGATCAGCCTCAACCACTTTGTGTTCTGTCTAGCATTTATCAGACTCTCCTCATACTCCAAAACTCCTCCACAGATCTGCCTGGCTCCTCTTTCAAGGCCAACAAAATGTATCCTCAATTGATTTTTTAAAAAATTGATGCATTATAGTGTGTCAGAATATGCACGAAAGAAATAATATGAGTTCATGGAGAAAAATAACGTTTAACACTCAGCAGTATGACTGAAAATAGTAGGACTTGGTTTCATAAAATATTCATCCAGTTATTCCTTCAGTATCCCGTACCTGCCAGCACCATTCTGCAGGCATAAGCTAGACCCAACATTAGGCAGGTGAAACATAAATTCTATCACAATATAGAACATATTTGATACTCTGCTATTATCTGGATACAAGAAGTGTAAAATATACAGATAATTTATAATTTTAGTTTATTTTTATTAATTATTTTACTTGTTTATATTTAAAATATTAATTCCTTTCTCAGTCTCCCATTAACAAACTCCCCACGCATCTCCATCCACATTGTCTAAAATGGTGCTTTCCCACCACCAACCCACCTGCTCCAGCCTCACACCTCTAGCATCCCCACTTACTGATGCATTAAGCCTTCACAGGACCAAAAGACTCCGCTCCCATTGATGCCAAAGAGATAGTCCTCTGCTAGATAGGTAGTGGGAGCTGCTATGTTTGACCCACATATACTCTGGCTGGTGGTTTAGTCCCTAACAGCTCTGAGGGCTCTCATTAGTTGACACTATTGTTCTTCCTATGGGGCTGCAATCCCCTTCAGCTCCGCAGCCCTTCTACTAACTCTTACATTGGGGTCTAACAGCTCAGTCCAACAGTTGGCTGTGAGTATCTGCATCTGTCTTAATGAGGTACTGGCAGAGCCTCTGAGAGGACAGTGATAACAAGCTCCTGTTTGCAAGTACATCTCAGCATCAGCGATAGTATCAGGGGATGGTATCTCTGGATGGAATCGCAATGGTGTAGCAGTCTCTGGTTAGCCTTTCCTTCAGTCTCTGCTCCATTTTTGTCCCTGCATTTCCTTTAGACAGGGACAAATCTGGGTTGAAAATTTGAGTTTGTGAGTGGCTCTATTCTTCCATTGGGGGCCATGCCTATCTACTGGAAGTGGTGTCTAGAGGTTTTATCTCCCTGCTGTTGGGATTTTCCACTAAAGTCATCCCCATTTGATCCTGGGAGGCTCTTGCATCCTTGATGTCTGGAACTTTCTAGTTATTCCCCAAGTTCCCTACCCCCTATTGCTACTTATTTCAATTCATTGTTCTGGAACTCTGGACTTCTTTCTTGTCTCTCTCCATACCTGGTTCTGCCCTCCCTTTTTTCGTCCCCTCCAATCTGCTTCCCAACTCACTCCCTCCCTCCTTCTGCCTCCCAAAGGATTATTTTGTACTCCTTTCAAAGTAGGACTGGAGCATTCATACTTTGGCATTCCTTCTCATTAGGCTTCATATGGTCTGTGAGTTGTATTGTGAGCTTTTGTGCTAATATTCACTTATCAGTGAATACATACCATGTATATCATTTTGGATTTGTGTCACCTCATTCAGGACATTTCTAGTTTCATCCATTTACCTACAAAATTTGTGAAGTCATAATTTTTAATATCTGAGTAGTATTCCTTTGTGTAAATGTACCACATTGTCTGCATCCATTCTTTCATTACAGGACATATGGGTGGTTTCCTGCTTCTGACTATTATAAATAAGTTTTCTGTGAATTTAATGGAGCATGTATCCTTGTTATATGTTGGAGCATCTTTTGGGTATATGCACAGGAGTAGTATAGATTGAGGTAGAGTTACTTACAATGTACTGAAGAACCACCAGATTGTTTTCCAAAGTGTTTTTACCATCTTTCAATCCCACAAGCAATGTAGGAGGGTTTCTCTTTCTCCATGTCCTCACCAGCATCTGCTGTTGAGTTTTCTATCTTAGCCATTCTAATTGGTTTAAGGTGGAACCTCAGGGTTGTTTCAATTTGAATTTCGCTGATGACTAAGGAAGTTGAACATTTCTTTATGTACTTCTTGGCATTTGAAATTCCTCAGTTGAGAATTCTTTGTTTAGCTCTGTAACCCATTTTTAATTTTTTTTTCAGTGTTCTGTGATCTCACTATCTGAGTTCTTTGTATATTTTGGAAATTAGCCCTCTAACAGATGCAGGGTTAGTAAGTATCTTTTCCCATTCTGTAAGTAACTCTTTTGTCCTATTGACAGTGTCCTTTGCCTTAAAGAAGCTTTCATTTTCATGAGTTACCACTTGTCAGTTGTTGATATTAGAACCTGAGCCATTGGGATTCTGTTCAGGAAAATTTCCCCTGTGCATATGTGTTCAAGGCTCTTTCCCACTTTCTTTTCTATTAGACTCAGTGAATCTGGTTTTATGTGGAGGTCTTTGACCCACTAGGACTTGAGCTTTTTACAAGAAGATAAAAATGGATCAATTTCCATTCTTCTACATGTAGACTTCCAGTGAGAACAGAACCATTTGTTGAACGTGCTGGGTTTTTTTTTTTTTTTTTCCACTACAATAATTTTTGGCTTTTTTTTTTTTTGTGAAAGAACAAGTGAGCATAAGTATGTGCATTTATTTTTGGGTATTCAGTTTTATTCCATTGATCTACATGTCTGTCTCTATACCAATACCGAGTGGGTTTTTTTTTTTCACTATTGCTCTGTAGTAGAGCTTGAGGTCACAGATGGTGATTCCCCCAAAATTACTTTTACTGTTGAACATTGTTTTTGCTATCCTATGATTTTTGTTATTCCAGATGAAATTGAGAACAGTTCTTTCCATCTCTGTGAATAATACGGTTGGAATTTTGAAGGGGATGGTGTTGAATCTGGACATTGATTTTGGTAAGGTAGCCATTTTTACTATGTTAATTCTACTGATTCATGAGCATGAGAGATCTTTCCATCCTCTGAGGTCATCCTTGATTTCTTTTTACAGAGAATTGATGTTCTTGTCATACAGATCTTTCACTTGCTTGGTTAGAGTTACCCCAAGATATTTTATATTATTTTTGACTACTGTGAAAGGTGCTGTTTCCTTAATTTCTTTCTCAGCCTACTTATGTTTAATGTAGAGAAAGGCTCTGGCTTGTTTGAGTTGATTTTATATCCAACCACTTTGCTGAAGTTGTTAATCAGGAGTAGGTCTTCTCTGGTAGAATTTTTGAGGTCTCTTATGTATATAATATCATGTCATCTGCAAATAGTGATACCTTGACTTCTTCCTTTCTGATTTGTATCCCTTTGATGGCCATTTGTTGTCTAAATGCTCTAGCTAGACCTTCAAGTTCTTTATTGAATAAATAGGGAAAGAGTGGGCAGCCTTGTCCCTGATTTTAGTGAGATTACTTCAAGTTTCTCTCTATTTAATTTGATATTGGCTGTTGGCTTGCTGTATATATTTTTTTTAATTATGTTTAGCTATGTGCCCTGAATTCCTGATCTTTCTGAGACTTTTAACATGAAGGAGTACTGTATTTTGTTGAAGGCTTTTCAGTATCTAATGAGATGATCATGTGATATTTTTTCTTTCAGTTTGTTTATACAGTGGATTCCATTGATCGATATCCATTTTGAGCCATTCCTGCATCCCTGGGATGAAACTACCTTGAGAGAGTAGTAAATAATCATTTTGATGTGCTCTTGTATTTGGTTTGTGGGAACTTTATTTTCTATTTTTGTACTGATATTCATAAGCAAAATTGGTCTGATGTTCTCTTTCTTTGTTAGATCTTTGGGGGGTTAGGTATCAGCGTAAGTGACTTCGGAGAATGAATTAGGTAGTACTTCTGTTTCTGTTTTGCGGAATAGATTGAGAAGTATTGATATTAAGTCTTCTTTGAAGGTCTGATAGAATTCTATACTAAACCATCTGATCCTGGATTTTTTTGTTTGTTTCTTTGTTTTGTTTGTTTGTTTGTCTAGGAGACTTTTAATCACTGTGCGCATTTCCTTATGGGTTATGGGACTCTTTTTTGGTTTATCTGATCCTGAGTTACTTTGATACCTGGTATCTGTCTAAAAAATCGTCCATTTTTTCTAGATTTTTCTAGTTTTGTTGAACATAGACTTTTATTTTAGGATCTGAGGATTTTTATTGTTGTTAATTTCTTCAGTTTCTATTGTTATGTCTCCCTTTTCATTTCTGATTTTGTTAATTAGGAAACTGTCTCTGTGCTCTCTTGTTAGTCAGGCTAAGGGCTTACCTATCTTGTTGATTTTCTCAAAGTACCAGCTCTTTACTTTATTAATTCTTTGTATAGTTCTCTTTGTTTCTAATTGGTTGATTTCAGAACTGAGTTTGATTATTTCCTACTGCCTACTCCTCTTGGATATGTTTACTTTTTTGTTGTTGTTGTTCTAGGGCTTTAAGATGTGCTCTTATATTGCTAGTGTAGCATATGTTCAATTTCTTTATGAAGATACTCATTTCTATGAACTTACCTCTTAACACTGCATTCATTGTATTCCATAAGTTTGGGTATATTGTGCCTTCATTTTTGTTACATTCTAGAAAGTCTTTAATTTCTTTCTTTATTTCTTCCTTGATCAAGTTATCACAGAGTAAAGAGTTATTCCTGTTTCTATGAGTATGGGGGATTTCTGTTATTTGTGCTGTTATTGAAGAGCATCCTCCGTCTGTGGCAAATTGATATAATACCTGAAATTATTTCAAACTTCTTGAATCTGCTGAGGCATGTTTTGTGTGTGAATATATGGTCAGTTTTGGAGAAGGTATCATGAGGTGCTGAGAAGAGGGTATATTCTTTTGTTTTAGGGTAAAATGTTCTGTAACATCAGTTAAGTCCATTTGGCTCATAACTTCTATTAGTTTCACGGTGTCTCTGTTTATTTTCTCTTTCCATGATCTGTCCGTTGGTAAGAGTGGGGTGTTAAAATCACCCATTATCATTCTATGAGGCTCAATGTGTGATTTGAGTTTTAGTCAGTTTTCTTTAATAATTGTGGATGCCCTGGCATATGGCGTGTACATGTTCAGAATTGAGAGTTCATCTTAGTGGTTTTTCTTTTGATGAATATGAATATTCCTTCCCCATGTCTTTTGATAGCTTTTGGTTGAAAGTCTATTTATTAGATATTAGAATGGTGTACTGGCTAGTTTTGTGTCAACTTGACACAGCTGGAGTTATCACAGAGAAAGGAGCTTCAGTTGTGGAAATGCCTCCATGAGATCCAACTGTAAGGCATTTTCTCAATTAGTGATCAAGGGGGAAAGGCCCCTTGTGGGTGGGACCATCTCTGGGTTGGTAGTCTTGGTTCTATAAGAGAGCAGGCTGAGCAAGCCAGGGGAAGCAAGCCAGTAAGTAACATCCCTCCATGGCTTCTGCATCAGTTCCTGCTTTCTGACCTGCTTGAGTTCTAGTCCTGACTTCCTTTGGTGATGAACAGCAGTATGGAAGTGTAAGCTGAATAAACCCTTTCCTCCCCAACTTGCTACTTGGTCATGATGTTTGTTCTGGAATAGAAACCTTGACTAAGACAAATCTCTAGCTTGTTTCTTAGGGCCATTTTCTTGGAAAAAAAATATATAACCTTTTAGTCTGAAGTAGTTTCTGTGTTTGTTGCTGATGTGTGTTTCCTGTATATAGCAAAATGCTGGGTCCTGTTTATGTGTCCATTTTGTTAACCTATGTCTTTGTATTGGAAATTGAATCCATTAATGTTGAGACATATTAATAAACAATGATTGATAGTCCTGGTTTGTTTGTTTGTTTGTTTGTTTTTCGGTTTTTCAAGACTGGTCTCGAACTCAGAAATCTGCCTACCTCTGCCTTCCAAGTGCTGGGATTAAAGAGGTGCACCATCACTGCCTGGCTTTTGGGTTCCTGTTATTTTTCTTGTTAGTAGTGTTATTATGTTTTTGTGTTTTTTTTGATTTTTAATATTTTTATTACATATTTTCCTCAATTACATTTCCAATGCTATCCCAAAAGTCCCCCATAGCGCCCCCCACTTCCCTACCCACCCATTCCCATTCTTTTGGCCCTGGCATTCCCCTATATTGGGGCATATAAAGTTTGCAAGTCCAATGGGCCTCTCTTTCCATTGATGGCCGACTAGGCCATCTTTCGATACATATGCAGCTAGGTTCCAGACTTTTGTGTTTGTTTTTGAGATAATTAATTTTTTTTTGTTTTTTGTTTTTTGTTTTTTTTGTTGTTGTTGTTGGTTGGGTTATTTTGGCCGAACTTTCCCTTTCTGTATTGAAGTTTTTTAATGTTATCCTTTGTAGGGCTAATTTGTTGAATGATATTTTGTAAATTTGGTTTCGTCATGTAATATATTGGTTTCTCCATCTATTGTGATTAAGATGGGTATAGTAGCCTGGGCTGGCATTTGTTTCTCTTATGGTCTACATGACATCTCTCCAAAAATTTCTAGCTTTTGGAGTCTCTGTTGAAAAGTCTGGTGTAATTTACCTCCACTGGACCCTGTGGGGTTTCCAATTAGACAAGGTATTGGGGTGTGTGTGTTGGGGGTCTCACTTATGAGCCTGGTTGAGATGGAGCTCCTGGGAGGTGGTCTGGAGTGCTGCCTCTGTCCCGGGGCTGAGTTCAATTTATAATCTGAATAGCACTCAATACAGTGAATTGGGCACCTTATCTTTTCAGATTAAAACTATCTGTATTTGTGCAGCATACAAGTTTGTCACCACAAAGTGACTGCTGACCACAATGGAGTATATACGTACTACAAGATACAGACAGTGAATACCATATATTGATTGAAACTCATGTGCCAGGCTCTTATACTAATGTCCAATAATAGTCACTATTTATATTCATGATGTAGTTCTTGCAGTAGATTCATTTGGGCTCTTTTCTCCTCCAGCTGTCATCGCTGTTCACAGTCTAACACAGAATGTTCTGTATATGAGTGAGGATTCAGGACAGATTGCATGAACAAGAATGGGAAGAAGAATTATGTGGCTGCATATATTTGGGGGGGGGTATTTTAAAGCTTGTGGCAAGCAAAAGGAAGAATAAAATCATGAAGTTAGAAATCTTTTATAAAGCTGCATTATTTACTATGTCAGTAAATACAGCACTGTACCCTCACTGTCCTTTTTTATGTTTCAGGGAAAGATGCTTAAGAAGCCATAAATTTATGTGAACCGCTAGGTTTCTCTGACAATCTTTATCTCTTTTACCTTGCAAGTATCCGCAAGATAAAAGAAATATTGTGCTAGAATTACTGCAGTTCTGACAGGGAAAGATCTTAAGAATGCCATTGTAACTGAAGATCTCACTGTTGGTCAATATAAGAAAATTGATCAAGTCTAACATTTTATGTTATGCAAAATAAAGGAGCAGAGTTATGTAAAATCCCATTAATTTTCAAAAGAATGTTGATGGCATTAGCACTTTAAAGCAGTATTATATACCCAATCGTGATAAAGGAAATATCTTACCAAAGAACATTTACTTGATGCTTAGTATTTAGTATGTTGTTGGTTATTATCAATAGTGTAAATAAAGTCATCGATCTAAGAGAAAACTTATATACTTAGACTATAGATTTCTACTTCTAAGAACTAGTATCCACAGAATCAGCCTAAAGGACTTTTGAGAATTATGCATGATAGATTTCCTTTCCATGCTGTTTGTGAAGTTCAGGAGGAAGTGAAAGAATTGATGGACTTTCAGTGAGGGAGGGGAGGGAACCAAAGAAGCAGTGGGAGAGGGGTAGGTACCACCAAGGATTAGAAAGCCATCTAAAAATGTATTTTATAAACCTCATTTTATGTGTAAAAGTTTATTTTTTACATAGTCGTTAAATTGGATATCCATAGACAGTGATTATGCTACTACAAGATGGCATGCGCTGTGCGTGGTGGCGCACACCTTTAGTTCCAACACTCAGGAGGCAGAAGCAGGCAGATTTCTGAGTTCGAGGCCAGCCTGGTCTACAAAGTGAGTTCCAGGACAGCCAGGGCTATACAGAGAGACCCTGTCTCAAAAAAACAAAAGAAAAAAAAAAAAAAGGTGGCATGCTAGCTATGGAATATCTCCACTAAAATTGCTAGTCAGAAGTAACCTTGAGACCCTCGCCATATGACAGGACATTGCCATTGTTCTTGTTTACCCACTAGAACTTGATGTTAAGACTCTGTTGCTGATGGAGGGATTATACACATAGGTCCCAGGATATGTGGAGACCAAGTTGAAATAGATCAGAAAGCTTTCCTGCTGATGGGTAGAATGCAAATTGATCCATTTTTATCCTCTTGTACAAAGCTCAAGTCCTAGTAGATCAAAGTCCTCCACATAAAACCAGAAACACTAAATATAATAGGAGATAAATTGGGAAAGAACCTCGAACATACGGCACAGAGGAAAATTTCCTTAACAAAACACCAATGGCTCAAGCTCTAAGATCAACTATACACAAATGGAATTTCATAAAACTGAAAAGCTTCTGGAAGGCAAGTGACACTGTCAATAGGACAAAGCAGCAGCCTACAGATAGGGAAAAGATCTTTACAAATCCTACATCTGATAGAGGGTTAATATTCAATATATACAAAGAACTCAAGAAGTTAGAGTCCAGAGAATCAAATAATCCTATTAAAACAGGGTACAGAGCTAAACAGAGAATTCTCAACCTAATGGCTGAGAAGCACCTAAAGAAATGTTCACCTTTCTTAGTCATCAGGGAAATGCATATCAAAAGGACCCTGAGATTCCACCTCACACCAGTCAGCATGGCTGAGATCAAACATTCAGGTGACAGCAGACTCTGAAGAGGATGTGGAGAAAGAGGAACATGCCTCCATTGTTGTGGGATTGCAAGCAGGTACGACCACTCTGGAAATTAGTCTGGTGGTTCCTTTGAAAATTTGACACATTATTACCTGAGGACCCAGCTATACAACTCCTGGGCACATACCCAAAAGACACTCCAACATTTAATGAGGACATATGCTCCACTATGTTCATAGCAGCTTTATTTATACTAGCCAGAATCTGGAAAGAATCCAGATGTCCCTCAACAGAGGAATGGATACAGAAATTGGGGTACATTTACACAATGGAGGACTACTCAGCTATCAAAAATGATGAATTCATGAAGTTCTTAGGCAAGTGGATAGAACTAGAAAATATCGTCTTGAGTGAGGAAACCCAATCACAAAAGAACACACATTGTATGTACTCACTGATAAGTGGATATTAGCCCCAAACCTCAAAATACCCAAGATACAATTCACAGACCACATGAAGCTCTCAAGAAGAAGGAAAACCAAAGTGTGGATGCTTCAGTCCTTCTTAGAAGGGGAAACAAAATACTCATGGAAGGAAATACAGAGACAAAGTATGGAGCAGAGACTGAAGGAAAGGCCATCCAGATACTGCCCCACCTGGGTATTCATCTCATATAAAGTCACCAAACTTAGACACTATTGTGAATGCTAAGAAGTGCTTGGTGACAAGAGTCTGATATAGCTGTCTCCTGAGAGGATCTGCCAGAGCCTGACAAATACGGAGGTGGATGCTCCCATCCAGCCATGGTGTTGCCAAGGAATGAGTTAGAGAAAGGACTGAGGGGCTGAAGAGGTTTGCAACCCCACTGTAAGAACCACAGTATCAACCATCCAGACTCCACTCCCCACCCAGAGCTCTCAGGGACTAAACCAAAGACTACACATGGATGGACCCATGGCTCCAGCAGCATATGTAGCAGATGATGGCCTTGTTGGGTATCAATAGAAAGAGAGGCTTTTGGTTCTGTGAAGGCCTGATGTCCCTGTGTAGGAAAATTCCTGGATGGGGAAGTAGGAGTGGGTGTGTGGATAGGGGAATCACCCTCAGCAAGGCAGGGGCTGGGGAGGATGGGATAGGGGATTTCTGGAGGGGAAACCTGGAAGGCAGATAACATTTGAAATGTATACAAAGAAAATATCCAAGAAAAGAAAAGAAAAGAAAAGGTAAAAAGACAAGATTTCTTACTAATAGCTGAATTATTTGCACTTTGAAAGGACATTTGAGATGTATCATTTGTTTTTGAAAACATGAGATGCTCAATTTAGAGTTAATTTCACAGGAATGTGATCATTACACTTCAAGATGCATTTGATTTAGTTTTCTGACCCCAGGATATTTCACTCATTTAAAAAAAAATATTTAAGTATGTGTGTGGGTGGTTTCTCTATGTTTGTGTAACACATGCATTCCTGGTGCCTATGGTGCCAGGAAGAGGGTAAAGACCTCTGGAACTAGAGTTGCAGATAATAGAGCAGCCACTGTTTTCAACTGCTAAGCTATCTCCACTCCATAATTGTCAAATCTTTTTTTTGTTATGTTTTTAGGAAAAAATATATTTTATTTTATTTTGGGTTTTTTGAGACAGGGTTTCTCTGTATAGCCCTGGCTGTCCTGGAACTCACTTTGTAGACCAGGCTGGCCTCAAACTCAGAAATCTGCCTGCCTTTGCCTTCCAAGTGCTGGGATCAAAGGCGTGCACCACCACCGCCCGGCTAGGTTATGGTTTTATTGCCTTGAATCCAGGAAACAATTTTCTTTTTTTCCAATACTTTTTTTTTAATTAGGTATTTATTTCATTTACATTTCCAATGCTACCCCAAAAGTCCCCCACATGCTCCCCCACCAACACTCCCACCCACCCACTCCCACTTCTTGGTCCTGGCGTTCCCCTGTACTGAGGCAGATAAGGTTTGCACGACCAATGGGCCTCTCTTTCCACTGATGGCCGACTAGGCCATCTTCTGATACAGATAGACACACGAGCTCTGGGGAGTACTGGGTAGTTTATATTGTTGTTCCACCTATAGGGTCGTAGATCCCTTTAGCTCCTTGGGTACTTTCTCTAGCTCCTCCATTGGGGGGCCCTGTGATCCATCCAATCATCTTAATTGAACACAACAAAACTATTTAACAATTCCCTGTGACGAAACCTATACTTTTCCAAATCATATTATATTTTTCTTTGTCTGTTTAACTTTCTGCACTCTCTAATGTGACTATTCGATCTTAACTATTTATCGATGTATGTTATTATTATGATATGCCAAATGTATACTGCAAAAATATAGCATTTTAGTGACACATTTAGAGTTTTGGTTTCTTCTTAAAAACATTAGAGAAATATGATAAGGATATATTTTTGCTGTAATCCCATGTATGGCATATAGGGATATGGGACATAGGGTTGCTTCAGATTATGCACTGCAAATGTCTATGATTTGCCTCCTTTGTTAGCAGGGACATAATTTTCTAGCTGCAGATAGTTTCTGTGATTATGTGACATTTGGGACATTCTGGAAACTTTTCAGGGTGTATTTAAATTCTAGGGTCCCAAGAGATAAGGTGGCTTTTTGGTTGGTTGGCAATTAGTTGATTTTTGGTAGGTTGTTGGTTGCTTGCTGGTTTCTGTTGGTCGATGATTGTTAAGTAGTAATGCACAAAGAAGAAACAAGAAAAACAGAGATTAGAAATTCTTGTGCCAATGATGAGGCTTGTCCCAAGGAACTTGATGCTCCCAATCACCAGAAAGTAATCCAAGATATCCCTTTTCCTTTCTATCCTGTTTTCTCTCCTATATAGTGTCAGGGGATTGCAAGGGAGGAAAAGAGTGGAGAAAGGTGAAAGAAGAGCCCTCAAAGTAGCAAATGCCAGCTTCACAGCACAAGAGGTCTCATTGGTTAAAAGCACTGACTATTTTTCTACAGGAGCAGGGTTCATTATCCAGCACATACTTTTGCAGTTAACAGCTGTCTATAACTGCAGTCCTATTGAAACCAATCTCTTTTGACCTCCTCAGCAAGTGCATCCTCATGTTGTATGTGAATGCAGGCAAAACACTCATATAAAATAATATAAAATCTGAAAAAGGAAAAAAACAATAGAATTACAATTTGTATACATCTGTTCACGTTAATATTTGTATGCCCAATATAAATATGTATTCAATTACCTTTATTAGTTTTATGTTTTTAAAATGGATATTACACACACACATATATATCTTTACTAAATAAGATATATGACTTTTATAGATAGGAAAAAGAACTCTGCATTTTATTCAAACATTCTTTAGTCTCCCACAAATGAAGACAGTCTATTTGCATTAATGAATATGAAAATGTACTTAGGCGAACAAATACCAGACATGATTATTAAGTGGGAGTGACAGGAAATAGATTTTTAAAAAGTCCAGAATGTTCTTTGTATACAGTTTGAAAAGAAAACAGACATATTCAGCTAAACAAAATGCAAATGAATATCTGCTACAACTTTAATTTTAGTAAGTTTATGTCAACATATTTCAACACTAGATGTCAATATTTTAAAATCACAAACTAGTATTTGCTTAAGGATATTTTCATGATATTTTATTAACATTCATATCTACTGCTGGAAAATATAATGACACATGTAGTGTCAATAAAGTCTAATTATAAAAGAAGCGTTTGCTCTGCTTTTATTTTCCTATGCATGCATTTCCACTGCTTGAAAGTCTGGTGTGGGAACTCTGTGAGGGTGAAAGCCACATTGTTGCCCATCTAGGTTTTGCTCCTGTCTCCACCACAAGGCAAACATTGCAGCATACCTCCCTGACCACCACAGTCCTTCGGAACATCATTTCTCTTTCAGAGGTCAGTTTTGCAAGTATTTTCACCCTGTCGGTGTGGAGAGGACATAGTTTTCCCCCTGAACTGTGAATTTAGCCTTCTTGGCAATTCCTGACTCACAGACAATTAGCAGTGCACAGAGTCTCATTGCCTTGCATTTTCCTCTGGTCTCTGCTGTAGAAATTCTGATCATGTGACCTACACATATGAATAGTTAGAAGAAAATTGGAAGTTTATTTATTGTGTTTATGGTTCTGTGTCTCGCAGATAAATTTCACATTAAAGTGATTTTCTAAGGAATAAAAGGTATCTCTGGAGACACATTTCAAACAGACCCTTTTTTTCATAGCCTTCAACATAATGAACAGAAATAGAAAGCTAATGAAATTAATTGACAGACTAACAAGTTAAATCCTGACGGGATAAACAAAGCTTTGTCGTAAATAGCAAGATATTCACTTATCAATTTCTCATTTAAATTCCAAGTCTAAAACATAGTTTCTACTATTTATAGCCAATTTTTCCACATATAACAAATTATTTAAATATGAACACTCACTATGTATACTATTTAGTTTCAAGTTGTAAATATCATGAGCTTTATAGGCACTTTGCTCCTTGACAAAAATATTAGTGATTTGAGACAGTCACATCCTGATCTTTCTTTTTATAGCATGTTGTTACATTACACAGGGAAGCCAACATTTGGCTTCATTAATCTCTTTGCTTCATTGAAAAAAAAACAATTAAAAATGTGATTATTATAAGGAAATGGATTTATGAATAGTCAGTTTGCTGCTTTGGAATACTGAATTTAGGGCAAGAGGAGTGGTTCATTGGATAAGAAATACCACCACGCCCTGATGCCCTGACTTCTTTACCAGAGGTCATGTATGCTAGTAAGTTCATGTACGGTGTGGTAGACGGAAAGGACAAGCATGCCCAATCTCACACGGCAAATACAGGTTACAATTTTTAGAAGGAATACTGCATTTGGATGAATTGTCCACAAGTGAACAACAATTACTGATAGGTATGAAGAGAAATAGGAGAAAAAAATAGAAATGTTAGCAGCAACTCAGGCCCATAATTTGTTCCAAAACAATGACTTTAGCTGTGGATTTTGATAAATAGATTTTCTTGCTGAAGTTTCAATTCTGAAATTTCACAATATTTGCCTTTGTTATATTTCCATATACATATGAAATATATATGTATATAAACATATATATATATACATATATATAGTGCAGAACCATATATATAATTTATTAACTTATTTTTGGTGTGTATTGTATGTATTATATATGCATTTACATATTTACATGGAGATGTATATGTGTGTACATGCATGCCCATAGATAGAGAGATCAGAGGTAAATGTCATTTTTCAGTCAGTTTCCACCCTATTTAAGACAGAGTCTCTCAGTGAAACTTAATCTCTCTTACACAATTTTATTGACATCTAGTCAGCTCCAGGTCTCTCTTGTCCCCACCAGCATAGATATCACAGGCAAAATCCATTTTGTCTTATATTTAAAACAACTATTTATTGATTATGCTTTTTGTCCCAGTGTATGTGTGAGTGTGCGCATGCCACAGCACACATGTCGACAACTGAAGACATGAGATTGGGAAACCAAACTCAGACTTTCAGGCTTGGGTGGCATGTGTTTTACTTGCGATACCATGATTCAGGGCCTGTGCCCTAAATTTTATACAGATTCTGGGAATCCAGCTCAGATCCTCATTATTGTATACCAAGGAATTTACAGTCAGAGCCATCTATCCATTTCCAAATTTATGCATATTAAATTAATGAGAATGCTTTATTCTGTTTAAAATGAGTTAAAAATAGAACAAATGGAATAAAGCATCTCATTTATGTCCACATAGAAGGACTCAATATAAACCCAGTTCTCAGATATCTGCATTTTTATCATTTTATATCATACATTAAACAGTTCAGTGCTGTGGCATATTGTTTTTAAATATTTTTGAAGTGCTCCTGTTCCCTAACTTCAATTTACTCTAGTTAGACATGTGAATAGTTTGGAAAATCCTGCTTATTCCCTCCGTAAAATATTTCAAATTTAAAGAGCACATTGTTTTTTGTTTTTTTGTTTGTTTGTTTTTTTGGGTTTTTTTATTCTTTGCTTGCTTCACTTTCCCTAAATAGCGGCAGCATGAGGATGATTAAGAACTGATCATGTTCATGTGTTATATCCTTTCAAAATGATATGGTAGGTATAATGATTTGGGACAGGAGAAAAAGGAGAAAGCAGTATAACTTCTGTTGACCACAGACATATCAATAAAGCCTTCTAGAATAGGGTGGCTGGTCCCCAAGTTGACAAGATCCACGGCCAACCACTTTCCTGTATGTCTGTGCCACTCAAGCCATCTGGTTAGTGACAGATGATTGAGGTCCTTCTCCCTGAAAGTTAGCTGAATGTTAGTTGAGCTTGAGACTTTCATTTGATTAAGATGTACCTATGCCCCAGTACAGCAGAATGCCAGGGCCAGGAAGCGGGAGTGGGTGGGTTGGGGAGCAGGGCTGGGAGAGGATATAGGAGACTTTCAGGATAGCATTTGAAATATAAATGAAGAAAATATCCAAAATTGTTTTTGAACAACAACAACAACAAAAGATGTACCAGAAATCACACTGTAAATTTTAAGGCTTATGGTTTAAGATCTAGAATACTTAAAATTTACTTTTCTTTTGAAAACCAATCTTTATAAAGAAGTTTAGATATCTTGATGGAGAAATAGACCTTTAGGAAAAGGTTCTAGGAATTGAAAGATGTAAACCCAGCAAGTTATTAATCATTCCTGTCATTCAATAAATTTGACAGACCAGCCTGCAGTTCTATCTTTGATGACTATGTCAAGATGGGATATCTAAAATAGTTCTGCACACAAGAAAGATATACAGGTTGTAAGAATACTAATTAGATAGAGTTGTTCCATAATAATAGCAAACTTAAATGTATATAAATACTTCAATTACAATTATGAACAAATAATACAGACATGAGAATGTGAAATTGAGACCCTGAATACAAGAACATCTCAGAGAGACAAGAAACCTTTAAAGTAGCAGCATGGAATAATATTGTGTGTCTAAATGTCCTCTAGGAGTCTGTAAAGCAAAGTAGCTATGGCTAAGGTCATTATGCTGAAAGGACATGCCACTAAATATATAGTCTAGAAGAATTAAAGATGAGATGTCAACTTTTGAAGATTTATGATTAAGACAGTTACTTATATCACAAGAATTGATTTAGAAACACTACAATATCTTGAGAGAGAGGAAGTTAATAATGTAGAAAATATATAATATAAATAGTTATCTCAGGACATGAAACTGACTATAAGTTACTTGGCTGAAATTTTTATTTTATTTGTTTGTTTGTTTAAAATGATAGAATAATAATAGTCTTAACACCCTAAATTGATCTGCAAACTCAAAAATGTAAATGTTTAAAGTAACAGATAGATATGAATCTAGCAATTATTTGCCTTGGATTTAACTTTTGACTTCAATAGGTAGACTGAATTTTATATATAACACTACATGCAAGTAAAAACCATATTGTTTATAAGTCTGACCTTGTTCCTCTCTATACACTCTCGCTTGTGTTATAGTATAGATGGTTTCACTCAGACACATCTGTTCTGAGAAGTCCCAGGTGTTCAGATAAGGTGCCTCAGAGGAAATGAAGTAAGAGCATTTGCATTCTAAACCTGTTGTCTTGATAACTAATAAATCTAACCTTTCCAGGCGGATGTATGCAGTTAAAAGTACTAATTGATCATGTTGGCACTAAGGTGTTGTTCATTCTAGAAAGGCCACGTTAATTCAAATTGATGTGATTCAAATTAACCTTAATCAGCTTTACACAGACTGTGATTCCATTGCAGGATATTTTGCAATTAGACCTCTCCTGTCTTTATCTGCCCCGTGGCCTTGGAAAGGATTTGGAATTTTATTTTGAATCTCTTGAAATGAAAATTATAATAACTGTTCATCTATCTATTCAGCATTAATATGCTGAATGCACCAATAAGCTTTTTAGGTATTAGTTTGGAAGTATTTTTATTAGGTATTTTCTTCATTTACATTTCAAATGATATCCTAAAATCCCCCATACCCTCCCCCCCCCACTCCCCTCTATCCCACTCCCACTTCTTGTGCCTGGCACTCCCCTGTACTGAGGCATATAAAGTTTGCAAGACCAAGGGTCTCTCTTCCCAATGATGGCTGACTACATATGCAACTAGGGGATACTGGTTAGTTCATATTGTTGTTCCACCTATAGGGTTGCAGACCCCTTTAGCTACTTGGGTACTTTCTCTAGCTCCTCCATTGGGGTCCCTGTGTTCCGTCCAATAGCTGACTGTGTGCATCCACTTCTGAATGTCAAAATACCTGTAATACTCTGACTGACATTAAGTATGGTATGTTTATTTGCATAATAAATACAGTAAGAATGAGCAGGTAATAATATATGCTAGACTTTATTCTGTGTTAATAAAACATGTGGACCCTGGATAGAAAGTCAAGCCACTAAGCAATGCATATGTTTGATTATAAATGATACGAAATGGTAAGTGATAGGATGAAAATGGCAGTGGGTAACTTAAAACAATATAGCCTTGTATAATCATGGCTATTGCTATTTTAATTACAGAAATTAGATGACTGCTTAAACTAATCTTTTTTATTTCATTCCTACAGAAAAATATATGAAAATACAAACTTTAATTTTTTATGGTTTCTCGGAAATTGATTATATTTGTTTGAACCTTGAATCAAACACAACCCCATTATGGTTGTGAATGGGACAGAGGATGTCTGTTCACACCAATAGAGGGAAGAGACCAAAAGCAATAATATACCGAAAAGGATTCACCCTTTATTAACCTACCTTCTAAAGTAGTACCCACTTTATAATACCCTGCAATAATTTAAATAGATGGAGTCTCAATTTTACAATCCTAATCCTGTGGGGTAGCAGTTCAGACTAAGATTCTTGTATAAGTGAACACTTCTTCTAGAAAGGAGAAAAAGTATCAAAGAGAAAAATACCAAAAAAGAGAAAAATAAAATAAAGAGGACTTGAGATTGGGAAGGGGCTCTGTTCTATGCATTGGAGACTTGGAGGGGCAAAAGATGGGCTATATACAATACTGATTCATGGTATAAAGGAATAAAATTATCAAGAATAAATGACTACAAAAAGAAAAATGAACGGGAAAATCAGAAAACATACTGCTTTTTATGTCATTGATAATTAGAGCCAAAGGCAAATTCCTATTCTTAGGGTGACCTGAATGCTCGTAGACATTCTTCTCCTTCAAGCATGCCCTCATCTACAAATGGTTATGACAATCTACTTCATAATATGACTATGAAACTAAAATTAGCCTTACCTTCCATCTTAGTGTTTTAGGGCTGAGAAACAGATATCATGACCATGGCGATGTTATAAAGTAAAACACTTAATTGGGTTTTACTTACAATTTTAGATGTTTAGTCCGTTATCTGCATGACAGAGAGTAAGTAGCTCACAGGCAGTCATAGTATCTGGGAGTTCTACATCCAAAAATCTGAAGGCAGCTGGAAGAGAGAAAGATTCTGGGCCTGACTTGGTCTTCTGAAATTTCAAAACCCACCTCTAGTGACACACTTCCATAAGAAGGACACAGATACCACAATAGCATCACACATCACAATCCTTCCAAATAGTGTACTCTGTGGTGACAAAACATTCAGAACTATGTGCTTATATAAGTCATTCGTATTCAAAGCATCTCTGAATTGATTTACTCTGTAAATAGAGGTTGCCTATGAATTCTAAAGGAAGCTTTAACTAACTTAATTGGAATTTAGTCCAGCATTTAAATAATTTTGATTTCCTTAACTCAAAAATAAGAAAGAAGGGAAAAATAGAAAGAAAGAAAGAGAGAGGGAGGGAGGGAGGCAGAGGAAGGAAGGAAGGAAGGAAGGAAAGAAGGAAAGAAAGAAAGAAAGAAAGAAAGAAAGAAAGAAAGAAAGAAAGAAAGAGAGAGAGAGAGAGGGAGGCAGAGGAAGGAAAGAAGGAAGGAAGGAAAGAAAGAAAAGAAAGAAAAGAAAGAAAGAAAGAAAGAAAGAAAGAAAGAAAGAAAGAAAGAAAGAAAAAAAGAAAGAAAGAAAGAAAGAGAGAGAGAGAGAGAGAGAGAGAGAGAGAGAGAGAGAGACAGAAAGAAAGAAAGAAAGAAAGAAAGAAAGAAAGAAAGAAAGAAAGAAAGAAAGAAAGAAAGAAAGAAAGAAAGGTCAGGATAAGACACCAAGGAAATATTCACATGTAGATTTATTTTTACTTGTACTAACAGTAATGTAAGATATATTCAGCTCATTTTCAGGCCCTTTTAAGACTGTACAGAATGAACCCAGATATAGCTGTCTCTTGTGAGACTATGCCAGGGCCTAACAAACACAGTAGTGGATGCTCACAGTCAGCTATTGGATGGATCACAAGGCTCCCAATGGAAGAACTAGAGAAAGTACCCAAGGAGCTAAAGGGATCTGCAACCCTATAGGTGGAACAACATTATGAACTAACCAGTACCCCGGAGCTCTTGACTCTAGCTGCATAGTCGGCCATCACTGGAAAAAGAGGCCCATTGGACATGCAAACTTTATATGCCCCAGTACAGGGGAATGCTAGGGCCAAAAAAATGGGAATGGGTGGGTAGGGAGGGTATGGGGGACTTTTGGGATAGCATTGAAAATGTAATTGAGGAAAATACGTAATAAAAAATATTAAAAATAAAAAAAAGACTATACAGAATGAATTTTGTTCATTAACATGAAAACCATGATTAGGTGTGAAGCTTTTGCAGGTGTTGTAGTAAAACAATCAAACAGTGAGACGTATAGCAAGCCACATACTCCCAGGACAAGAACGTCAGCTGGCATCTAGAGACAAAGGTAAGAGCCATCAGGCATTTGTGTGGGTTGCAGCCATCCAGTTGAAAGATGCCTTTCTCCTACCAAAGGTAGCAGCAAAGAGTGTTCAAGGAAGGGACAAAATATCAGCATTTGGATACAAAGCAATTAATTAGTAGCAATAGAGCCTTGGCTTAGAAAAATAAGTTTCAATAAGTATTAGAAAATTCTAATAAGTGTAATGTATTCATTTACTCCTCTGTAGTATAGAGTTATTTTTGATATTAAACTTTGCTACATGTGAACTTGAAAGAGTAATGGAAAATACTTAAGAAATTAAAAATAATTTTTACATTTTATTTTATGTGTGAGCATTTTTAAACTTTTATTTTTATTTATTTATTTATTTATTTATTTATTTATTTATTTATTTATTTATTTGGGTTTTTCGAGACAGAGTTTCTCTGTGTAGCCCTGGCTGTCCTGGAACTCACTCTGTAGACCAGAGTGGCCTCGAACTCAGAAATCTTTCTGCCTCTGCCTCCCGAGTGCTGGGATTAAAGGCATGCGCCATCATTGCCTGGCTTATTTATTTGTTTTTATACACTCCAGATTTTATTACCCTCAGACCCCTGTCCACCCTCTGACTGTTCTACATCCCAGACCTCCTCCCCACTTCCCTGTCTCCATGAGGATGTCCCCACCACCCACATCCAACCCAACCAGACCTCTGAACTTCCTGAAACCTCCAATCTCTTGAGGGTTAGGTGCATCTTCTTTGACTGAGCCCAGACCCAGCTGTCTTCTTCTGTATATATGTTGGGGGCCTCATATTAACTGCTGTATGCTTCCTGTTTGGTGGGCCAGTGTTTGACAGATCTTGGAGGTTCAGGTTAATTGAGACTGCTGGTCCTCCTACAGGGTCACCCTCCTCCTCAGCTTCTTTCAGCTTTTCCCTAATTCAACCACAGGGGTCACCAGCTTCTGTTCTTTGGTTGGATGAAAATATCTGTATCTGACTCTTTAAGTTGCTTGTTGGGTCTTCCAGAGGGCAGTCATGATATAACACTTTTTGTGAGTGATCCATAGCCTCAGTAATAGTGTCAGGCCTTGGGACCTTCCCTTGAGCTGGATCCCACTTTGGGCCTTCTTTTCCTAAGTCTCCTCTCCATTTCCTTCCCTGCAGTTCTTTTAGATAAGAACAACTGTGGGTCAGAGTTTTGATTGTGGGATGGCAACTCCATCCCTCACTTGATGCCTTCTCTTCCTGCTGGAGGTGGGCTCTATAAGCTCCCTTTCTCTACTTTTGGGAATTTCATCTAATGTCTCTCCCTTTGAATCCTGAGTCTCTCACCTCCCATGTCTCTGGTCCATTCTGAAGGGTCCCTCCAACTTTCTACCTCTCAGAGGTTGCCTGTTCCCATTCTTTCTGCTGGCCCTCAGGGCTTTAGTCCTTTTCCCTCACCCAATACCAGTTCAGGTTCCCTTCTTCCTCCCCACCCCAGGCCGCTTTCTCTCCCAGGTGACTCCCTCCCTCCTTCCCTCCCCAGTTTTGCATCCAAGTATGTATGCTTACCATATGTGTGCAGTGGGTATGGAGACAAAAATATATGATTAACTTAATTGGTGTTACAGATGATTATAACCCACAACTTCGCTCTTAAGCATTGAACCCATGTCCTCTGCAAAAGCAGCCAGTGCTCACAGCCACTGTGCTGTCTTTAAGATTCTTAATGAATAGTGAGTTATTAATGTACCTTTGCAAGATATCACATGCAATGCTTTTTAACACTTTTAGATTCTCAGAATACTAGTGTCACTTTAATGTGACCCTTCTTTGTTTGTTCTGTGTAAGAGACAGATGGAAGGGTAGAGACAGATTTTGTTTATAATTTGAAAGGATGAGAGTAATTTTATGAAAGTCAGTAGGAATTTTAAAGGTGGTAGATGAGTACCTAGAGACATACCATTCTAAGATGTACAATTTTGATAAACAACTAGCATTACTTTGCCTCTGGGTGCTATACCAGAGGTTAGAAATAGATTAGGACTTGGAAGGGATGGGAGGGGATCTTATCTATATTTCCTTACTGGAAAAAGGAGGGATCCTGCTTGATAACTAAGGTAGAGCTTCAATCAGAGTCCCTGAGTACCTTTCACACTTACAGAAATTGGGAAATACACCACACTGTGGACAATATTAAAACAGGCTTAAAGGAATGAGGGATAAGGAACACAATACAGATTCCAGTCTCATGCTGGTCAAATAAACATATGCAGGCATTGCTGAGGGGTCTATACCACTAAATTATTTCACATTTTTACACATAGTATCCATGACCAAAACTGAATTTTAGAGTGTTTAAAGAAGTGAGACTGTGTTAAATATGGTTATTGACATATAAGATATAATCAAGTTATACCATTACCTATGGAAAAAAATAATTATAGGCACAGAGAGGTAAATCATGTGGGGATACAGAGAAGAAGTCCACCATGCCTCCCCCCAAAACCAAACCAAACAAACAACACCAAAAACAAACAAACAAAAAAACAAAAACAAAAAACAAAACAAAAACAAAAAAACCAAACCCACTACCACCACCACCAACAAAACAGTCTTAGGAAAACATAATCCTGCCTTGATATGGACACCCATCTTTAGAATTTCATGTTTCTGAATATTGTTATATATCACTGGAAAATCATGTAAGACAACTTTGTGTTTAATTAGATTTTTCCATAAAAATTGTTTCACAAGGGTAACCACTCTATAAACAGTTGATCAACTGCTAACTAACTAAAGTTTTGGGACTACAGAACAAGATTATTATTGTAATATATTTGTACTGTATTGTATAGTATATAGTATTGCAGTAAGAATAGACAATGGAAGAGCATATAACAGCTAATAGCCAAGGTTCTCCTTTAGTCCAACACCACCTCCTCTTCCTTAGCTAGGCCTAGTGTGGGACCTTTAAAGGCAGCCTATTTTCTGGTTGAGTTAAGTTCAAACCCTGGAGACACAGCAGGTGTTACTACTAGTAATGGAAAGTGTTTGCCATGCTCCCAGACACCAGTCTCCTGACACCAGGCCACAGCTCCATAATTCTGTGGCCATCAGTCATATAGCTCCTGGTATTTTGTCTGGATTCCATCCCCACAGTTCCCTGGCAACAGCCAGGTAGGCCTTGCCCATTATAAAAGGGGCTGCTTGCCCCCTCCTCCCTCTCTTACTCTTGCTCTCTTATCTTGCCTCTCTCTCTTGCCCTCTTGCTCCTCCGCACTCTGCATTCCCCTCTGCCCTTTCTTCATGTGGCCATGGCCAGCCTCTAGTTCTCTACTCTCTCTTTCTCTTTCTCTCTCTCTTTCTCTCTTTCTCTCTCTCTTTCTCTCTCTCTCTCTCTCTCTCTCTCTCGCTCTCGCTCTTTCTCTCTCTCTCTCCGCCCCCCCCCCCGCCTTTCTCTGCCTCTACTACCCTCTTAGTTCCCCTTCCCTAACCTCAGTCCTGCCCTGAGAAAGCGGGCTAAGGTTTCACTTGTCACAACTCTCCACCATGACAATAATTAAAACCATGGACTGCCTCTTCTCATCGGGATCCTCCATGGGGAACAACGGAGCAGGTCTTGCTGTAAAGAGCCACATCTAATCTCCTGCAGGAGACCTCTTTTGTGTTCTTAGGCATAGTAATCACCAAGCCAAGCCCACCTAGCAAGACAAGGACATTCTGCCCTCAAGAAATAGCCAGAGTTCTCCTCCTCTTTTTCCCCCCTCAGCCCCTGGCTAGAGCCTGCCCACAAGCCCACACTCCATTCTCAGGTCTTCCGAGGCATCCAGTGGCATCTGCAGTGCACAAGAGTTTGAAAACCTGTCCTCCTCTGCCTTTTTGCAGTCCTGGGGACCTCAAAACCACCTGTTCAGTGGTACCCAGCAGCATTGGCAGTGCCTGAGAATCTGAGCCAACTCCAGCAATCCACAAGGACCTCAAAATGTGCTTCCCCACCCCTGGAGTTGGGTCCCGCGGCTTCTGACATTCACCTGGCAGCAGCTTGGTATACACACAGTCAAACATCCTGCATCCCTGCAACAGACCAGATGCGGGACACCATTTTAATCCACAGTCTAGCAGTTCTGAGGCCCTTAGTTCAATAGTACAAACTAACAGAGCAAACAAATGAGCGATGTCGAGTTTCTTGTGATTCCTGTGAAGAGTATGTTTCTAGTGAAAATTCCATGCTCTATGGAATTTTCCATTACTTCATGCTTTTATAAGATATAAACAGCATGCTTCAACACAATAATTGCCAAATATATGATTAAAACATGAGTCCGAAAAGCTCAAGATTAGATAACCACTAGAAAGTCCCAGATGCCACGGAAGCAAGAGGTTCTTAGGACCCAACAGGGATGGCATTAGCCAAAATACCCAACACAGGGGAGAGAGAAACTGTAGAGATCCTATCCAGTGATTGGGCTTAGCCCCCTGGTTGGAGCCACCCACCCATCTCAAATATATTAACCCAGAATTGCTCCTGTCTAAAGAAAATGCAGGGGCAATGAGTAGAACAGAGATTGAAGGAAAGGCCATCCAGAGAATGCTTCACTAGGGATCCATCCTGTCTGCTGATACCAAACCCATACTCTATTGCTGATCAAGAAACACTTGCTGACAGGAGTCTGGTATAGCTGTCTCCTGAGAGACTCTGCCAGAGCCTGACCAATACAGAGGCATCTGATGCTCACAGCAAACCATTGGACTGAGCAAGAGGTCCCCAATAGAGGTGATAACAAAAAGAGTGTAGGAGCTGAAGGGGTTTACAACCACATAGGAAGACCAATATCAATCAAGCAGACCCTCCAGACCTCCCATGGACTAAACTTCTAACCAAAGAATACACATAGAGGGACCCATGACTCCAGCTGTTTATGTAGCAGAGGATTGCATTATCTCGCATCACTGGGAGGGGAGGCCTTTGGTCTTCTGGAGGCTAGACACTACAGAGTAGGGGGATGCTAGGGCAGTGAGACAAGATTTGGGGGGTGGAGCACCCTCATAAAAGCTAGGGGAAGGGGATGGAATAGGGCATTTGCAGAGGGGAAACCGAGAAGAGGGAAAGATATTACATTAATAAAAACATGTTTAAATGCCATAAAAATAAAATATATGTTTTTCTCATTTCTATACACAGTAAGCACACTTTCTGAAGGATAGTTAATTTTCACTGTTTTCTGGAGTGTTTACTTTTACTGCTATGCTACTCCTGTTCATAGAAGTGAGCTACAGTTTTAATTAAAAGAAAATGACAAAGGTCAAATCTTCTACAGCTAATTACATGTGGCAAATAGCTCAAAAGACACATAATATATTCAGTACATAAACATGAAAATTGATTATAAAAACAACTGCTCTCCAATCTAATTATGTGACAGTCTACTTAAATGAGAGAATGACAACTGAAAGAGATATTTATAAATTAACAAAAATAAATCTTGGTCATAATTACATAGATTTATCCTACTGTGCATACAAGGATAAATGATATTTGCTAACAATAGACAGAAACATCTACCAAAAATTATTATGACCATTGTAGCTTTCTGTTTTTATATAATTTTGGGTCTCATCATTTAGCAGAAAAACAAACAAACAAACAAACAAACAAAACACAGAAAAGCAAAACATTAGCAATTGAAAATAAGTTATTCAATTAAAATATTACAAAATGTGACTTTAGGATAATTATATGATTTTATATTAGGAATTCTACTTATTTCTTGTAATCATATACATATATATATATATAATTATATAGCTGAAAAATAAAACTTTTGATTTTATATTATTGTGGATGTTTGCATTTTTACTACATTGAAGTTAAAAAACAAATGGTGAACAGTAGACATCCAAACTCATACAATATAAATTGTATTGTATTATAAACTACCTTCAAATATATGAAATGTAATGCAAAATGAATATATAGAAACACATATGAATTTAATACTACAAAACAACACTACAAAGTACCTGGCTGTAACAATTGATTATTGCCAGAGTACAGTCTGAGTCCTGGATACCATGACAATTTTCATTACAAAACTGAAGACTTTTTATGATCATTCAATGTATATTAAAAATTAGAAAATCTGGGTATATTAGTCTTCTCTTATCAAATCCTCTGAAGTTAATTCTAAGAGAATTTAGTTTGACTAGTATACAAGGGGGTAATAAGGCAAACAAAAAACCAAAAAACTTGGGACAAAATAAATAACAATACTCTTTTAATCTATGAAAACTAGTAAAGTAAATACATAGCCCTTAATTTGAAATCATTTACATTTACAAGTGTTCTTTTTTTAATTAGATATTTATTTACATTTCAAATGTTATCCCCTTTCCTGTTTCCCCTCCTGAAACACCCTATCCCATAGCCTCTCCCACTGCTTCTATGACAGTGTTAAGACACCCACCCACCCACACTCCTACTTCCCTGTCCTGGCATTCCCCTACACTGGGGCATTGAACCTTCCCAGGACCAAGGTCCTCAACCCTGGTGGATATCTGATAATGCCATACTTTGCTACAAATGTGGCTGGAGCCATTGGCCACTCCATGTGGACTCTTTGGTTGGTGGTTTAGTCCCTGGGAGCTCTGGGTGATGTGGTTGGTTGATATTGTTGTTCCTATGGGGCTGTAAACCCCTTTGGCTCCTTCAGTCCTTTCTCTAACTCCAATTGGACTGAGCATGGGGTCCTCAACTGAGGAATTAGACTTACTGGTGTTCTTGATTTAAAGAACTTGAACATGACTTTAACACATTGTAGCTTAGCTAATTAGTCTACCATGTGGTTTCATCTGCTCACACCTGAGTCATATATCATTGCAAAGGGGAGTCATAATATACCTTCAACGCACAGCACTTTGAGATAGGATCACAGTTGTCACTAGTAATCATTACTGTGACAGGCATTGGGTTTAGTATAACCTATGAAGCATATCTTAAGGTGAGGTGTTGTGGAGGGGTTTAACTGGGAGGAAAGGGTTATTCTGAATACAGGTACATTAACATAAGGGTCAGACACTCAGACTGAATAATGAGGGAGTAAGGAGGAAGCAAGCAGAAGAGCAGTCATCCTCTGACAAAGTCCCCGCCTTCACAATGCTCTTCCATTTTCATTCTTACAGCTACACTTCCCTTGGTGTGATGCGCCAGATGTCTTCAATCTGAGAACCCAAATGGATCCTTCCTTCATTAACTTATCAGGTGTTCGGTCACAAAAATGAGAAAACTAATGAATATAATGCTTTAAGCTGTGAGACCAGTGTATATCATATGTTCAACATCATAGAGTAGGAAAATGTTCACTGTGAACCTAAGAGCATCTCTAATTTTAAAATGAATATAGATATGTACAAATGGGAATTTTTATTCCAAAAATGAGTACCATCTTTAAAGTTTTTAAAGAGTATTTTTAGCATGGAACACAATAATGAAATTACTGAAAATTAGGTCTCACTTTGCTATAATCTCTGAGTTCATATATGTACTAGTTGTGCTGTGTTTCAAAGTTTTATTTCCTTGGTATGCTCTATCTCCTCTGGGTCTTACACTATTTCCTCCTCCTCTTGTGCAGGGTTCCCTGAGCCCAAAGGAAGGGATTTGATGGAGAGGTCCCATAAGGACTGAGTGTTCACAGGCCTTTCACTGTCTGCACATTGTTGACTGTAGATCTCTGAATTTATTCTCTTCTTCTGCAGGAGGAAGTCACCCTAATGATGATAAGACTAGATTATTTGTAAAGAGCAGACTGGAGGCAAGAAGTCCAAATTTTAGTGACCACATAAGCTGCAGACTTTCATTTCACATCTTCCTTTGCCAAAAGGCAAGAGGACAAGAAAGCCCCGAGGAAAAGTGAAGTAAATACATCAAAGCATGTCTTTGAGCAGGAGCCCATCTCTGAAACAACAAATCCTCATGATGATGACACCCATCTTTTTAAAAGGAAAGAAAGTTTTGTATAAAATGAAGTAATATGCACATATATGGGGGTGGTTAACAGAGTTTAATGTGTGGTTTAACATACTAATATTTTAATTTTTAACATCAAAAATTACAGGAAAATTTCAGTCTTTCCAGATAAAAATCATAAGAAAATAACCTTATCACCCATATCATATGTAAAAATAAATCAATTTATAGCCTTTGTCTCAATTTATATGTTAAGTTGCATTCATGAAAAAGAAAACACTTTAACCAAAGAAAGTATTTGTTATCTAGAACAAACAGTTAAAGCAGCACACTCAAAATATTTCCTAGGTTGACCATGTCTTTTGATTTAAATTTACAAATAACAATGTATCAAATGAAAAATAAACAATACACTTCCAGTATCCAGCCTAAAAGTATGCTTTGTCTGACATTCTTTGTTTACAATCCTCTGAAGCTATATATTCGAATTTAAGAAAAATGAATACAAAGTGTTGCTTTTTTAGCAAAATGATGATTTTTAAGAAACATAGCACAACAGGGTATGAATTATGATGTAATAATTCACACCCATTGCATTGTTAGATATAAGGCTGTACAGAGCACTATTTAGTGCAGGAGGTGTTGATTATTCTCCCATAACTCACAGCATGGAGTGGTTTACTGTGCTTAGAAACAAGTCCCTACACAAATTTTTTTTTATTATAATGGTAAAATGTTCCAGAGTAAGATGTTTTGAAAATAAACTGTGAGAAACTAATAAGAATGGAATTCAAATAACATCAAACACTGTCTGGAGTTTTAAGCACTGTACCTTCCTTTAACTAAAATGAAGTTTGTTTTTTTTTCTTTCCTCGGCGGACAATTTGACCCAGCGTGTATCCCAGCAGCCAACTTAGTTTAGCTATACCATAGCTAGCTGCCACTGCTGTAACCCTGGTGCTTCACAAGCCACCACAACGGCTGGCTCTTACAATTGCTTCAGATCCACAGAATCCTCTATTGTTTATTCGTATTGTTTAAAGTACACTTGTCCAGTTATTAAGCACCAGAATATCACGAGCAGCTCCCAGCTTGCTCGTGAGTATGGCTAGACACCATGAAGTGGGAGTCGGCTTTGCCTTTGACCTTGATATTCCTAAAAGTGGTCTTGATTGTAATCAACCAACTGGAAAGACAATTTCTTTTTCTTTTTTTTTTTTTTCTGCCTTGTGCTTACAGTAGACACTCAGTAATTTGGGTTATATCAAAAAACACCACCCTCCTTTCAATATCAATTTGCATTGTGAGACATATGCAGATAAATAGAACACAGACTTAGTGTGAATAACTGTCTGACTATTTTTTGATAGTAAATGTTGGTTAAAAGTAATTGGAATACTTGTATTAGGTAAACATTCTGAGGAGCTCTCCCCATGTGTCGATTATATCTGAAAATAAAGATGATTTAACTTATTCCATTTCAACATAAGTTGCCTTTTTAAAGTACTTTTTTTTTTGTGCCAGGATCTCTCACCAAACATCACAGATCCAGATAGCATTGGTGAACGGTAATCTTTCTTTCTGTGTCTCTCCCCCTAATGCTGGGATTACATATGAATCAGTATACCCCACTTTTTCGGTGAGTGCTGACGATACAAACACGTTATGGTACTGCAAATAATCCTATCTATAGAACCATTTCTCAAATAGCACATATTGGTTATTAATGGCTTTTATGACTGTTTATTTCAGCACAGGCATTTTAAGCAACACCATTCAGTTTTATTAATGACAAACCATGAGGTTGTTTGTTTGTTTGTTTTGTTTGTTTGTTTTGTTTGTTTGTTTGTTTGTTTTTAACAACAGTTGACTCTAGTTCTCATATGTAATTGCTATTAGGAAAAAAAATGCAATGAGTTATTTATAGCTTGAGGTAATTTGTGCCTTGATGTTTGAGTAGAAACGTGTTTTTTATTCTTTACATATTATGTTGTAATAGAAAGTAGGTCAAGAAATTCTATTGATTATAATTATCTCTGGTTTTGCTCTACAGAATTGTTCCAACGGAGCTTTGGATGAATACTGAAAAGAATATAATTTGCACAAAGCATAATTATTTTAAAGACTAACTCCACCTTATTCACTCAAAACTATTTTACTCTAGTCAGATACTTTACTAGAACTGTCTACATATCAACAAGGACATTTTTGATTGGATAGCTGATCTTGTAGCCATATGAATTACACAAACTACGCAAAATATAACTTGAACTATTTTTTACTTTATATTGGAATCATTAAATTAAAATAATTTACAATAAAAATATATACTGTATTTACTTGTTAAATAAGAATAAGATTAAAATATGACCTTGAAATTTTCATATTACTATTTACCTTGTTTGTGTGTGTGTGTGTGTGTGTGTGTCTGTGTGTATGAGAGAAAGAGACTGCTATAGCAAATATAAAGAGGCCAGAAGAAAATATTTATGCATTTATAGAGGCTGTGTTTTTTCTAATATTCATGTTACTGGCAATTCTATACAGTTAATTGTTTTTATTAAAATATAAGCTATTCCATTTATTTCTACAAATGTAGATTTTTATCATCCTCATTATTATACACTCAAAACAATTTGTCTGTCTATTTCATACTACTATACATAACAATTTTTATTCATTTTTCCCCGCTATGAATTTTTTTCTAATTTCAACAGTATAGGGGAATGCCAGGGCCAGTAATGTGTTGGGGAGCAAGGGGAGGGTGGAGGGCATAGTGGATTTTTGGAGGGGAAACTAGGAAAGGGGATAGCATTTGAAATGTAAATAAAGAAAATACCTAATAAAAAGTAGTTAAAAAGTTTCAAGGTTATTTGCCTTGACCTATGTTCAGCTATGCTGTGTATCAGGACACAGATGTCTCTTGCTTTCCCACAGGACCCACCTCCAGGAAAAAAAAAATACTAAATTGAAACAAAACATCATTCCTCAATGTCCTGATACTATGCTTCAGGAAAAAAAAAAAAAAACATTGAAACAGACTGCATTAAGACTCTAACAATAGTTGTTGTTTTTTAAAATACTAACTTTAGATTATTTTAAATATTATATAAGTCATAGACATCAATATATTTACCTTAATTAAAGATAGTTAAAAATTTCACATCAAAATGAATTAGAGCTAGGGGTTTTTGTTTTTCCATTTCTTAAAAATATAGTACTTTGACAATTTGACTTTGATTTAAAAATAACATTAATTAAAATATTAAAAACAGTAAAATCTTTGTTCCTAATTAAAACAAGGCAGTTGAAAGCAGCTACTTTTTTCTTTTTATTCAATAAATAGAAGGAAAATAATCTGAAAGAGATATTATTAAAATATGTTTTGATTAAATATATAGGTAATTTCTTTCTATTAAGACAGCCTTTTAAAATTATAATGCTAGACTGATTCTCAATTAAATATAACAAAATCAATATATTGAATAATTCATGGAAGAATTAATTAATACTTTATTTTCCACAAATATGGTCTATTAGCATTTTAATATTAGTATTAACTCAGCTTAAATTTTACCACTAATTGATTCCTTACCTTACACTTTATTTTTCTAAATTAACTTTTGTATCTCATGTTGCTTTATTGTCTTTTGCATAAGTGTTTTATATGAACCGTTCATACTGAAAATGATATCTGCAGTTTAAATATGTTAGCTTGCAGTCTTTGTCTCTTGATTTTTTCCTTGAAAATAAATTAATTCTATGACATAATTGTATATAAAATTTATTAAATTATAATGCTTATTACGCTTTTTAATAGATTAAAATAATCAATGAGTTACTAAACAAAGATACTTAATGGAAATTGAACAATCATTCTCAAAATATATATTCGCTAACCTCCCTTTTTGTAGCTCTGAATCTACTTTTAATAGCCATAAATTCCTGTTTTCTCTTCCACAAACAAAATGAGTTGCTGAGCAAAATCTAATGATGAATGTTTAGAGAAACTTGAAGCATTCATCTAATGTGTTTTTTTAATTTGTTCATTCATTCATTCAAAGTTGGAACAACTCAATTTTGAAATTTTCATTAACAAAAGCTTTGAAGATTTTTAAAAGTACTGGCACAAAATGAATAATTTTGATGTTTTAATGTGGAAAATGTGGTTTTAAAATATTGGTTTAATTGTATAATATTCCATTCTCTAATTTAATATTAACTATGCTTATACAAAACTTAATAAAAATTATAGTGTATAGGCCTATGTAATGACTTATCAAAGAAAATGGATGGTTTTTACTCCGTAGTGAAGGTAGCATTTAAGTAAATTAAAAGAAGCAGACACACTGATGAATTATGGTAACTGTATGGGAGAGGCTAGTGCCTGATTCACAGTGACTTTGCACTAAACAAATTTTCAGATTCATTGATCCATAGAGAAGTAAGACTTGAAGAATACCTCATTCAGGAAGAAAAGCACAGCTTTAGTTAGGAACCAGAGAAATAAATATAGTTTGAATATACATATATATATATATATACACACATATATATGTGTGTGTGTGTGTGTGTGTTTCAGATTCCAATGGAGACATTATACTTAGAGAAATGCATTTGGGAGCCATAAAAAGATAGTAATATTTTTTCCTTATTTTGGAGGCATAAACTATTGAGATGCAATGTTAAATCTCATAGCATAGTAATAGTCAAATATCAACTTTTTTAACCTGTATGGTTTGGAATATTGCTACTAAATTCTCAAATGTTATTAGAGACATTAAATGCAGGAATTGGCTAGATATCCTAGCTTCAAACTTTTCTTGTTAAACATTCCTGGTTATAGTAATCTAACCACTTTCTGCTTCTGAAAACACTGGGACAATGTATGTTGTATAGATTTTGTATAGGCTTCCATAAAACTGTTTCTATGTACCTTTTAATCAAACAACAGTATACTCAATTCATAAATATTATTACGCAATGCCATGATTATTATAAAAGTTATTGTGCTATTTTTATCTATCGATCAATGATCTAATAATTTAGCCAATGTGGCTTTTGACTTTAGTTGAAAGTAAAAGTTCGATTCTTCTAGGTTTCCTTCTTTCTTTCTTTCTTTCTTTCTTTCTTTCTTTCTTTCTTCCTTCCTTCCTTCCTTCCTTCCTTCCTTCCTTCCTTCCTTCCTTTCTTTCTTTCTTTCTTTCTTTCTTTCTTTCTTCCTTTCTGTATTTTTTTATGTTTTTAGTTTTATTTTATTGAAAATTTTCTTTATTTACATTTCTAATGTTAGCTCTTTTCCGGGCCCCGGAAACCCCCTATTCCATCCCCCCTCTCCCTGCTTCTATGAGGGTGTTCCACCACCCACCCATCCACTTCCACCTCCCTTCCTTCACATTCCCCTAGATTGGGGCACTGAGCCTTGACAGGATCAAGTGCCTCTTCTCCCATTGATGCTCTACAAAGCCATCTGCTGCTACATAAGCGGCTAGAGCTATGGGACCCTCCCATAGCATGTGTCCTACTTGGTTGGTGGTTTAATCCCTGGGAGCTCTGGGTGATAGGTGCTGCAGACTGGCCTCAGCCGGGTCCTTGATCCTCAGGAAAACTCTGGGTTCCAGTTACAGGTGAGCAAGGAGTCGGCGCACATGACAAACAGACAGGGACACAGAGAGAGTGTGTATCTGAATGTAATTTTTCCAAGCAAGGACCAGACTTTTAATACAGAAGAAAAACAAAAAAGCTAGGCAAATACATCTGCCAAGGTACATAGACACAAAACAATGAAAATGCATACATAAAAAGCTAAGGGGAGCCAGGCAGTGTTTACAACTGAGAATAGGAACAACCCTTAATTAAGATCAGCTAAACACAGCAGCCAGGTGAATGGTCTGATACAATACTAGTCTATTGTTAAACCCACCACCAGGGGTCCTTTAGTAAATACCTGATTATGCTATTCCTCTGGGCCTAGTGAAAAACATGCACCAGGGGAATTCTGTTCTATAACCCTCACATGAATAATACTACAGTTCCTCCTAAAACCACAACCTACCTTCTTCCTAGGCCGTTGTAAATTCCTGTGTATGGGAGTGACTCAGCTATTGGTCTAAGTATTTACTATGTAGACTAGCCCTGAAATTACTAGCTCTATTCAAGTAAATTGTAATGCCTGATTACTTTCTCTGTCTCCTTTATAATACTAGAGGTAATTCTGAATGTTACTGAATAGGTAACATTCTTACTGAATTCCAAGCTCAGGGTCTGTTCAAGGACTGCCTAGGACATTGGAACACTGGTAGAGGCTAATCTAACTTAGCTATATGTCAAAATAAATCCTTAAAGGCACTTATAATAAAACAATATTGAGGGAAAGTACACAGATCCATACACTAGACTAACTCGGGGACAGGTTCGGAGCTTTCATTTTACAGATGCCACAGTTCCAGGACACTAAGTTTCCTTGAACTTTTTGCCTTGGGTCTGCTTTCAGGTTTCTAAGCCTGTCACTACTGGAGTGGTTGTAGCCTATCTGGTTGGTTTTTATTGGTTATTTTATTTATTTACATTTCAAATGTTGTCCCCCCTCCCAGTTTCCCCTCCACAAACCTCATATCTCTTCCCCTTGTTCCCTCTGTTTCTCTGAGGGTACTCCCCCACCTACACACCCACTCCTGCCTTAGGGCCTTAGCATTCACCTATTCTAAGTTATCTAGCCTCCCCAGTACCAAGGGCCTCTCCTCTCATTGATGCCAGATAAGGCCATTCTCTGTTACATATGCAGCTAGAGCCAGAGGTCCCTCCATGTGTACTCTTTGGTGGCTTAGTTTGTGGGAGCTTTGGGGATCTGTTTGGCTGATGTTGTTTTTCCTATGGGGTTGCAAACCCCCTTACCTCCTTCAGTACCTCCTTCAGTCCTTCCCCTAACTCCTCCATTGGGGTCCCTGAAAGTGGGGGACAAGATCAAGTGTGGTAGGAAAATGGGGAGAAGTACAGAGGGTCAGGAATTTGAACAAAGATGTATAGCAGTGCGGTATAGGGAACTAGGGGTAACACTAGAAAGTCCCAGATGCCTGGGACCCAAGAGATTCCAGAACCCAACAGGGATGATATTAGTCAAAATACCCAACAAAGAGAAGAAAGTATCTGTTGAGGCCATATGCAGTGGATAGGCCTAGCCTCCTGTGGAGAGACGAGGCCACTATCATCTCAAAAAAATATTAATCCAGAATTGCTCCTGTCTAGATAAAATTCAGGGACTAAGAGCTGAGCAGAGACTGAAGGAAAGGCCATCCAGAGACCACCTCACCTACGGATCCATCCCATCTGCAGATACCAAACTCAGACACTATTGCTGATGGCAAAACGGGCTTGCTTACAGGAGCCTGGTATATGTGTCCCCTGGGAGACTGTGCTAGTCAATCTTCTAGGTTTCTTAGTTAAATGCTAATGCTTGGAAAACACTTCAGAAAAGGTAGGCAACAGAATTCCAAAAGATTACTCAAGTAGAAGGCACCTCCAGCAGTGCTGTTCCTTACAAGCTTTGGAAGCAAAAGATACTGCTGTCTTTGGGCAGCAGACAGGTTAGCAACAGAAGTGGTTATGTTTTGTTCATAACTCAGTATCACTTGGAGGGTAGTGGCTAGGTGGCATCCTGTGACAAAATCTCCAAAAGAGGTTCTATGAGCTACAGTGGTGATATGTGGACAAGGAATAATCACAAATCAGAAAGGCTGAACTGGACCAACCCAGGTTCTGCCCTAAAATGATAGATAGCCCAGCCTGGGGCAGTTTTAGAGAGTGGAAAGACCAGTTACTGACAAATTAAGAAGTGTCAACAACAGAAAGAATGTTCTTCCCAGGCAGTGATGTGTGAATGTCACTGGTGCACCACCCTTAATGACTCAGAGCAGACCTAGAGTTTAACAGCCTTGAGTTCAAGGTCAGTAGATAGATCCACCTTTCTAGTCACTCATTTGCTGTAGAATACTGGGATCCTGAGCTCCTTTAAATGCAATGTGCAAACAAAAGTTTAGTGATCAGTGTCAGTGTTGAAAGGAATTAGAAAGAAGTAAGGGTTTAGTATAAATTCAATCCTGTACCTATGTAAATTTAAATCAGATAATGATTAGAAACATCTTAATTTTTAACTAAGGATTTAAACTTGTTTCTCTTTTGTTTCCCCTTATTAAATTACACCTTTCTTTTTAATTGATTTACTTATCCTATATTAACTCATCAATCTGTTGCTTCACAGAACATTCTATATTAGTTTCCAATTTCTGTTTTATGGTCATTGGTATTGTGTTAGTGGGTTTTAACCAACATCAATAGCTGCATCTTCTTGCAAGGCGATTAATAATAGTTAAGAGTTTTAGAAAAAACAAACAAGAACTTGTATTTATAGAAATTTCAGTGCTGTGGTTGTTTTCCATTCCTCACCACAGTTCGGAGTTACCCACCTTCCATGTGACCATGATACACAATAGTAGGTATGAACATGGGACTGTCAGAAAAACCAGAGAGTCACCCTATACCACAGACAGTAAGATGAATTTGGTGCATAGAGGTCCACACATACAAAAAGTATGTATACTTCTGTGAAGACACCTCAGGAAACCAATGGACGCTTGCCTAGGATAAGTCATGAATAAGCCAGAGGGAAGAAAAGTGTGTACAGTTAACTCACTCCAACCCTGGAATATAGCTGCAGTGGCCAATCCCTACTGCAGAGAGAAGCTATAATTTGTGATCTCTGAGTGGTACTACAGAGTTAGACTTAATTTCGAGTTGGTTGCTCAGTAAGTTTATCATCAAATGAGAGAGAGGGAGGGAGGGAGGGAGGGAGGGAGGGAGAGAGAGAGAGAGAGAGAGAGAGAGAGAGAGAGAGAGAGAGAGAGAGAGAGAGAGAGAGAAACCCAAAAGAAAAGACAGTGGAAGTTACTTGAATTATAACAAACCTCTAGCTAAAGGTCAAAAGATACTATCTATATATTACCAGAAGTCAAGACTGCCAACCTGGAATCAAGTTAAAGCTCTTATGCATTAAGGGAGAAGTTATCTACAAAACATACAGGGCCCTTTGTCACCTGAGCATCTTTCTCTGGAAGTCCTAGCTGCTTTAACTTGTGCATCTGTGGATAATCATGCATTAAATGACAGATTTATTGACAAGATCACAAATCAAATCCACTTTGGATTTCCTATATCCAAAAATAAAAAAGTAAGGGTGGAGTTGCCAGAAACCCACAATATAATATGAAATTTCTGAAAACCCTTGAAGACTTGAAGAGTCTTAGGCTTCAATTTCTTCAAAACCACCAGGTTGTTCTTGGTTTATAATTTTGTGCCCCTTTTCGATGCAGAGGATAGGAGTAAGCTTACTTCGTATTATTTATCATAACTGCATATCATTATTTGTCTATATGCCTCTATGGAAAAAACTTTTTTTCTTTTTTCTTTTTTTTGCCCATGCTACTCCATAAGCCTTCTCCACAATATGTAGCTTGCCCTTGTGATTGTACACTTACTTTATTCATGTTACTGTTCTTAACCCTCATCATATGAAATGGGTGTAGGTCTGAGTAAGGTTGGCTGTTGCATAAGACTTTAGTGCGCCTCCTTCCTCAGCTCCATTCTTTCAGGTCCTGCCTTAAGGTCAGTGATAGATGACTATGTCAACAAGAAAACAAGTAACATAAGAAAATAAGGTAATCTCATTCTTCTAAAGGTTCATAGTCCTGACTCCTGTATTGAAAGATACTATAATAAGTTAAATAAATTATATATGATAAAAAATTTGAAAATACTAGTAAAAAATTATCAGTGTCTCCGAAGTGTAGAATGGAGAGACAGATAAATCCGTGCAGATATGGAGAGAAAAGTCCACTACATAGAGTTACAAATGTGTGAGGAAATCACCAATATAAAAGTGCAATATGGAGGAAAATTATAAAATAATTGTGATTTCAGGAACAATCTAACAATAAATCAAATGACAAGATTGTGAAGAGTATCATAAACCTGACCATGCCAAAGAAAACATATCATGAATTCAGAAAAATGTCAAGAAAATGTACTGTTGAAACATTAATAAAAGAAAAAATTAAATAGAAAGGCAAGGCCTCTATATTCAAGACCTTTGAGGGAAAGCAAACCCAAGAATACTTGGAAAGAAGGAGCTAAGATGAAAAGTGAAGTCATATAGAATCTATTTAATTAAACAAGCGCAGACAATTTTATAAATAATTATCATAATTTAAGCCCATTTAAGTGAGATTATATGAATGCAAAGTCTTGGTGTATGGAAGAAGAAATTTAGATAGAGTGAAGGTAAACCTTGTGAAATATGAGGAAGACTTTACTAGACATACCTCAGACAGTCAAGGACCTCAAGTTCAGACAGCACAAAGTTGCATCTCTCCTTCTTCCCCACCTTAGCTGACGTACTGTGACCAAAGTGATGGGTTTCCTCAATTTTGCCTCCATATTGGAGTCATGGCTGTTTTGTTAGGGCCACAATGCAAAAGTGATGTGTGCAATTATTATTTCCCTGAGTTATCCTTCATACTTCATCAGATATAATGCATTTGTTATCATTTTATGCATATGAATGTCATACTGAACATTTCACATTTGATTTCTTCCAAGATATATGGAAAATGATATTTGAACTTTTCTGTGATGACCAAATGAAGCTAATATAATGCATGAGATTTAGAAGCCCTTTTGTACAATATATAAAAACATATGCTCTACTTTGGGAAGAAATTACACACAAAAATCATTTTATTTTGTAAGTGTTATAATTATATCTTCAAAGTTGAGCTATACTGAATTACAGATAGAAAATTAATATAAATTCAAATACTTCTTTTGTTTTATACATTAATTTATGATTCTTCAGTTTATTTGAAATTATTGATTAGCTCATACTTTCCTAGATATCACTCTTCAACCTTCACAAAAATATTCTCAAAGTTTCTTTTACAGACATTCAGGAATAAGTTTGCATCTGTAACTGAAGGAACACAAGTATGGATTACAATTTTTTTATTATTATTATTATCTGTAAAGCACCATGGAATTTTCCCTCTTCCTTTATTTCCCAGTTACAACTGCATTTCACAATTAATGTGATCAACTTTTGTATACAACTTTTTAAATATGTTTATTATATTTGTGTATGTGTCCTGAGTGTATGTATGTGCACCGTTTGAGTGCAGTGCCTGAGGAGTCAGAAGATTTCAGACCCACTGAAGCTGGAGTTGAAGGTGAGCCAAGTGACAGGGATGCTAGGACCCTTAGTGTTCTTAAGGGCTCAGCCTTCTCCCTAGTAGAAAGGATTGTGTTTAGAAGCTCCCATTCAGTCAAAGACATGGCAGAAAATACTTTGCTTTGACTTCAGTGTTCAGTGACCTGATTTGAAAAAAAATGAAGCTGGCTGTTTTTTTATGATATGGTGCTGATATTGACATTCCAAATTTATTTAGCACAACAAATCAATTGTTTAAAAATAGTGCTTACTCTAAGTACCTTTAAATTTGAGAAGATTAAGGTATCATATGAACTTTTCTTATATTAATGCAATTAGTGTATGCAATTGTAATTCTTCTACTTAACATAATTAAGAAATATATTTACTTGCAATTTTCCTTCAAAGTAAAATTAAGACTTGAATATCTTATTGGAAAAGGAAGTGTGCACTTAGACATAACTGAATACAGTTTTCTAAGTATTTTTCCCTTTGAATATAACAGGCATTTATACTAATAGTACATTTTCAGTGATTTTAGTAAAACACGTTTCTAATAAAGGTTGTAATTATAAAATAATAACTGAATGCCATTGATTTATTTTGACTTTTAAACTCATTTTCTTTTCCTCCTTTTTGTTAGACAAGGTTTAATGATTCATCACAATTTTGCCCAGTTACTTATCAAAGAACAGTTTACCTGTGTTTAATCAGAACTCTTTGTAGCTAATGCATCTTCCTGATATATTTCCTATGGCTCTAGTTCACTGAATTAATTCAAGTTAGATGTTACAAATGGAAGTAAGGAAACGATTGTTTTGAGAGAAATATTCTGCATTGAAATATTTTTAATAAATTCTTGACAATTTCATGCATTCTATTCCAATTATATTTGTCCTCCTCCAAATCTTCCCATTATACCCCTCGTTATGAGCTCATTCAACTTTTGATCTTAAAGACAGTAACTCTTCTTCCTCAGTTACCAATGCCTCCTCAATTGGACTTGCAAACTTTATGTGCCCCAGTACAGGGAACGCCAGGGCCAAAAAGTGGAAGTGGGTGGTAGGGGAGTGGCGGGGGAGTGTATTGGAGACTTTTTGGATAGCATTGGAAATGTAAATGAGGAAAATACCTAATTAAAAAAAAAAAAAAGAATGATTCCCCTGGAGCTTGGACATTCTCAAGTGAATAGCCACATGCCCAAGAAAATGTACAGCACAAGCTTTAAATGTGTCTATTTTGTTGTAAGATATTCATTAAAATATAAATGATTAGATTTTTTTGTATTTTAAGAAACTGTTTAACATTTCAACTGTCAAAATGTAACTAAAATGATAAGAAAATAAAAGATAACATGTAGTTGTAATGATTTAACATGTACATATATGTACAATAATACAAATTATGAGCAAGGTGATTTATAGATGTTGGCTATTCTTACTATTAAATAATTAAATCATTTTCATATTTATCTCTATCTGGAGACAGGGTATGTTGCCATAATCCATAAATACAAAAAAATCTAAAAAGTTTCAGCTATTAAGAATATAATATGCTAACATTTTCATAGTAAGGCACTGAGAAGTGGTACTATTTTAATGATAAGCTAAATCATAGCTTAGAGTAATCTTAGTCATAGCTTAGACTAAGAGGGTTCTTAGTCCTTCGGTACTGGAACCCATAGTAGAACTGTAGAAGAGCATGAACTTGAAGACCAGATAAATTTTAGAATGTCATAAACAGAGATTAGTCAATCATTATGTTGGGGAATTTGATGGCCAGATTACGAAGAGAACTACAGATAGTGAACCATGAGGTTTCAGAATGAAGTAAGTGTTAACAGGAAGTGTGAATGGGACCATATTTATCTCAGTCTAGCTTCATCATACTTATACTTCAGTGATGCAGAAAACAAAACTAAAGGCTGGTGTTGCACTAACTCTCCCAAATATACCTCGGCAATGAAAACACAACAAAGTTAATATGAATGCATGCTGTGTGCCTAGATTGGGCAGATCTACAGCTACACTACCATCTTCCATAACTATGAGATGCCTTAGAACTTGTGGTTTCTCCAGGCCATGTGATTCTGCTCTACTTTTCTTCTTCTTCGTCCTCTTCTGCATCCTCTCCCTCTTCCATTTTCTCCTTCTTCCCTTTCCCCCACCTTCTGCTCCACCTTCTCTTTTATCTTCCCAATCATCAGCTCTCCTTTATTTTACAAATTAAGGTGGGAAGCAGGTTTACAGGAAATCACCTGAGTGCTGACTCATTCCTTGTTCACAACCACTCACAGGAGAATGGAATTAACATCAAATATAATTAGCCCCAGGCTATCCAAAACAGGGTGGTTTTGTTTTGTTTTGATTTGATTTTTTTTTTTTTAAAGCAGAAGATGGAAGACAAATCAAGGCAAGGTGATATTCATTTCTTCATTTCTCTCTGCCCCTGACCACAATGTGTATCATGATGCTGCTGACATAGCTTTAACCACTGCTCTGCCCAGTCTTTCCCTACCAAGAAAGACTGTGATCAAAGGATAAATCCTACTCTTCAGTTGCTTTGCTCAGTCAGGTATTTTATTAGAGCAGGACAAATGTAACCAATCCAAATGCTTTGATCAATACTCCTATTCTTCACCAAAAATACAAGCATTCATCTCTCACTTGATTCTACTTCTCTGCAAGGAAATTTTGACTGTAAAGTTGTAAAAAAAATTTTTTTAATTTGAATGCTCAGCTACTCTTTTTGTTTTCTTCATTTCTGAAAAAGAAATGTAACTAAGACCTCATGCATACTAGTTTTTATTTGTTTATTTGTTTGCTTGGTTGCATGGTTGGTTTTGAGACATGTCTTCCTCTATAGCCCAAGGCTAATCATGAACAGGAATACTGATGCTTCAGCCCTCTAGACTTTGAGATTTCACCCCAGTTAACACTCTCCCAAACTTTCTTTGCTTTTCAGTAGGCAACATAGTCTTCACACTAAGCATTCCTGTGTTAAGTTGTCTACTATAGTCATAGCTCCACTGGAAAGGACTTGACTGCACTCTTGAGATGGCTACTCACTGGAAACTATGGGGCCCATTAATATCTGTCTTAATGTTAGAGAACTGAAAACTCATTATCCTCTCAATCTATAAAGCTAGATGATTCAGCAGTCTCAGTTTGGTGTTGAAAGCCTGTGCGATTTCAGAAGAATTTCTGATCCTTGGTCCATATCCTATGTCTGAAGAGGCTGGATTGGGATGCCAGTAGAGGATAGGAATTGCAGTAGCAAAGAGAAGTTAGTAGGCAGCATTGATTTTCTTCATCCTGGAGTACCTTAGGCTCAAGCTATCTAAGCAATTGTCCTATCTGCCCCTCCAAGTCTTCTGAGAGCTGCAGGGCAAAATTCCAGAAGAGCAGTTGCAGGAAAGAAACAAAAATGTCAGGAAATTCCATGGGCTTATATGAAGACATAAAGTGGGTATTCTCCATTTCCTGTTCCTTTGGGGGTGGATGGGGGATCTTGAAAGATCTGGGCAAAGGCAGAACATCAGTAAATTGTGGATTTGGAAGAAATTCACAGATAAGAATTCAAGCAATAAAAACAGGGAATTTTCAATACAAACCCTACTCAATAGGTGTCCCAATCACTGCAGCTCATATTTACAAAAACCATAAATAAGAGAGAAAAGAAAATATTGACTGTGAAGAATGAAAAGATAAGATAAATAATCCAGATGACAGTCCTATGTGATTTATTGGCAGCTAAATACACATCGATGCTATCTGGAAACCAGGGAAATGATTATCATTTTATATTAAGAAGGCAAGAGGTACCAGAATGCCTGAAGCATATTCTGAATATAGCCTCCAGTTTTCAGAGGAAGGAAAGGATTAGATCAGGGAAACTCAAATCTTTGATTGTTGACAGAAGGAAGTATTCAAATCTAAATTAGAAACATATAAATTTGCCTGGTCTATTTCCAGGGACTCGGGAGAATGAAGGTTAGTGGGAGAAATTGCTTCCTGGGATGTTAACATCAATATTCCTTCAATAAAAGTTTTTGTAATGGAAACTCTGATGATGTTGCACTTTGGCTCATAAAGAATTTTTTAGTAATGCCATATGAAATACAAACTCTTTGGCACTCCAGACTATATCATGGCTTTTAAATTTCATCCCTTTCTAATTTTTTCCACATACCATATGCTACAGTACAACTGAAAAACAAGCTATTCCATGAATAGCCACTTAATCCCTTTCCTTTTGATTTAGAATGCAGACTCCATAAATTTACCCCCCCCCCAAATCTGCCTAGAACAGGATGTGTTTCCTGTAACTTCCTTAATAATATCCAGTTACAGCCATACCTCAGCAGCCATATGTCAGGGATAGGTATGTTTTCAACTATGTTATTTATAGGAGATAATATATATAATATGATTATTCTGTGCATTTATTTTATTTACTATTAGTTTGAAATGTCTTTTAAGTGACTTTATAATTTTCTTCTTTTCCCTTTCTTCTTCATGGATTGATCATAGAATAACTCCAATAAATATTTGAAAGAGTAAAATAAATGAAAGAAAATGCAAAGCATTATTATAATTTATATTAAAAAATAAGTAACAGAAGTTAAGCTAAAAGAAAAATTTATATTTAATATCAGGGAATTAAGAATTTATGCATATTAGTTTAATACCTATTTTATAATATAGATTATAAAAATAAATGTTTGTATTTTAAAAATGTTCATGTATTTTATGAGATTTAGCTTTATTTGCATTCCACATATTTAGTCATATAAACAAATGCGCATCAGTATGTTTTTGTAAGAATAATTGCAAACTATTAAAATTGAAAAATATACAATATGTCCAATCAAAAATCACAATCAAGGAGTGAGAGACCAGCTATAGAAAACTGGAGAAAATTCTCCAAACTTTCAGAGCTGATTGCCAGTACGGGATCAGTGAGCTCTGCATATTTTATCTTTCCAACCTTTACCCTTTTTTGTTTTATCATTTAGCCTACAAAGTTTTGGAGATTGTACAAAAAGGATAAGGAGTCATTGATTTGAAAACAAATGTATCATGGAATGTTAAAGTTTAAAAGGGGAAAATTCACATATTTTAGAGTGGAGTTTTGAAGGTATTGAAATTTTGGAAAGGGCAGGCATTCATTAGTATTAAACTGTGGTTGATACACAAGAGTAGAGTACAAAATAAATTATTTGACACTCCAGGCTATTTAAGCCAGTGGTAAACTATAAGAACATTTGACTTTCCATTTCTTTCCACTTCCAAGTTCCCTTAGAGCCCACAAACAGTGAAACGCCTATTGTTACATTAAACATAAATTTAGCATTTTTAATATTGTTGCGCTTTTGCATGATTCTTTTTGAGACATTGTCAACATTTAATGAAATTTTTAGGCAAATGGATGGAACTAGAAAATATCCTGAGTGAGGTAACTCAATCACAAAAGAACACACATGGTATAAACTCACTGATACTGGATATTAGTCCGAAAGTTTGGAATACCCAAGATTCAATTCTCAGACCACATGAAGCTCAAAAAGAAGGAAGACCAAAGTGTTGGTGCTTTGGTCCTTCTTAGAATGGGGAACAAAATACTCATGGGAGGAGTTACATAGACAAAGTGTTGATCCAGAAACTGTCCCACCTGGGGATCCATACCATGTATAGTCATCAAACACAGACACTATTGTGAATTCAAAGAAGTGCATGCTGACAGGAGCCTGATGTATCTGTCTCCTGAGAGGCTCTGCCAGAGCCTGACAAATACAGAGGTGGATGCTCAAATTCAACTATTGGACTGAGTATGGGCTCCCCAATGGAAGAGTTAGAGAAAAGACTGAAGGAGCTGTAGGGGTTTGCAACCCCATAGGAAGAACAACAATATCAACCAATCAGATACCCTTGAGGTCTCAGGGACTAAACCACCAACCAAAGAGTACACATGAAGTGACCCATGGCTCCAGCTGCATATGTAGCAGAGGATGGCCTAGTTTGTCATCAATGAGAGGAGAGGCTCTTGGTCCTGTGAAGGCACCATGCCCCAGTATAGGGGAATGCCAGGGCAGGGAAGCAGGAGTGGGTAGGTTGGTGAACAGGGGAAGTGGAGATGGGATAAGGGGTTTTTGGAGGGGAAACGAAGAAAGGGGATAACATTTGAAATGTAAATAAAATATCCAGTACAAACAGAAGACTCTGCAGTGGTTGTGCATGCCTTTAATCTCAGCACCTGGGAGACAGAGGCAGGCAGATTTCTGAGTTCAAGGCCAGCTTGGTCTACAAAGTGAGTTCCGGGACAGCCAGGGCTATACGAAAACATGTCTTAAAACAAACAAACAAACAAGAACAATAAAAAAGGAAAATAGGTATAAAAAAGATAATTAATTAATTAATTAAATAAATTGAGATACCTCATGTACCCCATTTCACCATGAAGTCTTTATGAAGCCAAGAACAACTTTCAACTTCGGGTCAATCTCCACTTCCTCTACTTCCCAAGCACTCAGATTGCAGGTGAGAAAGTAAGCCAGGAAACGAGTGAGACTTGGTTATGAACTGGTTCAAATTTAGGATTTGTGTATGCCAGGAAAACTAAGGACAAATCCCACACTTTATTTTCTTGCTCATTCCTTTATATATATATATATATATATATATATATATATATATATATATATATATATATATATATATTTTATTTCTTCATCTCTTTAAATTTTCTTTTTCTTCTTCTTTTTGTTTGGTTTATAAAAACTGACAATAGTAACAAGTATGTGTTTACACATTTTTTTCCTTTTTTTGAGCCCTGATTTGTTGATTCTGTGGGCTATGTTATTTTGTTTTCCTGGGCCCAAAACTTCCTCCATCTCTTCTGCAGAATTCCTGAGCTCTGCCTAATGCTTGGCTGTGGGTCAATTTTGTGTTTAAAACTGAAATTTGAAACTCTTTGGACATCTACATTAGGATACAGATACTCAGAATCACTCTGAGTAACTCCTTTAGTAACAAGGTAACAAGGTCCACTGGCCTGATTCCCCAGGTTCTACATTTGTGAAGCGATTTTGAAAATAAACCATTCTAAATCTTGGTCCAATGATTAGATAAGAGTGCTCCTTTATAACAAATTACTTCGCTATTACTACAGGCCTCAGTAAATTTAGATTTTTATTCCATTTTATATCCTTTCCACTAAATTCAGATCTTAAGGGGACATACTTGGGAAAAGGGTATTATAAATATAGAGGGAATTCTTCAAAGAAATGATTTATGTCTCACAATAGAATAGAAGGAACAAGTGGGAAGTTAGTGTGTTTCAGCAAAGTCCGCATGTAGTATTTTATTTTTTTCTGGTCAAGAGTGTTGAGAATCTGCTTTCGACCCAGGCTCATCTGCATTTCATGTTCCTTCTTTTTGTTCAAAAGATCCCACTCTAGGCTTCTGCCAGCTCTCTCAATATTTTGGCAAAATAAATAAATAAATAAATAAATCTCTCCTCTGGCAAGAGAACTCATCCAATTGATCTAGCTTTGATACTTTAATAATTTTGTTCCTTAATAAAGCAGCATCATTTCCTGTCATGCCTTCTATAATTATCTCCATACATGGTATGTAATCAACATTGGCTACCAGTGTTTGCAGAAGGTTTGCTATGAGGACTGTAATATTTCCAAAGTGAAAGCAAATTTGGAATAGAGAGAAAAGAAGTTGTTATAACTAAATTCAGAGAAAAAATTCAATCTCTTTACTTGCAAGGTTTGCTATTTGCAGAGATGATAAAGGTTCTGAGTGACAGACAAGGTCTGAATCACAGATATTTTACTGTGTTGTAATGGGTTCTCTTCTAGTGTAGATTTGCTTTTCTGCTGGTATGAGTTCTTCCAAGGCCAACTGAGAAAATAATAATATTGTTGCCTTTACAGACTCTACTATCAGAATACTGCAAGTCTAAATTTCTCTGCAAGAAAAATTACTGGATTATGTTTTATACATTTTTTTTCTGGAAGCCTATATTTTAAAATCACAGTGGAGACGGACCATGATATATTTTGTCCATAGTGCATCTGAATTGAACAGGCCAAGAAATTTAATATTCCATTAGCAAAATAAAAGGAAGACAAATGGTTCTTTCTGAAGAAAGTATGCACAGAAGTAAAACAGACTTTATAGCTCTGCTCTAATATTACAAGCTGACACTGCCTTTTCCATTTGTTTTCCTTTTACTATGGGCAATATCCTGCTCTGAGCTCCTCATGTATTATTACTCTTTCATGAATCACAGAAATCAAGGAGAGGGCTTTATTGTTAATATAATTTTAATAGAGAATAAATGTCTCCAAGGTAAATGTTAAAGAGCACCCCCCTGCTTGCGTTTATGTGGGATATTAAAACGTTGCCAGGTGGATTTCTAAGTATCATCACAACATAACCATCCTATGCCTTTGTGTATCATGCCTCATATGTACATGTTCAATACAAACCTAGAGGAGAGTCAATTCAGAATTTGGACTTGAGCCTTTTTAAAAATACTTTATTGAATGTTACTAAGTCCATATCCATAGTTCATGTTGTATTATTTTTGTTCATTCAGGGCTCTGAAAATTGCAAGTTCTCCATGTTGTGTTTTAACATTGGTCTGAACATAACATAGGTTCTTCATGACCCATCTTTGCTTCTATATTTTTAATCTCTGCTGATCCTCTTCAGATGCTCAGTATCTGATAAAGTGCTGTGTGGATGTGCCACTTATGAGGTGACTGGGATTTATCCCAAAACTTATGGCAGTCACCAAAACAGACAGACATCAGGGGACATTTGGTAACAGTATTTCATGTAATGAATTAAATTGTATCAAATCAGTTGACTTCTTATGTTGTCACATGATCTCTAATGTGGAAAACATAAGTAGTAATCAACTAGATCCTTATTGTATCTAAAATCCTGCAGAGTAAAAACAAACAATTTTACAATATTTATTTATTTCAACTGATTGCCACTGAAAGTCTTTCTTCCACTTCCTTTTTTGACTTCTTGAGTTTTCTAAAGTAATAATTTGTTAGGAATCATATATTACAATGTTTAAAATCAACACAAGTTTCAATGTATATGAAATTTAATTAAAATTATGCGTCTTTTCTCCTATATATTCCTTTGCTCTTCCCATTCCTTCTTTCTCCATGGGAAATTTTATTCTGTTCTCAGCTTGGTAGTAGCTGGGGAAGTTACAGAGCCCTTGATACACCCCTGGGACCATGTGTATTTCAATGTTGAAGGATTCTTCCTATCATATTGGTCCACTGGTGATTACAGAAGGTTCTAAGTTTTCTGATTATGACAACAAGGCATAGAGAACAGCAAATAAGAATGCCCCCTTCCTCAGGTGTCACTCCAGTGAAACCGCTATGACTTCAGCTTTGTTCTCACCTTTCTGAGTGCCAAAGTTATTTTATTTATTAAACATCAAGGAGAATGAGGTACTTTTGAGCTGGCATAAAACCAATAAAATCCCAACACACCAAGATCATAAATGACCGTGGAGATTAGTAGTTTACTAGTCCTGACAGTGGGTGACAAAGAGATTTCCTTTGCCAGGACGTATCTATTCATGTGGCCAAGGAGACAGAGAACCAACGAAACAATAACAATAACAGAAATATAGCATAGAGAGAGAATTCTTGTGAGGCAGAGGGGAATAAACTAAAAATAAAACTGGAAAATCAAGTGCTGTGTGAGTTTTGGGATTTATGCAGTAGTTTAGCTTTGTACAGTCAATGCTTTCAGCAACACACTTAAATCTCATGACATAATTTACCTGAGTGATCAGGCTTGACAAATTGCACAAAACAGAGTAACCTGATAATTGAGAACAATATGTTATAAAAATCTCCACAAAATAAAGTCATTACTGAAATATGGCTTTAGGTTCATTCCTTTGTCTTTTTTTTTTCAAAATTTTCTATTAGAATATTTTCTTTATTTACATTTTGAATGCTATCACGAAAGTTGCCTATACCCTCTCCCCGCCCTGGTCCCCTACCCACCCTCTCCCACTTCTTGGCCCTGGCTTTCCCCTGTACTGGGGCATATAAAGTTTGCAATACCAAGGGGCTTCTCTTCTCAATGATGGCTGACTAGGCCATCTTCTACTACATATGCAGCTAGAGACACAAGCTCTGGGGGTACTGGTTAGTTCATATTGTTTTTCCACTATAGGGTCTTTCATTTAAGTCATGTTGTCATGTTGTACTTTCCATGACTTCCATAAGTACGAAGAACAAAATTAAAAGAAACAAAAACGGTTATGTAGGAGTTTAAAACAGGAAACTGAACAGTTAATTTCCAAAATTCATCCATTTTGGAAAGAAATACTAAATTGAAGTTAATACTTTTTAGAAGAAGATTTTTGATACTTAATTGTTACTTCAGTTTACCAAATTGCAAAACAAGGCTATCTGTTCACAATCTCCTCTATGCTGGAGTATGTTGCTCTAGTCCTTCCTCTTATTCTCCATGCTAGAGTGTTGTACTCTATCCAGTTCTTACATCCTCTGCTAGAGAGTGATGCTCCCTCCTTTCATTTGTTGAAGGTTGGCACCTGTAAGTATACCCTGGACCCTCTTTCTTTACCTTATAACCCCCTATATAAAGCTGCCAATGTATAATGTCCTATCTCTGTCATCTTTAGTTGAGGCAGTAGTGAATAGAACATGGAGTGCAGCTAATAAGCTCCAAATATTGTTTAGTTTCATGCTGCTTCTATGGCCTAGTATGATAACAACTTTTCTTAATGCAAGCCACATGTACCACCTACTTACGAATTTGAACATATTTGGAATTTATAATTGTATGGGTTACTTCTTGACATACGTTGGATAAGCTTAAAAATGGTATACTGTTCCTGTATAATGATAGTACTGTGTTTCCTAAGTATTGTTGATGAACTTTTACCACCTCAGTGTCCATTCTTCCAAATTCATGGACTAGTATCTGGAGCCACTAATTAAACCTCTCCAAAATAAGTGAATAGCAAACGCATCTCTAATGCAATTATATATGTTTGAAATGAGATCTCGCTCTGAGCTACATTTCCATTAGCAATGAATATTATTTACTCTGTTTCTCCTGAGATTAACTGTTTATCATACAAGAGGACACTTTGTTAAGTAAAGAAAGGAAATCTTGATATTTTACTAGTAAGCAAAACACATAGCACAACAGGGTTTCATCAAGCTTCCTTTTGAATTATTTTTATCTTCCAGGAGCCAAGCCAGTGTGGTACTGACACACACTGAAATGACACGATTTTGAAGAGTCTTATTATTTTCTGAAACAAGTCAGTGGCAGCATGAGAGTAAAAACACAAACATAATCCATATTTTATAGCATTCATACAGTACTCCTTATTACTTTACCGAGGCTTCGGGTAACAACACATAATTTTTTTTCCTTAATTTCTTACCCATGTTTGTTCATTTGTTTACAGAAAAAAATCATATATATATATATATATATATATATATATATATGAAATATATGATATATATATATATATATAATTTAGTATATTCAATCCTTGCCTTCTATCTTTCTTTTTTATTTTTAAAAATGAATTTGTATGGGCTTACATGTTTGAAATATACTGTTAACTAAAGCACAGAGAGAAAATATTATACAAATTTGGATTTTGTTTCCCATCTGTTCACATCATCTTTTGATTATTTGTAACTTAAGTCTGTGTGTCTGTGTATCAACACACAAATTACACTGCTGGTTTATAACATCTACAACTGTAAGCACCTGCATATGAAACAAGAAATATTTCACAATAGTTGGTCATTGGCTTGAAGATGCCAGAGAAGTCACATGGTTTTCATGAATTCTAGAGACAAAAGTCAAATCCATGTTTTATTCTTACAAAAGCAATTTTCACCCTGTATCACTCTCTTTTTAAATAAAATAAAAGGCATCAACATCAATGGCATATATTTAGTTAGACAAACTGTTTGATATAAAAATACCTACATCAATTTCAGTGTTTAATCCTGAGGATAAATATCAGCAATTTAGAACTTATACTAGAAATCATACACAAGGCTGCTATATATAATAGAAACAATGCTTTTTTTTTTTTTCTGAAACAGGCTTTCTCTGTATAGCCCTGGCTGTCCTGGAACTCACTTTGTAGACCAGGCTGGCCTCCAATTCAGAAATCTGCCTGCCTCTGCCTCCCGAATGCTGGGATTAAAGGTGTGCAACACCACTGCGCAGCAAACAGTGCTTTCTAATGTGTTGAAAAATATTACCTATAAACTTAAAGGGGGCAGCTTGTCATTTTATTAACATTAACTGATTTAATGTACTATAAAAATTGATATAACTAACTCTAACCTTGGAATGAAAAATTTAATTCCAAATAGATATACTTATATATAATTAAATAAGCTTTTTTTGTTTATTCTATGGGTTACAAAGTTTTTTTAAATAATCAAATAATTTATTTATTTTATGTATGTGAATACAATGTGGCTCTCTTCAGACACATCAGAATATGGCACCAAAAGCCATTAAAGATGGTTGTGAACCACGATGTAGTTGCTTGGTATTGAACTCAGAACCTCTGGAAGAGGAGTCAGTGCTTTGAGCCATCACTCCAGCCCAAGTTACATAGTTTTAAATGGTGATTGAAGTAGCCTGATAATATGTCTAAGTAAGGAATTCAAAGTGAAAAGAGGTTCACTTTTATTCGTATTTATATGTATATTCTTTCTAAAGTATTCAGTATGCAGTTCATACTCTATTACCCTAAGCATGCATACGAAGAGGCAGTTCAGTTCTAAAGTGAACCTAGTGAGAAATCAGTGATATTAATTCATAACAATATAAAAATAAATACAGTATAATAGAATATAAGTAATGCATATATAATCTCCCTTTAAAATGCATTATTATCCCTTGGGTCTTAGAAATCTTAGGATATTATGGGTTTCACTCAATATTTTAGAATTTCAAACTTTTCACTTAAAGGAGACACATTATGGCTTTTCTTTTACAGAGTCAAATCAAATGTGCAGTAGCACTGTATTTACATGGACTGGTCTTTTTTTTTTTTTTTTTAAAGATAAATGACTTTTATTACTGTATAATCACAGTGTGATACTGTGATTGTCCTATGCCAAAAAAGACATAGAGCAAGAGGAATATTCCTCTATTGCTGGTGAAAGTGCAAATTTGTACAACCACTTTGAAAAACAATCAATACTGAATATTGAGAATAGCCCTATGTCTAGACCCAGCCATATCTGAGCATATACATAAAAGATGTACCAAAATACCACAAGGACACTTCCTCCACTATGTTCACAGCAGCTTTATTTGTGCAAAATTGAATAATACTCATCTATTAAGAACAAGAACATAATGGATTTTCAGGCAAATGGATAGAATTAGCAAATATCATCCTGCATGGGAGAGGACAAGTGAAGTATAAATTTCCTATCTCTTTCAAAACTCAGTTGTGCCATGTGATGTTTTCTTATGGGAGGACGTTTTTGCTGAAGCAGACATGTGGGAGGTTGTTTTGCTGAGAACAGACACATAGTTCTTTTCTCGAGGCAGCCTGGAGAAAAGACATGTCATATTTTGCTAGAGGAGATGCTCGAGAGTATAGTGGATGTTTAGAAAGGGTATAAATATAACCCAACAGACAGTAGACCACTGTGTGGTATTGGCCTTACTATTCTTTGCTGGTCATCGTTCGTCATAACTTCATAGTGAGAAACATAGCCAAAGAAGTTCTGCTAGTGTTCCTGTGGCTTCTTTATTCTTCTGTGGACTTAGACTGATTGGCAGAGCCCAGGGGTTTTGTTGGCATCTACCAGCCATTGCTGATTCATGAATGTATTTGCAAGTGGATGAAGGTGCCACTGTTGATTTTTGTGAACCAAACTGCTTATATTCTGACAATATAGATTCAATTTCTCCAAAGAACTATTTCTAAGCAAATCTACTCCCTACTTTGCTGTATTAACCTTTCCTTTCCACTAACTCTGGTGTATAGTCGGCTAGAAGGGAGGTTAAATCATTTAAGGAACCTTATTAAAATTAGGTTTTGAAAAATCTAATGCCTACAGCAGTGGAAAAGGGAACAGGAACTGGAGTGGGGATAAGATATAGGAAGAGTGAGGGTGAGAGGTGAGAGTATTGGGAGAGAAAAGGGAAATTTCTTAGGGGGGTATTCCTGGGACAGGGGGAGCTCCTGGGACCATATAGGGGTGCCTTCAGCTGAGACTCCTAGCAATGTGGGATAAGGACCCTGAAGTGACCACCTCTTGAAGGACTTCAAGAGAATGGATGGAATAAAAAGAGTTAATATGAAAAAAGGGAGAGAGAAATGACTCTTTTTTGTCCTGAAACCATTTTAGACACAAAACTTGTTTTTTCTTTGGTGAAGGATAAATTTTTCTAATGACAAGAACTTGTACCTAAAATGATATGAAAGATGAAGATTGGTACCTGAAATGTCCTTTTGCATACAGGCAGTGGCAGGTGAGTCACATGCAAATATACTCTCATATACCCTAAATAATGAATAAAATATCTTGTTCGAATGAAAATGTCATTTTATATAAGCATATCCATTACTCTCTTTGTATTTTAATTTTCTCTAAAGTTGTTAAACTAAAAATTGTTTTATTTTGCTGATAAGCCTGTTAATATGAACTATTTTAACTTGCCTCCTACCCTGCCTTCAATTTTCCTATGTGTTCTAATCAGCAAAGTCTCCTATATTTTCCGACAGAGTAAAAATGCACACTGACTGCTCTATGGAGTTTCCCTCATGGATAAGCATCATTATTTCCAGTGGTTTTTGCATTATTTCTCTAATGGAATTACATTAGAGACTGGCAGAAAATACATACTACTTACTGTTCAAAAATAAAACACAAAAGTTACAGGAGGGAGAATTCTACCTGATTACATGTATCTACGAGTTCAGTGTCAATCAATTTAGCACTTTGATCCAGCAGGGTTGGTGATAATTTTATTTGATCTTCTCAGGTAGTCAAATGTAATTTCAAACTATTAGAAAAAAGAGGTTTCCTTATAGAATCTCAGGCAAGGAAATGTGGGATGGATTTTTATCAAAACATAGTATGTGTATGTATGTAATTCTCAAATAAAAAAAAAAGTAAATTAAATCAAAACCAAAAAGTCTGAAATAAATTTAAATAATTTAACACAATATAATTAATGTAATAAATCTGAGAAACTAAATCTGAGCCATTCCTGTCTTTTGTGCCTTCTTCTAGGGATTAAAATAGTCTCTATTCCAATTCCATTTTTCTGCTCTTTTGTTATAAAATGGGTAGTTAGCCCTTTGCTTTTAAGGAATTAAAGAAATAGGGGGTATCAGGTGTTGAAGTTCTAAATTGAGATACATCCATTTGCCATTTTCATCATGCCTAACTATACAAGGGAAGTCAAGTTACCTTAATAATAGCCAGAAGAAATGCCTCTAATCCCATTGGTCACAGTGCAGTTATCACCAAAACCAATTTCTGTGTAATTAAAGGGTGCTCCCAGGCACTGTAAGCACTGGGAAGTTGCCCATGGATTGGGGGCAGGGCGGGGGAGTAAGAGGACGTTTTTATTTCATAGACAGCAACCATATTGAAGCCATTTCTGAAACCCACTGATAAGCTTTGCCTTTGAATTTACATTAAAGAACTCAATAGTTGCTACCTGTGAGAACAGCTCACGCTTCTAAACGGACTCATGTCCTGCAGAGATTAAGGACACAGGCCTCTAGAAGATTAGCACGTCACTTGGTTTAAGTGACACTCAATCCATTTTATTGACATAGACTCCATTCTGCAAAACAAGCACTTTTTGACTGAAATATAATGAAAATTTGGTGTGCCTTTCCTGACCAGCCTAGGTAGGTTTTACACATTAATGCTAGCTAATACAGCTGGTGTTTGGAAATGAAACAGCAGTTCTCATTACAGAAAGGGAGTAGCTACAAGCCTGCGAATACTAATTCAGTGCAGCATACCTAGGTACCTTACATTACTTTTTAATTTTACCCAAGTCTTGCTGTGGTCCAAAGTTATTAAGCCATATTCATTGAATTCGGCAGGCTATTACTTTGCATTGTTAAGATTCCTGCTGCATCTCGCCCTTCAATTGTGAAGCCAAACAGGCTTTGATTTGATTTCTAATTGTTTGTTTTCAGTGCTTTGAACCTGGGTGTCTCGCTTATGTGAGGAGGAGAAAGAACATCAGAGAGGAGGTGAGGAGTCCTCTCGTTTTCCTTCAATGTGGTCTCACAGAGTGTGGTCCAGAGTGCCGCTCTGCTAAGATAGCTACATTACACAGACGCGAACCATTACTGAATTTCAACTTGTGCAGACACCTTGGAGAGCTGACATTTTATAGTGTTCCCAACAGCTTCCTGGACTCCATTATTATGGGAAAATAAGCCTGTGCTAACACCTTGGCAAATAACACTACCACGCGTTCGCTTTTGTTTTCAATCTGCAACATAGAAACGCACCATGTCCTGAGGTTCAAAGGGACTCTAAAGCAAGCCTCCCATGACAATGTGAAGTTTTCATCAGCGAAATCATATTACCCAGCATGAAAACCATCATTTCCAGAGAATAGGCCCACGTTCAAACATTTTTATAAGTCTATTTACACAGAAGTTAAGAAAAATAATGCTATACTAGATTTTATTTTATTGTAACTTAACACTTAGGTTGCAATAACTTACTGGAATTGGAAATGGTTCACAATAATTAAACCTGGATGGAAAGAATATTTTCAAGTGCCGATTATTTTTGTAGGCTAATACTTACTTTCTTTAGTTATTTCCCACAAGAATATATGACTTTGGTTATTTTCATTCGTTGGTGTACTTCATTCATTTCAATAAACATACAAGTTAATTCTTTTTTTTTTTTTTTTTTTTTTTTTTTTTTGGTTTTTCGAGACAGGGTTTCTCTGTGTAGCCTTGGCTGTCCTGGAACTCACTCTGTAGACCAGGCTGGCCTCGAACTCAGAAATCCGCCTGCCTCTGCCTCCCGAGTGCTGGGATTAAAGGCGTGCGCCACCAAGCCCGACACAAGTTAATTCTTAAAGTCATTAATTATTTAAACACTGTGTATCAACTGCTACATTATTGCTTTTTGTTTTATCTTATGTTTTGACGATATCTGACCAATAGTGACTGCAAAGGGGATTCAGAGAGTTAAAATAAACCAGTTAATTAGAACAAAACCCCTTCATTATTTTGAATTATTGCTGTTAGTGTTTGAAATAAATAAAATTAAATTATTTCCTCCTTCTCATTCTTCCCTCCCAACCCTCTTATATTCCCCTCCTTGACATCTTTCAAACACATGAACTCTTCCTTAATTAATAGTTCTTACACACACACACACACACACACACACACACACACACACACACACACAAAACACACATACCTTTCACTCTGAAACAGAAACATATGACCTGAGGTTCAAAATGTCGCTCAATCAAGCTTCCTGTGACAATGTGAAGATTTCATCACAGAAAACATTATTTAGCACAAAACCATCATTTCCACAGAATAGATCCACTGTTGAAATGTTTTCATAAATCTATTTATACAAAAAGAATATACTTATATTTAGGTTGCAGGTATGTGTTTCTAGAAACCCCAAGTAATTATACCCTGCTTAGTCTGTATTCCTTGTATGCCTGTTTTCAGGGAGGCCATTACATGTTGGATAATCCTGTGATGAATACGTATGACATCAAGCTATTTTCCTTCACGGTCTTGGGGAACAAGTTTTAGATAGTCACGATATTTCAATATATTCTAATTCAGTCACATCCGGACCAAACACCTGGCTTAATTACTATATTTTTGTGCTTTTGCTATTTCATAAATTAGCCTGTTTATCAACAGTCTACAAGCACATAGGATACAGGCATCCTTGGGTCTTGTATGAAGATGAAAATTCCACTATTTCTCATCCAGCATGCCTTGAGCAATGGTTGGGACCTAACCATGAAGAGGTTGACTGAAGTTCCTCGGAGTGGGCTCTTTAGCCAGTCAGGTTACATTAATATATTAATTTTATGTAAAACAATGAATACTCTCTAAATGAAAAAAAATTACTCTCAAATATTGCAGAAACAGTCTATTCAATAAAATTTCTTCTCATTTCTGATTTTCATCTTACATATATTTTGCATCTTATAATTACATTAAAATGTTTCTCACATATATGAGTTCTACATTCTACAAAACACCGTATGTTTGCATCTAAAATTTCATAGAAAGAACCGCAGGCTGTGTAAAACAGAGCTCCAGGGTCATTTAATATACTTTATATTATTAAAGAGTGAAAAATACTGAGAATTAAAAAGATGACTATCTATTGCCCATGTGCCTAATATGGAAAGGAATTAGAAACCCTGTTTATCTTCTAATCTGGGAGACTAATTCTAATTTTACTAAATTGCTTGCAGCAAACTACACTTCCATTATCCTTTTGTAAGAATTCCCAGATATGATAAATTTCCCCTTTTCTATTAAAAACAGATATTTTCTCAGATAACATCTTGATTACAGTTTTCTCTCCATCTATTCCTCACAGTTTCTCTCCACCTACCCACCTACACGGCTCCACCCCTTTCTGACTCTCATTAGAACATAACCAGGACTATAAGGGATAAAAAAAATAATAAGATAAAACAAAATTAACAGATTAGAATAAGACAAAACAAAAGGAAAAGAGCCAAGGAAAGGCAGGAAAAAAATACATAGACAAAGAGAGAGACCTACTCATTCCCACACCTAAAAATCCCACAAAACACTATACTGGAAGCCATAATGTGTAAGAAAAGGATCATGAGGGTAAAAAGAGAGAAAAATATAGCTAAAAAATAACTTAAGTAAATAAAGATAAAAATAAACATTACCAAACATTACCAAATAAGTATTACCAAAATCTCCATGGCATGACATTATGAAGAAACCTTCAAAGGAACAACAATATGAACTAACCAGTACCCCCAGAGCTCATGTCTCTAGCTGCATATGTATCAGAAGATGGCCTAGTCGGCCATCATTGGGAAGAGAGGCCCCTAGGTCTTGCAAACGTTATATGCCTCAGTACAAGGGAACTCGAGGGCCAAGAAGTGGGAGTAGGTGAGTAGGGGAGGCGGGGTAGGGTATAGGGGACTTCCAGAATAGCATTTGAAATGTAAATAAAGAAAATATCTAATAAAAAAGAGAGAGAGACAACTGAGTTTGTTTTCTATTGGCTGTCTACTGCTGGACATGACACCTACCCTTAAGAATATGTTTCTCCAGTAAGACACTACTGGAGAAAAGTAAATTTTATTTGTAAGTGATTATCACAAGAGGAGTGATTCTGGCTATGGATGGGTTTATTATTTTTTATTTTTTATTTTTCCCACTTCTCCTTTCAGCTACAGATTTCAGTTACTCCATTTGCTACAGACTTGTGCAAGTCCTTAGCATGCTGCCTCAGTCTCTATGAATTTATGTGTGCATTGGTCCTTTTGTGTTTAGAGGTTGTGAGGGTCTGATTTCCTTGGTGTCCTCCACACTCTCTGACTATTAAATACTTTCTATGGTGTTCCATGAGCCCTGAGGGAGAATTTTCACTAGTCTACTGTGGGTGTATAGTGCTGTTTTGTCATATTAATGTATATTTTATGTTCATATAAAACTTCCATCTTGCCGAGCGTGGTGGCACACACCTTTAATCCCAGCACTCGAGAGGCAGAAGCAGGCAGATTTCTGAGTTCAAGGCCAGCCTGGTCTACAAAGTGAATTCCAGAATAGCCAGGGCTATACAGGGAAACATTGTCTTGAAACCTCCGCCCCCCCCCACTCCCCCCAAAAAAAACCCTTCCATCTTATCCATTTTTAAGCTACCATTTTTCTTTTCTTTTAGTCTTTTTTTTTTACTTTTCATTTATTTTCTTTTGTGTGTGTGAAGACAGATATATTATTTTAGTCTCTAATGAATTTTCTGTATTTTTATTTTTTATGTTAGTAGCTAACAGTAATTTTAAATTGATTATAGATAAGACATTAAGGAACATTATTTTTAGAATACTACTATCATTTAAATATGTTTGCATTTTGGATTTTTTTCAAAGTGTAACTACTTCACCTGTCCTGAATGAGTCACTCAGAAGACTAGATGCTCCTAAGATGTTGCTACAAAAGCGAGTTACATACTCCTGAAAATTTAAAATATAATCAGGAAATATTTATATATTCTTTTGTGTTGGGGCTGGCCTGCGGCTCTCATGTTCGAGCCTGGTAGGCATCTTGGAACTGGAAGAGAAGAGGGGTATCTAGGCGGGTTGAGAAATAATGGAACCAAGACAACTAGTCTGCTCAAGGTTCAAATTTTTAATGGCGGACACACTTTATAAAGGAGAGGGGAAAGCCCATTCCCGCCAAATCATCCTTGGAGCCCAGCTGCAGGTGACCACGTGTAGGCTCCAGTACAGCTAGGATGACTCCTAGCAAGTAGCAGCAGTGGCAGTGGCAGAACAATAGAGTGATCCAGGGAGACAGGCTCCACCCTAAGTAATCTCCTTAGGGACAACCAAGTCAAGGTCTGGCTCAGCCTGCTTCAGGCTTGTTGGAGGCTACACTTTTGCAGGTAGTTCTGACATGATACAATTCCCTGACTCCTTTAATTTTCCCTTTGTGTTACAGGTACAATTTATTTAATCTTGTGAATTACTTTGTATGCAGTTTTTTCTTTTCCTTTCCTTTCCTTTCCTTTCCTTTCCTTTCCTTTCCTTTCCTTTCCTTTCCTTTCCTTTCCTTTCCTTTCCTTTCCTTTCCTTTCCTTTCCTTTCCTTTCCTTGGCTTGGCTTGAATTTTTTACATTTCAAATGTTGCCATCCTTCCGGATCCCCACTCCTTGAGCCCCCTACCCCCCCACCCCCACCTACCATTTGCCTTTAAGAGATTGCTCCCTACCAACCCACCAACTCCTACTTCACCCCTCTATCTTCTATCTCCCTTCTCTGGGGCATCAAGCCTCCACAGTACCAAGCACATTCCATTCCACTAGACCAGACAAGAAACTCCTATGTTGTATATGTAATGGAAGTGGGTCATGAATGAGACCATGTATGCTCTTAGGTTGGTATCTTAGTCCCTAGGAGCTCTAAAGGGTTAGTTAATACTTTTATTCTTCCTATGGGGTAGCAATCCCCTTCACCTCTTTTGGTCCTTCCCCTAACTCTTCCAGAGAGGACCCTAGGCTCATTCTAATGTTTGGCTGTAAGTATCTGTATCTGTCAAGTACTCAGAGAACAACCATGCCAGACTCCTCTCTGCAAGCACAAATTGGCATCAGTTTTTCTTTCCTACCTAACAGTCCATGTGTGGTAGAATAGATCCAAAAGTCATCACTTTTTCTATATGATTTACCTGTCTAGATGTATTCTTCACCTTGGATATTTGACATTAATGAAGATCTCTTCCCTTTTTTGTAATCTGAAGTTCAAATAACTTATCCTGACTTCTTTTCATGCAAATTAATTCATTGGAGCATTCCACATTGTTGAATTACATTTTGATAATCTTTTCCTTTCGATTGCTGAAGAAACTTCCATGATTCAATTCACACACTCTAGTGAATTATATCATTTCTTTTTTATCAGCTTCATGAATATTTGTAAAAGAAAAAAATACTGTAAGCAAATATTTTCACTACTGTGGATGAAAGATTGAAGACAAGTAGCCACGAGCTCTATTACTCTTACATGTAGTTTTTAAGAAATGTCAACTCACATTTGTAATGCTTATGCCACTTCATGGCCTCATTAAGTGTAAAAGTCGGTTTCTATCTATAGATCTTTTGTTCTTTAAATGGTATATCCAGAGAAATTGTCAAAAAGTAATTATCTGGAAATTGCCATACTATGAAAGAATACCTAAATTAATATAGAAGTGTTTAAAGATATAAAGTCCCTGGAAAAGATGCAGGAAAACATGACCAAGGTAGCAGACTCTGTGCAAACAAAAGAAGGCTGAAGCAGTACTGGGTGTACTCTGAAGGGCACTCAGACGCTCACAACCAGTGTTTAGGGATCTCCATTGCTTAGAGAATTCTTTGTGTCCAAGGGGTAAATTAAAACTAGACACTTGAGACAGAGCATCTTAATCACCATGAAAAGTTTATATATTTTCCTTCTTCTCAAGGAGTACTTAAAATGCAGGGCTAGCTAGTGCACCTCCATGGGTATCTAAAACAACTCAATAGTATACATGATGACAGCTTAATCCAGAGTTTGTTATTACAAACTTTTTGCTCTTGCTAAGAGGCAGAAGTTTGATCTTTTGTATAAAATCATGACATTTTCATATTTTGAAGAAAAATATGGCATGCACACCAGTGGCCAATAGTTTATAACATATTCATAAGTAAAGCTACTTCTGGGCTTTATCTTTTAAGTTATTTTGATTCATTTAATTACAACATTCATAACTTTTGGCAAGAAAATTTCAGATGGGTGCCTCTTACATTCAGATCCCTAGATGTTGCTTGATGCTTCCGAGCTGTGATCTTTCACTGACATTATGATAATTAAAAGGGAGAACCACACTTTCCAAAATAGATACATCAAAGTTGATAGCTTGACTTGTGAAAAGTATAATACTGAAACTCAACATTTTGTTCTAGTGGTAGAATCATTACAAATAACTCATTTTAAGAATACATAGATGTAAATTGCCCTCAAAAATGATGATATTATCGAGGTGTGGACTATTTTAGATAGGGTCTCGGGTACATTAGCATAATTTATTCTAGCTTTATGAACAGGATACTCTAATCCTATTTCCTAGAGAATTAACCAAGTCACAGAGAAGGCATGCAACTATGCAACTTAGCGCCAACCAGCTGTTCGGTAGATCTCGAGTTTCTCCAATGAAGTCTAGCAGCAAAATCTGAGTATTTCATGATTGACATAATGTGACTGTTTAACAAACCAAGGATGACATTAGATAGAATATATATGCATGTATGGTGTGTGTGTGTGTATGTGCTTACTACATTTGACGATCAAAAATAAATTTTAAAGTACATCTGGAAACTGGAATAGATATTCATGACTTGCAATATCTGAATTACTGAAAAATACAATTTAGCAGCTGAAGAATTAGTTGAATTTCCATTTGGCCAGTAAATGGCTTTTAAAAATTCTGAAGGAAGAAAATTTCATGATAGTCATTAAGGATGCACTTTACATATGAATGGATTTTATTTCAGCAGTGAAACTGGTACTGGAAGCAACACACTCTGTAAGAAGTAATAATTAAAGGCAATCTATATAGCATCTCCAAACTATTATTGGGTCTTGAACATTTTTAATGCTGAATGATTACTATTAAATAAGTGATTTGCAGTATCTGGCTAGTAATTTTTCCCTGCCAAGATATTTTATGAGCAAAATATTCAATCCATGAATTTTATAGAATTTCTCCATATAGAAAAATAAGTATCAAGTAACATGCATGTTTGCAAAACAAAGCAATAAAAAATGGCTGAGATAAAGAGCCAAAATTTCCTCATAGTAATTATTTCTGAATAAAAAAAATGAGAAAAAAAATTGCTCCAGATTTTATTGTTGGTAAGAAAACAGTTAATATATTCAAATTTATTAATCAGTATATTTTTGTAAAAATAATTATTTACAAATATAATAAAACAGGAGGCTTATAATGGGAAACTCTAGTTTTATATATATATATATATATATATATATATATATATTAGAATAAGATACATAAAAGTTACATCAACTAAGGAGACTATGGGCACCTTTACTACAGAGAGCTGCACTGTTGAAGTTGCAATTCTAACAAAATGCAACCTTTGTAAAAGGCAGAAGTTACTGAGTTAGGGGAGAAGATATAATTTGTTCTGACGTCTGAATAGGGTTTCCTACAGGCAGAGTTCAAGTTCAAGAAACAGAGGTGAAGACACAGCGTGTACAGATTCCCACCTCACAGTACAGACCAGGTTAGCAATGGGAAGAATCTTGTAATGGAGGATCCGCAGGGTACCACTAAAAACAACAGCCCTTTTCTGAGTTAACGTTTATAGACCTCAAGCTCAAAACACATTTTTTTTCAGGTCAAAAATTGCTATTTGATAGTTATACTGTAGATGTATGGTGAAATTGTTTTTTTTTTTAATTGACCCTGTGTATTTATGCTGTCTTAGAGAGGTTGTTTTCATTCATAATTTTAACTTTAAAGTGTTCTTAGGACTGAGCTCAGAGCTAGTATATTTTGCAATAGGTAAGTGATAAGAATAGTGTAAAGATATTGCAACAAACTCTTCACATTTTTTTACATTAAAGGCTTCATGTCAGCGTGACATTTCAGTGCTAATCCCGTCAGAAATGTAACTTGAATCAATACATGGTGAAACATTAAATAAACCCAAATTTAAAGTTATTCCGCTTAACAACTTGCTCTATTCTTCAAACACACAAGGATCAAGAAGGTGAAGAATCAATGACGCATTATCACTAGCTAAAGTGTTCTAAATTTATATACTTCAATGGCAGTTTTGCTAAGAGTAAACACAATGGGAACTTCTTACCCAGGGAGCAATGCTTCTATACCTCAGTGTTATGTCATTGATCATTGTTAATTTCAATGGTTCCTTTATAAATTAAAAATTTTACTTCTCATATACAAAAGAAAGAAGTGACACTTAAATCACAAAAGGTATTTTCCTTTTAGTTGTATTATATATTTCCTTAAAATATAGGACTTATGCTTTATTTTATACCTTTACTTATAGCAGGACTTTTATCTATGACATTTAAATAAATTAAAATTGATTAATAGCATTTATAGTATTATAATTATATCAATAGTACTTATTAGCTAAACTTATTAATTTAATTGCATCTTCTACCATCTGTTTTCTTCTGGGAATTACTCCAAGCTTTTAATATTTTCTTATTTTTCTGTTTCCTAATTTTTTAAATTAATTTATCGGTTTCTTATTATATATTTTCTCTGATTTTATGGTGACCTTTTAAAATTGAATAGTTACATGTAATAAGTCTGCCAACTGATATATATATATATATATATATATATATATATATACTTAACATCTTAATATATATAAAACTGTAATTAAAACTGTGGTATTACTTTTGTTTATCTTAATAGTTTTTTGTAGTAAATCTATCCTTTAAAATGCATAAAATATTGTTTCAATTGTAATGGTTCAATAGCACCCCAGAGCCTTTTGCTCTTTGTTAAAACTACTCAAACACTATATATAACAGCCTTAGACAGACAAAAATCAGATACTTGAACTATCTGAACTCATAGTGACTGAGTAGGAATAACTAATTAATAAATAACTGGTTAATAACTAATCCTAAGTAACTCTAATAACACTTTGGTACTCACTAAATTGTTTCTTCTCAACTGAGAGCACTCGTAAGTACTTAAATTTAACAGAGTGCTCAAAAAAACCCTAAGTAATTGTATATTGAAAACATGTGACTGGTACAACTTGATATATGTATTAAAATCACAAAATATATATTTCAATAAAGAATTATATGCTATTAACATAGAATTACATATATCTTCATTTTTACCCTAATCTTTAAAAAAAGTATACAATGACTTGACTCATGTCTATACATAACTACAAATATCATAAAAATTTGTACATGTATTTGTTAAAAGATTGAGTTCTCAAAATTTAGAGCTTTTACTTTGGCGAAGAATTATACTAATTACCCTTGAAAGTTAACAATATGTACTGAGGGTGGTTTAATGAATGTTCTTAGAATTATAATTTGGGCATTCTTCCCTGTAATATATAAAAAAAAGTAGAAACAATATTTTGCTCCAATATTTTAAAAGTAATTATCATAACAAATATAGCAGTTGTTCTCAATATCTTGAAATCATGCTAAGAATATGTATATTAAATACCTTTGCATAGAAAACAGTATAATGAAGAAAACATGGAATTAGAAAATGATAATGGATAATGATCATGCATGTAACATTTTCTATAGTTACTAAAAGGTATCTAGCAAATGTAAAATATTCCTGCATATACCTTAGTTAAAATGTCATTAGTTTCGGAAACTAATTTTCTTTATTTTAATTTTGCTTTTATTTTTGATATGCCACACTACATTAAAATTTTAAGTTACTAAAGTGTAGTTTTTCAAAATAAATTTGCTTTGTTCAGGCTTTTTGTCTAGTTTATTAGATTTATAACTAAGTATTTAGCTGTATATTATCATATAGTTTGGTATTTTTCTCTGCTTTTTGTTTTTGTCTGGTACATATCAAATATATGACTTTGCATTGAATATTTTTACCCAGTATAGTACTTTTATTATTATTTAGGAATTTCACTTGATGCTCTTTATTGCGTTCACTTTTCAGTTTTCCTTGTTCTACTCAGAGCCCTTGTGACCTTCTCCAAAATAAAAAGATGAAGGAAGAAAGAAATTAAAAATATCAAGCAGATTTTATGATGCCCATATACTCACTGGCACATGGTCAAAAATGCATTGGCCAGCCCTACCCTAGTCCACCAACTAGAAGCCACCAACTGTGAAAAGGTGCACCTCAGCACTCTCTCACGGGTTTTAAGGATTCTCTTCAATGACTTTGTGTGTAGACTATTTCTTTGTTTTGGAGGATGGGGACACAGGAAAAGGTTGTCACAGAAACCTTCTATGTCTTTGTTCTTAACTGTGAGGATACAGTCATTGATACCACTGCAGAAGAAGCTGCCCTGCCTTTTACAGTCAGCAAGAGCATTCATCATGAACTTCCGTGTGGTTTCTCATGACACCACAGTCCCTGGATATCCACATGGCACATACCATGAGGATCTGTATGACCCCAGGTCTTAACATGGATCATGGGCAACAACATAATCTCTAGCAGCAGTACAGACCAAGGTCATGGATCAGTATGGCTTGAGGTAGCACCATGGGCCACGAACAGGGACAGACCATGAATCTCAACATGATAACTAACTTTTAATGTGTACGTAATGTTTATATACAATTATAAAACACACCAAAAATAATGAAACAATTTCCAATGAGAGACAGCATGTATTCTAGGCTTATTCAAGAGAATTCCCTATGTGCTATCTAAACTGTGTTTTGCTTTTCTATTGCCTAATGGTGAGTTTTGTTACTAGAAAAATAATCTACTCCTCAAGTTTAAACATCTCTATTTTTTAGCTATTCTCTAGGAAGGCTGTTATGTCTTTAAGTCATTACTATATGCAGTATAGTCTCTACCTAAGTAATAGTATAATTCTCTGCAAATCTAGTGTTTTCTAACTTAAAATCTCTTGTTGTCTCAAATACCTGAAATATAATAAGCCCTATTTTAGCTGGTTCTCCACATTCACAAATAGTTCCTAACAATTGCTTAATATTTCTAAGAAGAAAAGTATAAAAATCATTATTCAATGTTAAAGAAATGAACAAATGTTAACATTACTTATTGTCCTGCTATTATTAAAGGTATACAGTTTTGAGGCACATTCAGTTTCAAGACATTTATGTGAATTGCTTCTTTAAAAATCACAATACCTGTAAATAAAGCTCAGGGGTCATTGAGAATAAAAAAGTGAGAAGACTGAAAGAGCCAGAGGAACAAGGGTTAGTTGTGAGATTGCATCTTTTAGAAACCTCAGAGAGGCTTACACCCATGAGGTCTCATCAGCATGCCTGTCTAGACAGCATCGGAAGAATCATAATACCAAAAAACTTGCTAACAAGGATGAAAGCCCAAAGGGTCTCAGCAATGAACTACTACCAAACAGAGAATATTGAAAATTGGAGAAATGGTCTTCCCTTGGGTAACATTATATGGACCGAGCAGTTTGTAGTCATGTATTTGGAACTATAATTTCATGCTGTGGTGGTTTGAATATGCTTGGCCCATAGGGATTGTTACTGTTAGGAGGTGTGGCCTTGTTGGAAGAACTGTGTCACTGTGGGGATGGGCTTTGAAGTTCTGCCCAGTGAGGACGAGTCAGTTTTTTTCCTGGCTGCAGTCAGGTTAAGATGGAGAACTCTCAGCTCCTCCGGCACCATGACTGTCTGGATGCTGTCATGCTTCCTGCCTTAAGGATAATGGAATGAACATCTGAAACTGTAAGTCAGCCCCAATTAAAAATTGTTCTTTATAAGAGTTGCCTTGGTTATGGAGTCTCTTCACAACAATGAAAACCCTAACTAAGATACAAGTATGCAGTTTAAACACTTGCAAAATATGCAAGCTATATATCAGAAATAGAAGGAAAAAGCTAATATCTATTGCTAAGTGCTTCTGAAGAAACAACATAAAAACAAAAACCATAGAGAATATCTTACGGGATATTAAAACACAGGGAGAACCCTACAGGTTCCCCAAAGGGAGAAGGAAACATGAGATATGGGTGAATCAAGGACCAAACAGTGCAGCTTTCTGTATTTGATTGGCTGATTCACTTGCAAGCTAAGCAACAACCACCAGTTGAGTGGAATGTTTTAATGACCATAAAGAATTGAAACATCAATAAGTATAAAACTTGCAGCTAATAATAACAGAAGAGGAAATAAATGCCACTTTCTTGAGACGAGAAAGAAGTTGACATGTTTTAAAGACAAAATATGTCAGTGAGAGGCTCGATGACAAGCTGTTGTTGGCATTTCCATATTGACGTGACATAAAAAAAATCAATAAAACAAGGTTAGTACAAAAGAGAGTTGTCATAGCTCAGAGTATCTGATAACAGAAACTGTAACAGGCTGGTAGCTACTGCTTCTTCCTCCATGAATCACCTAATTTGAAGTATTTCAAACTTTCATTTTTATAAAAAATTGTAATACAGAGATATAAGCAACTGTTATGTATCAATAGAGTGCATCTTAAGCAATCGGTGCAAACATGCAACATTTGCCTTTCTCATACTGGCTATACATACATTATCTATATCTATATCTATATCTATATCTATATCTATATCTATATCTATATCTATATCTATATCTATATCTATATCTATATCTATATCTATATCTATATCTATATCTATATCTATATCTATATCTATATCTATATCTATCTATCTATATATATATATAAAGAGAAAGAGAGAGAGAGATGGAGAGAGAGATAGTGATGATCTCTATTTCTAGTGACATTCATATTTTTAGAAATGATAAAAATTTGTTCTTTACAGATGATAAAATATCTTCTTTTAGAAAAAATTAGTTTGTAGGGAAGGATCAAGAAAAAAGTAGATGTTTATAAAATAAAAATACAAGAATTCATGAGAATGAAATACTGGACTGTGTCAGTAAGGCTCAGGGCAGAGTCAGCAGAGAGCGTCACTGTCTTCACATGGCCTGCTGTGTATGGGTTTCTTCCAAATAAAATACTTCCATCGTGGGAGCAGGCACGAAGCATGGAAACCTAAACAATCTGAGAAAGTTACATCTCCTACACTGGATTCTGTAAGTAGGAAGATAAATTCCAGTAAAAAAGAGTATATTGGACAGATGTGCAAACAAAATGTGCATGAACCTCCAATGCAGTTCTGCCAGTCACCGGTCAGACTGGCAGCTCTTTTCTTGTGAGGTAGCCACCTCTGAGTGACCCATCCTTTTGTAATTTCACACACATAATTAAGCTAGACTTGCGTAGAATAATTTCTTTTGATTAGCTAGAGGATAAAGGTATTTGTTCACCTCTCCCCCTGCAAAAGACCTGCAACGAGGAAAAAAGAATAACCAACCAACCAAACAAATAAACAAAAACCCTCAAACAAAAACAAAAATAAAAACAAACAAATCAAGGCTCTCCCACTGAAAAATAAAGATTCAAGTCCATGGAGGCATACTGAGGGATTAAAGAGTCTCAGGGGGTCTAGTGAAATGATTTAGTAACTAAAAGTTTTTGATCAAATTAAAGACAAAATTTCAACTGTTAGAACACACAGGATGGATGAAAAAAAATGACGCCCACGATTTGCTCTCTGACCAAGACATGCTTGCCTACTGCAATCAAGCATATGTATACATGTGCCTAGAAACAGAATAAATAAGTGAAAATTAAAAAAATATATCTGTAATAGGGAGTTTTGAGGTAAACTAAGTGTATGTTCAAATCAGCATTATGAAGACTGGATTAATATAATGTGGTGCAAGAAACAGTGGTCATGACTCTAACAGTTTCTGAGGAATCATCTTTCCAGTGTCCAGTCAATGGTGTACTAACTAAAATGCAGACGTACTACCTGTTCTTATGAACACCCTAGCTAAAGGTCTAAGCATGGAGTCAGAGAATGTGATCTGCTTTCAACTTAACTGAGTTTCTGGAGCAGGGTGTCTTATGCTTTTTATTCCTCCCTACCCCATTTTTCTTTCTGGATGATGAGTTCTGAAATCATCCCAAGTAGAGGGCTATTTGTGGGTCATTTAAAATTAGCCTCTATCTCTCATGAGAAAAGGACAGCTGGAGAGTATTTCAGCTGTATCTGCCTGTAAATTCCAAAGGGTAGGCAAGGGCCTTGGGGGATTTATTAGCTCCAAGTCCCTGTCCATCAATGCAGCCTGTCTTCCTAGAACTTCATCCCTTGCCTGCTGATGCACTTGTCTCCATGTTTCCTTGACACATTGTCCACTGGGACATGACACTTTGCAGTGTGGTAGATTTTCTAATTAGCTAGAATAGGGGAGGGAGAGATGTGTTGTCAAGATGTAAGACAAAGATAAATTAGAGAAATAGGGATAAAGATACAAAACTAAACCAGGATATCGGGAATGGCTCCATTGAATCAACAGGTGGAAATACAGAGCAGAATGAATTAGGAAACTACAAAAATTTCTTGAAGTTTTGGTTATGGCTTTTGTTCTTACAACACAAAACTAAAGGTTACTTTAAAAATTTCAGAATTCCGTGCTTACTCACCATGTTTCAAAATTATATTTAAGTAGAAAATGCTAAATTTACATGTTTTATATCAGGGTTTTTAGAGAAATAGCTGATTATTAGAATAGCTTAGAGGTTATGGTCCAACTAATTAAATTGTGAATGTCTCTGATGAATGTCCCTGAATCAGTTCACAAGGATGGATATCTCAACTTGTATCAGTGGGAATGATGACAATCAGGTAAAGAGAAAGTACTTCCATTTTCCTTGTCCATTTTTTATTACCACAAAATGTCAGTGCAATGGTTGGCTGTAAGTATCTGCATCAGTCTCAGTAAGCTTCTGATAGAGTCTCTCAGAGGACACCCATGCTAGACTCCTGTCTGCAAGTACAACATAGTATCAGTAGTAGTGTCAGAGTGCCTGCCCCTGGGATGTATTCCAAGCTGGGCTGATCATTGGTGTCTTTCCTTCCGTCTATGCTCCATTTTGGTCCTTGTATTTCTTTTTTTTTTTTTTTTTTTTTTGCCCTGGTCATGCTTTATTACTCAATAATGCAGCCTTACAGAAAGGGTAGGCAGGCCATCCTTAAGGAATGATTACAGTATCATGCTTAAAAGTAGCATTTTTACCATTGGCTCTGTTGTCCATGCACTTAATTTTAGTTCAACCCCACCCCCTTTGTCTTTTTTGGTTTTTTAATTAATTTTTTATTAGGTATTTTCCTCATTTACATTGTATTTCTTTTAGTTAGGAACAATTCTCTATCAAAAATTGTGAAGGTTGACCTTCCAGTCGGCACCAGCACCGATTCAACTGGGACCGGAGTTGGCGGACACCCCCAAGGTCCCTAGAGGACTCTCCACTTGTTCTTAGGACCTCCGGTGAGTGGAACACAACTTCTTACTAACAGAAACCAAGACGACTAACCATCATCAAAACGCAGCAATCTCACCTCACCCAGTCCTGGGCACCCCAACACACCTGAAAAGCTAGACCCGGACTTAGAAGCTTATCTCATGATGATGGTAGAGGACATCACGAAGGAGTTTAATAACTCACTTAAAGAAATACAGAAGAACACTGCTAAAGAGTTACAAGTCCTTAAAGAAAAACAGGAAAACACAACCAAACAGGTAGAAGTCCTTAAAGAAAAACAGGAATACACATCCAAACAGGTGGTGGAAATGAACAAAACCATACTAAACCTAAAAAGGGAAGTAGACACAATAAAGAAAACCCAAAGTGAGGCATTGCTGGAGATAGAAACCCTAGCAAAGAAATCTGGAACCATAGATGCGAGCATCAGCAACAGAATAGAAGAGATGGTACAGAGAATCTCAGGTACAGAAGATTCCATAGAGAACATCTGCACAACAATCAAAGAAAATGCAAAATGCAAAAAGATCCTAACTCAAAACATCCAGGAAATCCAGGATACAATGAGAAGACCATAGGAGTAGATGAGAATGGAGATTTTCAACTTAAAGGGCCAGCAAATATCTTCAACAAAATTATTAGAAGAAAACTTCCCAAACCTAAGGAAAGAGATGTCCATGAACATACAAGAAGCCTATAGAACTCCAAAAAGACTGGACCAGAAAAGAAATTCCTCCCAATACATAATAATCAGAACAAAAAAATGCACTAAATGAAGATAGAATATTAAAAGCAGTAAGGGAAAATGGTCAAGTAACATATAAAGGCAGGCATATCAGAATTACACCAGACTTTTCACCAGAGACTATGAAAGCCCGAAGATCATGGACAGATGTTATACAGACACTTAGAGAACACAAAAGCCAACCCAGACTATGAAATCCAGCCAAACTTTCAATTACCATAGTTGGAAAACCAAAGAATTCCACGACAAAACCAAATTCACACATTATCTTTCCACGAATCCAGCACTTCAAAGGATAATAACAGAAAAAAAAAACCAATACAAGGACGGAAACCACACCCTAGAAAAAGCAAGAAAGTAATCTTTCAACAAACCTAAAAGAAGACAGCCACAAGAACAGAATGCCAACTCTAACAACAAAAATAATAGGAAGCAGCAATTACTTTTCCTTAATATCACTGGACTGAATTCCCAATAAAAAGACATAGACTAACAGACTGGCTACACAAACAGGACACAACATTTTGCTGCTTATAGGAAACCATTCTCAGGGAAAAAGACAGACACTACCTCAAAATGAAAGACTGGAAAACAATTTTCCAAGCAAATGGTCTGAAGAAACAAGATGGAGTAGACATTCTAATATCTAATAAAATCAACTTTCAACCCAAAGTTATCAAAAAAGACAAGGAGGGACACTTCATATGCATCAAAGGTAAAATCTTCCAAGAGGAACTCTCAATTCTGAATATCTATGCTCCAAATGCAAGGGCAGCCACATTCATTAAAGAAACTTTAGTAAAGCTCAAAGCACACATTGTACCTCACACAATAATAGTGGGAGTCTTCAACACCCCACTTTCATCAATTGACAGATCGTGGAAACAGAAACTAAACAGGGACACAGTGAAACTAAAAGAATTTTGAAACAAATGGATTTAACAGATAACTACAGAACATTTTATCCTAAAAAAAAAGTATATACCTTCTTCTCAGAACCTCATGGCAACTTCTCCAAAACTGACCATAGAATTGGTCACAAAACAGGCCTCAATAGATACAAAAATATTCAAATTTTCCCATGCATCCTATCAGATCACAATGGACTAAGGCTGATCTTCAATAACAACATAAATAATAATAGACAGCCAACATTTATGAGGAAACTAAACAACACTCTTCTCAATTATACCTTTGTCAAGGAAGGAAAAGAGAAAGAAATTAAAGACTTTTTAGAGTTTAATGAAAATGAAGCCAAAACATACCCATACTTATGGGACACAATGAAAGCATTTCTAAGAGGAAAACTCATAGCTCTGAGTGCCTCCAAAAAGAAACTAGAGACAGCATACACTAGCAGCTTGACAACACACCTAAAAGCTCTAGAACAAAAGGAGGCAAATTCACCCAAGAGGAGTAGATGGCAGGAAATAATCAAACTCAGGGGGGAAATCAACCAAGTGGAAACAAGAAGAACTATTCAAATAATCAACCAAATGAGGAGCTGGTTCTTTGAGAAAACCACAAGATTGATAAACACTTAGCCAGACTCACTAGAGGGCACAGGGACAGCATCCTAATTAACAAAATCAGAAATGAAAAGGGAGACATAAATACAGATCCTGAAGAAATCCAAAACACCATCAGATCCTTCTACAAAAGGTTATACTCAACAAAACTGGAAAACCTGGATGAACTGGACAAATTTCTAGACAGATACCAGGTACTAAACACACAAAACTGAAGAAGAACGAAGACGAAAGTGTGGACACTTTGCCCCTTCTTAGAATTGGGAACAAAACACCCATGGAAGGAGTTACAGAGACAAAATTTGGAGCTGAGATGAAAGAATCGACCATCTAGAGACTGCCATACACAGGGATCCATCCCATAATCAGTTTCCAAACGCTGACACCATTGCATACACTAGCAAGATTTTGCTGAAAGGACCCAGATATATCTTTCTCTTGTGAGGCTATGCCAGTGCCTAACAAACACAGAAGTGGATGCTCACAGTCAGCTATTGGATGGATCACAGGGCCCCCAACATACCTAGAGAACGTACTTAAGGAGCTAAGGGGATCTGCAACCCTATATGTGGAACAACAATATGAACTAACCAGTACCCTCCAGAGCTCGTGTCTGTAGCTACATATCAGAACATGGCCTAGTCATTGGAAAGATAGGCCCATTTTTCTTGCAAACTTTATATGCCTCAGTACAGGGGAATGCCAGGGCCAAGAATTGGGAGTGTGTGGGTAAGGGAGTAGGGGGGAGGGTATGAGGGACTTTTGGGATAGCATTGGAAATGTAAATGAAGAAAATTCCTAATTAAAAAAAAAATTGTGAAGGTTGTTTAGTGACCCCACCCCTCCACTGGAGTCCATGTCTATCTACTGGAGATGGTCAATTCATGTTCCAACTCCCCACTGTTGGGCATTTTGTCTAAAGACAACCTAACTGAGTCCTAGCAGCCTCTAATATCCCAGGTCTAGATGTTCCCTCACCCTTCACCTCCAGAAGCTGCATATTTCTATTCATTCTCCTTGGCTTCCCTCCTGTCTTTCTCTCTGTGTCTCTTTCTGTCTCTCTGTCTCTCTTTGACTCTCTTTCTGACTGTTTCTTTGTCTCTGTCTCTCTTTTTTTTCTCTCTCTCTCTTCTGTCTCTCTCTTTCTCTTTTTCTCTCTGTCTCTCTTTGCATTTTAGTAAGTTTGGGTAACAGTTTGTCTATCTTGTTGATTTTCTCAAAGAACCAACTCCTGATTTTGTTGATTCTTTGAATTGTTCCCTTTGTTTCTAATTGACTGATTTCAGATCTCGGTATGATTATTTTCTGTCAACTACTCCTCTGGCATGGTTAGAGTTTCAGCCATACTTAAAAATTGCTAATTTGAAACCTCTCTAATTTCTTTAAACTGGCACTTAGTACCATCAATTTTCCTTTTAATGCTGCTTTCACTGTGTCTTATAAGTTTAGGTATATCTTTATTTACATTGAATTCTAGAAAAATCAAGAACTGTATTGTATCAATTCTGAAAAATCAATTTTAATCAGTCATCTAAACGGATGTACAAACTTACATACTTATTAGATTACTATAAAGAAAATAAATCATAGCTTTGGAATGGGTATCTTTAACAAAAGATATTATTTATATTTTGTTTATTTTCTGATTAGACTTCTGGTTTTTCCAATGATTTCCTGCCATATAACTACCTAAGTCAAGAGAGTGGAAAAATAACAGTCAATTTAATTGATTGCAAATTTTGTAGAAAAAGAAAACATAAATAAATTAAATAACCTTTGTGAATTATTACCTGACAGTAAACTCCCCTTATTTTTCCCACAAACGTCATCTAATGTATTCTGATTATGTTTTATTGAGAAAATAAGTCTACTCAGTTTGCTCCGTATTTATTGTTTAAAGCACACTTGCAAAATAAATAGAGTTGTAAAATCTAGCAGTACGTAACAACTCTGTTCTGTCCACCAAATTATTCAATCCTGCAAACAATTTTTATCTACCGGAACCAAAGAAATTTCCTTCCCACTTCTGAATAATATGTCAGCTACATGTCTGAGAAGATCACCCAAGTTTTGTCTCATAGAAATTGTAAACGTTATTTAAGAGCTATATCATGATTGACATTGCTGTAAATACTTTTCCCGAAAGCATCAGTTATTGAAAATGAATATAGAGTAAAACAACCCCATAAATTCATGTAGTTATTAGGAATTCTATCATTAAAATATTTGCACCCCATGTGACCTTACAACATGAGCTATTTTCTACCTAACTGGTACATTTTCGAATCCCATGTTCACTTCAAAGTGAGTGTTATTTATTAAAAATAGCCTGTCATCAGTCAGCCCAACCCATGATCTTATGGTAGCCGGTAGCTTGGTCTTACTCATTTGCTACATTAAATAAATGAACAGTATGTATAATTGCCAACATCTGAAATATACACTGTTGTTTTGTGTTGGAAGTGTCTGAAGTTGAGGTTTCCTGTTACTACATTCATAGACTGCACAGTGAGTATAATGGAATACTATTGTTCAGATTTTCAAGTAGTAGAGAATTCAAGATGAAGCAGTTATTTAAGTAAGGACTTTTCACAGTTCTGTAAAAGCAACTCTCTCTCTCTCTCTCTCTCTCTCTCTCTCTCTCTCTCTCTCTCTCTCTCTCTCTCTCTCTCTCTGGAACTGGAACTGGAACTGGAATGTCACATTTTCACAAATATCCCCTACTGGTCTACTGGCAGCCAAACATTTTCTCCATGAGGGGAAGTTATATGAGTGATAAGGACATTATGAAACATACAATATCCATATGGCTGCTATTATATTCAGAATGGATGAGAATTGAAAGATTTGGTGAGCTGTGTACAAAACAAGTGGCCATTATCAATATGGCATAAAACTTGCCAATCCAACAAGAGTATCCAGCTGGCTGCAATGGAGTAACGTTTGACCCTACTGGGCACAACTTGGACAGGCTAATTCTAGGAGCAGTTATCAATCAACCTATTATGATGATGGCATTTAAAGACAGAAAAGACAATAATTACATGTAGAATAAAAATTACAATCTTGAGAATGTGCAGGTTCATGACAAGTACATGAGACCATAAGGGCGTTTTGTGAGAGCCATAGATATTCTGCAAGATACATTACTCTATATAGTCTCTAATGTTTAAATATGACCATTATCCTTGATGTAGCCAAAGGAGATTTTCACAGACTGACAACAGCCACATTTAAGGTATAAAATTCCTCCTATATTTGTGACCAGGAATAACTGAGGAAGAAATTCTGAGAACATGTCAAACCTAAACAATACTGGAACTCTTCAGAGAGGATGGGGTAAGAAATGCCATTGGTTATCTTGAATATCAGGTTCTCTTTGGATGTGTTTAGTTCATCAAACTACAAACTACCTGGGTCAAAAGGTCAGTAACAAAGTATAATGTTCTAGTTAACACAGCTATTATCTGGTCCCAGTAGACAATAAAAAAGACAGTAATACTTTCTCCTGAAAGTGGGTAGAGACAATTGAAAAGTAGTGAACATTTTTATAGGAGTTAGTTCTACAGAGTTACCAGGAATAGATACAATATAACATAGCCTCTGAAACACAAAGCTTTGAAATATAAAAGACATCTATATATCTAGTGGAACCTTTATGGCAGTCTCATTTGTGAAATGTAGTCGTGGGCTTGATGTTTTCAATGTCTTAAGTGAGTGATGTTTAATAAGGGTGTTCTCTGAGAGCCTAAGATATTTTGTAAGATGCAACCATCTATGACCAGAGGACAAATTTCACTGAAGGTTAATTTTAATATGCTTTTGTATATGAACATCAAAGTAGTTAATATTAATTTCATAACATAAATTTAGTTCTTCAAGGACTAGTCAATTCAGGTATAGAGTTAGCAGATTAATATATTAAATTTACTCAAGTTCTACTAATAAATCATTGTTTCATTTACCTTAGCTTTCTATAACCTCCACTTTTATCTTTACCCTCACTTCTATCTAAGAATCAGAGAATCTCTGAGTTGAACATCTGAATTTATTTAGCTATAAAATCTTTCTATAAGCTGATACTAACATGTTTGAATAGCACTCACTATATGATCCAGTTTACCTTTGAAAAAAAAAGACTACCTGCTTTTTAATTGTTTATTCTATTTGCTCAAATATTTTACTGTCAAATCTAAATTCTCCTTGTTTTCTTTTTGTAATTCTCTTCTTGATTATCTTCAATCCGTGTTTTCTAAAAGCTCTGTCTTTGTCAGGATTCTGTATTCATTGCTAATAATGTAAAGAGAAAGGAAGGGCATTGGATTTTGCTCTACTGTAAAGAAAACATCACAATTCATTGCTTCTTGGATACTGATAAAATAATTCAATGCTACTAAGTCCAATTCGATACTATTTTTAATGGGAAGGGCAGTAGCCAGTGTGATAGCACTTGCCCATGAAAGTTCCCTAAGCTCACACTGAAACTGAATGGTGTACACAGTCCCAGGAGACACCAATAATAAAAGAGGAGAATAATTTAGAGCTTCAAAAAAACTGACCATTTTAGAATGGACAGAAAGTGTGATTTCTCAGTCCTCCAAAGAGAACATAACTTTCTAGTTGGCAATGCTGTAAATACACTGGCTCTTTACTTAAATGAAAATTGTTTCCCCTATTTAAAAAGCTATTAACTATACTAATGTTATAAACTCTTGCACGTGCCCTGACTTGCCAGCAAGAACGACGCTGCAACAGGATCCTTCTGCACACGTTTATTGGGAGAGCTTGACTGCAGAGGTGAAGAGACCCCAAGCCCAGAACTGGTGCTGCTTATATAGGCCTAGGAGAGGCGTGTCTCACACCCGGATTGGTTGTGCTTGGGTTATGCTTATGACCTCATTTGCATGCCTACATCTGATTGGTTAACTTGTCTCTCATCTGATTGGTTAACTTGTCTCTCATCTGATTGGTTAATTTTCAAAACCTAATCTTGGCAAAAGAACTTTACTGCCTATGTATGCATGGTGGCCAGCAGTAGCCAACTGCCACTCTGCAGCGGCACATGTGGCTTCCCACAATAAACCATGTCCATAACAAATAATTCTGAATCTTCTATTATACCTTAATAAGAAAGTTGTGGTATTTGTACAGAACTGTTTGCTAATGTCTGAGCCCAAGATCTAAGACCAAATCATGTGCTAACCTTTGTTCCTAGCTTTGAGAATATAGCAATAACTGAGCATGACATAATTCTTTCCTCTGTTTTTGAACTTGTATTAACATTGGTAGAGAGAGATCATGAATATTAATAGTCTCATCAAATGATAGATACCTCAATTACATATTTTCTGGATGTTTGGAAATAACCGTAAGTACCCGAAAACAGTGCTACAGATCAAACTAACATTCCAAAAATTGATGCTTGACAAAAGCATGTCAGTTAGAGAATAGAAGTTTAAAAACTGCATGAAAATGATGTCAAATCTTAAAAAAAAAATATTAGCAATTAAGAAAATGCTAGAACTTCCTGGAAACTATACAAAAGTAAATTCTTGCCCACTGGAAGCTATACCAAAGTGATTCTTACCCACTGTAGCTGGGAGTAGTGATGGAAAGGTAATCACACACTCTAAACTGATTACAACCTTAGCTGGTTGTAAATGTTTTAGTTTCTTCAGATCAAGTGATGAGATAAGAGCCATACCCAAGCTTTATGAACACATACCTTGGGCTAACCTTAGGTCTAGGCCTGGGAGTTTCTAGCCTCTGTATCATCTAACCTGTAAGCCCAGACCTTGAAGGCTTTAGCTTCCTGGCTCTGTTTGCTAACTTAGGCCTAGTGAGTTTCATTTTGCTAGATTTACTGTTGAGTAATGGCATCCTTTCGACTCTTTGTGAACATTGGATGGTTGGTTTTACTCAGTTGTCATGGCCCAAACTCCTCTCCACAAAGATTCATTCAAATGATTTTGTCTCAGCTTCTGACTAAATTGTTCTACTTGGAAGGACTGCCTCTGAACTATACAAACAGAACTGAACTGAACTGTTTAAACTGAATTATTTGAAATGACTAACTCTTTTTCCCTCAGTTCTCTTAAATATCCTCTCTTTACTTTCTATTCTTGTGAGATTGAGTGTATACTATCTTTGAATAATTCTGTCAAAACTTTCTCTGATTGGTCAACTTTCTCTGATTGGGCAACTACTCTAAATTAGCTGACAATATTTGAGATTAAATTTGTGTACAAAAGGATTGTCTGTATTCTAGCCAGATCATAAAATTGAATATGATCCCTTGCTGAAATAGCCATACTGATGGATTAAAAATTCCTTTACAGCTAGTTTAGGGAGAGACACAAGGGTTATAAGGGAGTTATTACAAAAATCAGTAATAAATGTGTATTTAACTCTTAAACCCCTAATTTCGTGGGATATGACCTTAACTTGTTCTGAGTAAGGAGTGTGCTTCTATCTGGGAATATCATTAGAGGTGCTCAGTCAATCAGGAATGTAATTTTTCTACAGAAACAAACTGTGATAAATCTGAAAACACAAAATGAAGGTTTTCTCTGAGTTTTTAAAAATAAGTTCCAAAAGCAGACAATGATGTCATGGATTGTCATCACCCCAACTGTTAATGGTCTCTCAATAAGACCAAGCTATATAACATACATAACATATATGTAGAAGGCCTAGGTCAGATCAAAGTAGGGAAATTCCCTAGGTGTCACATCAGTCTCTATGATTCCCTGTGAGCCCAGTTTAGTTGATTTGGTAAGTTTTCTTGTAATGTCTTTAACCCATCTGACTCCAACAGTTCTTCTTCCCCTTCTTCCATGGAATTCCATGAGCTCTGCTTAATGTTTGTTTGCAGGTCTTCCATCTGTTTTCATCAGTTGATGGATGAAGCCTCTGTGATGAAGGTATGGTAGGCTCCACTCTATTGAGTGCAGTAGAATAGCATAAGGAATCATTTCATTGACTTTGTGTTTTGCCAGTAATGTTTGGTTCTATTCTGGTTACTGGGCTCATCTGTGACCTGGCCCACTAGGCAGTTTCACAGGGAAGAGTGGGAGGCTCCAGTTTAAGGCATAGCTCTTAAGATAAACAAGTCATTGGTTAGCCAGTCCACTCCCATAATTTCTATGTCACTTTACCCTAGCAAATCTCCCAGGCAGAACAAATTGTATGTTGAAGGTTTTGTGCCTGGATTGTTGATACCTCCAGAATTTCTTTTCTAGTTCATGATTGTTTTAGCTATATTGTTTTCCTTTTTTTTTTATATGAAGTTGAGTACTTTTCTTTTAAAGTGTAAATATTGTGTTGAAATTTGGATAGTGATCGTGTTGAATATGTAGATTGCTTTTGTTAAGATGTACAATTTTACAATGTTAATCTTACTGATCCAGGAGGATGAGAGGTCTTCTGATTCACCTTCCGATGTCTTTTCCTAATTCTTCTTCTTCTTCTTCTTCTTCTTCTTCTTCTTCTTCTTCTTCTTCTTCTTCTTCTTCTTCTTCTTCTTCTTCTTCTTCTTCTTCTTCCCCTTCCCCTTCCCCTTCCCCTTCCCCTTCCCCTTCCCCTTCCTTCCTTCCTTTCTATCTTTCTTTCTTTCTTTCTTTCTTTCTTTCTTTCTTTCTTTCTTTCTTTCTTTCTCTCTCTCTCTCTCTCTCTCTCTCTCTCTCTCTCTCTCTCTCTCTCTCTCTCTTTCTTTCTTTCTTTCTTTCCTTATCTTTCTTTTCTTTTTCTTTCTTTTTTTTTAAAGACTTTAAAGTCTTGTCATACAGGCCACTCATTTCTTTGGTTAGATTTGGCCAAATATATTTTCAATATTTCTTACTATTGTGAAAGTTTTTGTTTCCCTGATATCTTTCTCAGCTTACTTACTATTTACTTTTACTACACTTGGCTGTAGGTAACTTTCAGCTATAGGAGTTTTTGGTAAAATTGTTATGGTCACTACCATATCATTGCAAATAATGATACTTCAACTTCTTCCTTCCCATTTTGGATCCCCTTGATTTCCTTTAGTATTCTTATTACTCTAACTAGAACTTCAAGTACTATATTGAAGAGATATAGACAGAGTAGACAGCCTTGTCTTGTTCCAAATATTAGTGGAATTGATTTTTAGCTTCTCTCCACTTAATCTGAATTTTGACTAGTGGTTTGTTTGTAAATTGTCTTCATTATGTTTATGTATGTCCTATGTATCCCTGATCTGTCTAAGCCTTTTATGATAAAGGGGTGTTGCATTTTCTGCAATGCTTTTTTTGCATTTGAGTGTTTCCCAGCCATTTGAGAAACACATATAAAGGGAAAAATATCCACAAAATGACATCTCAATTCTGAACATTTATTTCCCAAAAGTAAGTACACTCAGATTTGTAAAAGTAACATTTCAAAAGCTTAAACCATAATTCAACCACACACTTTAATAGTGGGGGATTTTATTATACCACTCTCAGCAAATGGTCATGCATTCAAAAAATAAGGAGAAAAATAATGAAGTTAAAAGATACTATAAATCAAATGGACATAACAGATATGTACAGAACATTTTACCAAGACACAAATTAATATACTTTCTTTTTACCACCTCCAGAAATTTTGTCCAAAGTTGGCAACAAACTAAGTCCCAAGTGATACAAGAATTGTATAAACCTTTGTATCATATCAGACCACCATGGATTAAAATTCAATATCAATAACAACAGAAACCAGAAAAAGCCTATACATTTGTGGAAATTGAACAACCTTCTACTGAGTGCCTACTGGATCAAGGAAGAAATAAAGAAAGATCTAAAGAGCTTTCTTGAACTCAATAAAAATACGTGCATAATATACCCAAACTCATAGGACACAATGAAAGCAGTGCTAAGACGAAAGAAAGTTCATAGCCATAAGTGTGGTCATAAAGAAGATCTCATAGTAGTAACTTAGAAGGCCACCTTACAGCTCAACAACAAATAGTAGCAAGCGCACTGAAGAGGAACAGAGAGCAGAAAATAATCAACCTCTGGCCTGAAGTAAATAAAGTAGCAACAAAGAAACAACACAAAAATAGGTGAAGCAAATATTGGTTCTTTAAGAAAATCAACAGGATAGACAAACCCTTATACAAAGTAACTAAAAAGCAGAGTGAGAATACCCAAGTTAACAAAAACACAAACAATAGGGGGACAGAACAAAAGACACTGAACAAATCCAAGAAATCATTAGGCCATACTTCAAAAATCTGTACTCAACAAAACTCAAAACTCTAAAAGAAATGGAAAACTTTTTTCATACATACCAATTACAAAATGTCAATTAAGATCAAATAAACAATTTAAATATATCTACAACTCTGAAGGATCAGTCATTAAAAGACAAAAAAAAAAAAAAAAAAAAGGAAAAAAGAAAAAAAAAGCCCAGTGAACAGAATTTGCCAGACCCAAAAAAGAACTAATACTAGTACTCCTCAAATTATTCCACAAAATAGAAAATGAAAGGAAAGTAAGAGGCTCCCAGGATCAAAAAGGGATGACATTAGCTGAAATACCCAATAAAGTGGAGAGAACATGTAGAGAGCATCTCCAGAGGTTAGGCATGGCCTCAGGTTGAAAAATAGGACCACAGCTTGTCTCAATTATTTTTTCTTTTTTGGTTTTTCGAGACAAGGTTTCTCTGTGTAGCCCTGGCTGTCCTGGAACTCACTTTGTACACCAGGCTGGCCTCAAACTCAGAAATCCACCTGCCTCTGCCTCCCGAGTGCTGGGACTAAAGGCATGAGCTACCATGTCCACAGTCTCAAAAATTTTAACCCCTAAGTGCTCCTGTCTAAAGGAAATACAGAGACAAAGAGTGGAGCATAGACTGGAGGAAAGGCCATCCAGAGACTGTCCTACCTGGGGATCCATCCCATATACAGTCACCAGACCCAGGTACTATTGCTGATACTAAGATGCTCTTGCTGACAAGAGCTTGTTATAGCTGTACCTTGAGAGGCTCTGTCAGAACCTAATACACATGTAGGTGCTTGCAGCCAACCATTGGACTGAGCTTGGGGACCCCAATGGAGGAGTTAGGGAAAGGATTGAAGGAGCTGAAGAGGTTTGTAATCCCATAGGAATAACAGCAATATCAAACAACCAGGACCCCCAACCCCCAAGAGCTCCCAGGGACTAAACCACCAACCAAGGAATACACATGGAGGGACCCTTGTCTCCAGTCACATATGTAGCAGAGAATGGCCTTGTCTGGCATCAGTGGGAGGAGAGGCCATTGGTCCTGTGAAGGCTTGATGCTCCCAAGTAGGGGAATGCTAGGGTGGTGAGGCAGGAGTATATGGGTGGGTGGGGGAGCACTCTCATAGAAGCAGTGGAGAGGAGGGGATAGGATAGGGGAGTTTGTGGAGGGGAAAGCAGGAAGGGGGATAACATTTGAATATAAATAAATGAAATAACCAATAAAACAGAGAAAAATAGAAAATGAAAGGGTTCTTACATTAATTGATTGTAGTGGCATTGTCTCACATTTAAAATTCATTATAGCATATTGCACAAATAGTATTTAATATGCTACTGTGTTCTCTATGTCTTGAAAATTACGGTTTAGAACACAATCACCTGTTTTTACGAGCAATTCTTTAAGAAGAAACAACACATCACTCATGATCTGAAGACAAATATGGTCAAACAAGCTTTGTTTGTAAGCAATCATAAATCCATTACTATATAGGAATAACTTTTTCCAACACTGTGGAATTTTAGTTGGAACAAACCCATTAACAAGAAATAGATTTACAGAAGAAACAAATGCACACTTATTATTGATGCATTTTCTAGTGGAAGATACAGCTAATGGGTAGATTTCACAGGAATGGTTTTGAGTTTAAGTTTAGAACAGAGTATTTTCACAGAACTGGGAAAGCAATTGCAAAAAGGTATCTGAGTCTCTAGATGAAAAAAAAAAAAAAAAAAAAAGACTAGGCAAACAGGATCCATAATCATTGGGATGCCCTGAGTACTGTGTCCAGCCTCCTAAGGCTCTCAAGTTGTTTTCAGTGGTTGACTTTGGGTTCCATCTTAGACAAGAGACCAGGGGCATTTTCTGTAGAAAATTTATATCCTCCTTTTAGATAAATCATTAGAAAATAGACAGTTTCATAATATTGTTTATTTATAATTCTTCTTCAACAGTCTGTCACATATTGGATGAGATATTCTAGTCTCCTGCATAATTAATTTTAAGTAGGCTAACGTAAATTTCTATTTTATAGTGAAAATTGGAGTACTTTTTAATGTACATTGACAGTGGCTTTTCAGACAATGTCACTTTTTTCCCTAGGAGAAATACATATTATTTTTCTGATTACATTAGAAAACACCCCATTAGTTCTGGAGTCATTAGATGCAAAATCCTTCTACCCCACATGTAAATCAGAGTACTACAGACTACCTGTGTCTCGTTAGTTAGAACTGTTGAATCTCCCATCCATCTCAGTTATTGGATCAGAATCTGCTTTTAACTAAGGTTTTTAGGCAATGTCTATGCTGATTAAACTTTGCAACGTATTAAATTTATTTTTGCTTTTGTTCTCTGACCAGTTCAATTCCTCAAGTAAATAATTTTGATTTTCTAAGGGCACCATGATTCAAATTGTAAGATGTTCTAGGAATCTTTCTTTTTTTTAAAATTATTTTTATTTAATGTTAGAAGAACTGGAGCCACTATTACAAGGATTCAATCACACTCTTGATACTTTGTCAACATTTCTAAATCTATTAATTTATTTAACATCTGCTGCACACTTAGTTAAGCACGACTATCAATACAGCTTCAGTAACACTCTCATCTGTTCCACAGAGTGAGGTATTCAATACATAGTGGGCACCCTGTAAATCACTCATTCCCAGAAATCTCTGAAAATAAAATACACGTGGCATATGTTTCTTGAACAGATTCTCTTGTAATCAGCTAGGAGATCTTGAGACAGTACAACTGTGTGAAAAAGAGAAACCTAGACTACCGGAAGAGATACCGGGAAAAGTTTTCTTCACTAAGGGTTGAATCTGCTGTTTAAAAAGTAAATCTTTTAAAAGTTGACCTGCAAGAAAAAGCAAGTGAGGCTCTGAGTTTCCTGGGAGGGAGGGACTGCAGATTCTGCAGAAAGTTGCTGGGCTAGCTGTGTGTGTGTGACCAGGTCGGGACCTGGTCAAAGCCATCACAGGTTGTTTCCAGGACTTCCAGGGTCCCTATCTTTGCTTGGGAGGGCTGGCGTGGACAAAACAGACCGGTGGGGGTGGGGGGTGCGCGGGGGTGGGGTGGGGGAGCAGCCTGGTGGTGGGTTTCCCGGCCACACCCCCAGACGTTTTCTCCACCCATGACACCGCCTCCTTCCCTGAGCCCAGCAGCAGAGGCTGGGGAGCGAGCCAGAGGGGCGGGGGAGGAGCACGGTCCCCCCCCAAAAAGTGTGAAAGAGCAAACAGTGCTAGCCAGCGAGCTCCGGGTTCCTGCCGCCTGCAGTCCATAACCTGGTGAGCTTCAGTCTTCAGCCAGGATCCTCCCGGGCGCCTCCGGTCACCGGGGTGGGGGGTGGGGGTCAGGGACGCGGCCCAGGCGCGCTCTCAGCCGCAGGGAGGGCGGCGTGGGTCGGGCTCCCTGCGCGGGACAGACGGGGGGGAGGCTCCAGTGCTGGGCCTGGGTTCAACACCCCCGCTGCCTTGCTCGCCCCAGGCTTGGCTGGAAGGTTAAGCCAGCGGAACACGCGAACACACCACAGGGTCTGGGCCTGTTTGTGCTCGGAAACCAGCCACCAGAGCCTGGGATGGAGGCAGATGAAGGGCCTGTCCTGGCCAGCCACTTGTAAGTTGTTGCTGAGTTGGAAGGGAAGGAAAGCTGAGAGCTGAAGGCAGATTGCCAACTACCAGGAGAGGACATGGGTTTCTGGCTTTTTTTTTTTTTTAGACTAGGTGTTGCCTGGAAAGTGCAACTGACCCTGTCTGTAGCTGGACCTCTAAGTGGTCTTTGGAGGCCACTGTGCAGGTCCTGAGTTTTGACTGCACTTCCCCTCTTGCAGGAAGCTACATCCTTGAGAGCTGCAGGCTTGTAGTGTTGGGGTCAAAAAAAGAAATAAACCAAACAAGCCAAGAAGAAAAAGATGAGTCTGGAAGCTAAGTACCGTGCAGCTTCCCTGTACGTGGGTGACCTCCACGAAGATGTCACTGAGGACATGCTCTTCAGGAAGTTCAGCACAGTGGGGCCGGTGTTGTCCATCCGAATCTGCAGGGACCTGATTTCCCATCGCTCACTAGGCTACGCCTATGTCAATTTTCTCCAGGTTAATGATGCCCAGAAGGCCTTAGTCACCATGAACTTTGACGTGATCAAAGGTAAACCCATCCGTCTCATGTGGTCTCAACGGGATGCTTGCCTGAGGAGATCGGGAGTCGGGAATGTGTTTATCAAGAATCTGGACAAATCCATTGATAACAAAACCTTGTATGAACACTTCTCACCTTTTGGAACAATCATGTCTTCCAAGGTGATGTCTGATGGAGAAGGCTCCAAGGGTTATGGCTTCGTGCACTACCAGGACCGGAGAGCGGCAGACAGGGCCATTGAGGCGATGAATGGGAAACTGCTGAGGGAGAGCACTTTGTTCGTGGCCAGATTCAAAAGCCGTAAGGATCGGGAGGCTGAGCTCAGAGACAAACCAACCGAATTCACTAATGTGTATATCAAAAACTTTGGAGATGACATAGACGATGAAAAGCTCAGGGAAGTTTTCAGCAAATATGGCCAAACTTTGAGTGTTAAGGTGATGAAAGATGCCACTGGGAAGTCCAAAGGCTTTGGATTTGTGAGTTTTGATAGCCACGAGGCTGCGAAAAACGCAGTTGAAGACATGAATGGACAGGACATAAACGGGCAGACGATTTTTGTAGGCAGAGCCCAGAAGAAGGTAGAACGACAGGCTGAGTTAAAGGAAATGTTTGAGCAGATGAAAAAGGAAAGAATCCGTGCACGCCAGGCAGCTAAGCTCTACATTAAGAACTTGGATGACACCATAGATGATGAAACACTGCGCAAGGAATTTTCAGTCTTTGGGTCCATTTGCAGGGTTAAAGTGATGCAGGAAGCAGGGCAGAGCAAAGGCTTTGGCTTGATCTGCTTCTTCTCCCCGGAGGCAGCGGCTAAAGCAATGGCTGAGATGAACGGCCGCATCCTTGGCTCCAAACCCCTCAACATTGCACTGGGTCAGAAGCACTGAGCCCAGCATGATCCTACCTCGTAATCTGAGCAGCAGCTAGGAGAACTATCCTGCTCTTCATCTTTCAGGTGCTATAAGGAAGGGTAATCTTCAAAACCCAGTGGCTGCTTAATTCATTGCAATCCTACAAGGAAATGTTTCTACGAAAACATTTCATTTTATGTGAATGAAAAAAAAATGTGCGTTAGAGGTTTGGTTTGTTTTACAGAGCATATCCTCAAAAAAATTTAAAAAATCTTGTTTACTACTATTTAGAACTGTTTAGTTGGTTACATTCATATTACATTTTGAATTAAGCGAACCAAATGCTTGTATCTATTGAGTATTTTATTCTTTCAGGTTAATATCTGTGAGCTTTAATTTCTCCTATAAAAGTTGCCCATAACAAATTTAAGTTTTTTAAACTAACAAGAATCTTAACTTTTTTTTTTCAATTCAAAATGTAGAAATTGGTACACAGAATGAGGTTAAATGACATATTGCACTTCTGAGTTAATCATCCAAGCCAAAGTTCTAATATACGTGCATAAACATATGCAGGTGTGTTTGGTTTTGTTCTAGTTTAAGATGATCTTAGAGCTTTCTGGGGTTTTGGTTTGGTTCGGTTCTTACACTTTTTGTATATTTGCTGTAATCTGCTTGTTTTTTTTCTTTCTGCTTCCTTATGTTATATACATCTATCTATGCTGTTTATGGACTTTTAACTTCATCTTAAATCACATCACACCTATGTGATGCAATTTTAGGTTTTCACTAGATGCTGATGTTGTAAAAGTCATAGCTTTGCAACTCAGAAACTCCATATAACGTAAATCTTGAAAAAAAATCTTCATGTTATAATAATCTATCCTGGTTTTCAGAATATAAGTGCCTTATTTTTCTAAATCTCCACCTCCTTTTATTAGACTGTGTTAGCCCTGTACTGGACTGTGTTGCTTTTGCTCTTGGCCTTGGCTCGTGTTCTGACAAATGTGAGGTTATGTTGCTTGATGTGTGTTTTAGCATGAGTTTTATTTGACACAATTCCCACGTGATGTCTTTATTCTGTCCATAAATTTTAACTCATTTTTACACATTTTTACAAAGACACTGTCATATTGGCTTTTCACAGGCTACCTCAAATCTATTTGAAATAAGAGGTAAGAGTTATTTATGTACAACTTACTCATTATCTTAAAAATGTGACCACAGGTTGGAGACCTCATGTTATTTCTTCTGCTTTCCATTCTTTCTGGTTCTTTCATTCTTCTCCATTTTTGATTGTTTGGTTTTTTTTCTTATTACAACCTTTTAATTTATGTATTACAAGTACATTTTTTCCTTAACAAAATTTTGTGAGGAAAGTTTCATTTTGTGTTTATAAACCATATATGCTTTGCAGGTTTTTCTAATCTCACTGAGAAAAGAAAACAGTTAAAAAAAAAAAAAGTAAAAAAAAATTTTTTCTACAAATACATTCTGCTGAAATCTGCCACATATTGTCCCTAACTTTTTTTTGTGTACACTAAGACCTGATTTAGGAAAGGCGACATCAACAATTTTGTTTGAAATCATTGTTTTTTATTTGATGTTGTCAGATGCTCAAATGTAACTTACTCAAGGAATGACTTACCTATTACATGAGGGGCTTTTGACTTTGGCCAATGGGTTTTCCATGGTTCCCAAACTCTTGGGAAATATGGCTGGCTTTGCAATGCTTCTCTTCTGGTCTTGATTTCTGCCAAGATAACTTGAAGGTACGCATTCTTCCCAACTACTATTGATATGCGTCCAATTTTTTTCTGGAAAAATAAACTATAATTCAGAACATAAAATCAATTTATTTTTATGTATTGCCAAAATGTCTTACAGATATTTCATAACAATAACATTTTCTTTGTAAGTATAGGCAAATGCACATTTCCATATTGTCCAAAGACATAAATATTTTGTTAGGATCTGTCAGATTGAGCATCGTTATGACAAATAACCACTACTCTTTCATTGTATGGTTTTAATAGTTTCTTTTTTTTTAATTGTCAAACTTTCACCTGTGTCCATTGCACTAATATTTCAACACTTGTAAATTTAGTGTTTCAAGAATCTAAGCTATTTTTTCTTTTGAGTATTTGTATTCTATCACTTCAAAAACTATTTTAAACCTTACCAATGTTCTCACTTTGTTTACAGTTTGTAAAGCTGTCCCAAAGACAAATTTTGAACTCAACTTTTTCAGTATCTCATTGAGATGACATTTTTTTATTGTGATTTGTTCTAAACACTTTAAAATGTCTGTATATACACATGAGATGTACTTGTGTGTGGAGTATAAACATGGAGACAGGTAGGCAATTCATGTTGTCTTCTATTAATGTGTATGGTTCATATTATCAATATTTTTATAAACAAAACTTGTTTATATTTTGTGTAAAGAGTAGAATAAAATTTTTAGCTATGTCTTGCCTCTACACTTTTAAGCAGCATATGTTTGGGTTAGTACTGATAGAAACTATATCAGTGCTGATATACACACTTAAATCCATTGGCTTGCAGAATCTCTACCTTGATGAGTATTTTCATCATCAGAAGTACCAGAAGTTGCCAGGACTGGACAGTACAAAATGAAAACATTTTCTGGGAGATTTAATCTAGAAATGTGTCCAGATAATTGAACAATGAAAACATCTCTCTTGTGTGCACAAATAATTGATTAAACAGTTTATCATATGCACAGATATATTGTTATATCAGCTTAATAATGCAGTATCCTAATACCTTAGTAGAAATTGTATATTGCCAGTATTTAGCATACAATTTGACAGTTCATTCTCTTTAATTTTTAAATATTATTCATTCTAAATTTGTGTGTATGTTTGTGCACATGTGTGAATTTGTGCATGCATCTGCATGTGTGTGTGCATGTGTGTTTCAACAATTACATTGTATCTTCCTAGTTAACAAGTTTTCACAAATTAAAAATTTTTGTATCCAAGTGCCTTGAATAAGAAAGACAATCTTTGCTTCATTAATAAATCAAAGCTAATCCAAACAGAAATGCCTTCAGCCAGTATCTCTACTCCTTCCCCACGTATACTCCCTATCTGTTGTATAGATAACTATGATTTACAGATGATGTAACACATATGTGCCTTGTTCCAGTTTTCAAAAGTTGTCACATGGAAATTGCTAAAATATAATTTAATGTTCTCTATATTCTTCAAACCTAAAGAGACAATACTAAATAAAATTTACCCCGTCAATGATGGATATGTCTGAGTTATTTATGTTCATTTTAATTATCTGTTTCTAAGGGTAAGTGTTTATATTTCATGCTTCTAAATGTTTCATAATTCTATGACCTGAAATCTGGTTCTGTACTTATTCACAATAAAAGGATCAGTTATTCAATAGCTGTTCTAATGTGTAGCCAAGTATCATGAGGAACAGTTGACTGTTGTGTTAGTTCAGCCAGTACTCAGTGTGTGAAATCATTTAAAAAAAAATAAAAATGTCAAAAAATGCATGATGTCTTATAAATCAAAGTTTGACAGACCAATATTTGTGATGGCTTTCTTAATAACAGACACAAAGAATGATCATACCATCACTAGATGAGAGGGAACCTTAATGTTTGCTTGCTCTGTTCCTTTTCTTCTTCCCCTTCCCATTCAATAGCCTCCAGCCTTCTACCTTGGAGGCTCCACTTGAGGGAGCTTGTCTACTCTTTATCATCACCCAAGGGCATGCTGTGCACAACCAATCTGGGATAAGATTTGCATTCTAGGTGCCTTAAGATGGGGAATAACTTCCTCACATATGTGCTTGAGTGACTGCCTGCATGTGAAAACTACTGCAATTAAAAACATAAAATTCATGCAAAATGTTGGGTGCTTAGGATTATTTTTCTCTATTTTCTTTTGGAATATGGTTCATAATATGATTTTACAAGCATACCAGTAATTGTATATTTTTACTTTTATGATTGTATTTTGGCTCCTATTAACAGAAAAAACTAACTCAAACTGCAAAAGTATGTTGATTTCCAAAAAATACTCAGAGTTAAGGATTGTCAGTCAAGTTGGATCAGGTTTGTGCATACTTTACTTGGTGTCTCCTGCTCATCACTTTCAATACCTTGGGTTTTTTTTTTGTTTGTTTGTTTGTTTATTTATTTATTTATTTATTATATGTAAGTACACTGTAGCTGTCTTCAGACACTCCAGAAGAGGGCGCCAGATCTCGTTACGGATGGTTGTGAGCCACCTTGTGGTTGCTGGGATTTGAACTCTGGACCTTCGGAAGAGCAGTCGGGTGCTCTTACCCACTGAGCCATCTCACCAGCCCCAATACCTTGGTTTATATTATCTGCCACTTATGTGGTGAATGTCCCTATCAACACAGAAACACAGCCTGAATCAGAAGGCAATGGTATTCTCTAGAAACCACCCCTCTCAATTCTTATTGCTTAGTTTATGTACAGATATTCAAAAAGATCTGCCACTGTCATAGTGAAAAGTATCAATTTCCAAGTTTTCTTGTGGAATGTGGTTTTGGTGGGGAAAAATGGGATGTACATGGACATATTTTGGAACAAACAATACCCTAGAAGGTTTTCTATTGTCTGTATCTAAATTAGAGTTAGAATTTTCTCAAGTTTTAAAATTATTTACAGATAGTCCTCTTTAGTCATTTATTATAGATTTTTTAATGTTGTCTTTTCAAATAGTATAGCTAATGATTTCTTCCTACTTCCTTTTGCATCATCACCATGGGAAATAAGTCACACAGATTTATAGCAGTAGTAAGTATAAAGTGAAGTTTGTTCTTATTTGGTAAAAGGATTCGTGTTGTTATTTGACAGCATTACCTATTAGAGCTAAAGAGCATACTGAAATCTACAACTGAAAAGATCCAATTTAGTTTAGTCATCAGAATTACCAATTCACATAATTATCAAAAGAAATGAAATGGTCAGAACTGAATCAACAGAGATCACATTTAATAAGCTATTGTTTTCTTGACTTTCAGTTCAATATAGCCCCAGTCTGTGTCATTTACGCACTCACTAATATCTCAATTAAAAATGAGGAAGAAAGACTCTTTAATAAACTCTGTAAACCAACTATTGTTATATACTACTTAATAAATTTAAAGAAAAACATATCCTACTGGCAAATATTAAGAAAGTTCTAGAAAGTTGTATATTAACAAAATGGATAAAACTCTATATACCTGTACTAAACTCAGAGTAACAAACATACTTGACTTGCAGTTGTTAAGTTCAGATTGTATTGCACGTTTACTAAGCAATAATAAATGCTTTTGCTCTTTGTTGACTTTGTTTCCTAACTTAGCTTAGAGTTCAATAATTGACTTCACCCAGCAAGAGAGGAAAATTATCTTTAGTGTCATTCTTTGGTAAGAGGGCAGAAACTTAGGTTATTAGAGATATCAGGAGCTTTACACACATAGTTTATCAGACTGTGTTAATTCATGTGTGTTTACCTCACTTGGTCATTAATAATAAATAACTCCAAATGTTAAGGATCATCATGTACTAATAGTATATTTTTGAATTCCGAAGTGAGTGTTACAAAAATCCTATTAATATCAAAGGTTTTTACACTCAGTGAAGATTGGGGTGATGTTTCATTTGTGCTTGCCTTTCAAGTCAGTCTTGCTACTAGGAGTGCCATGTCTTAAGGACCGTCCTCTGGCAGCCTCTGGCTCACTACACTGTGCAGTCTGTGTCATCTGTGAATGCATGCCAATATCATACTAATATATGATAAATTCTGAGTTACAGTCACAGTTAACTTAGGTAAATAAAGTGCTTATCCTAATATTTCCAACATATCTTACACAGTGAAGTGCCTCAAAGTTTTTAAACGTTTTTTTAAACTTTCATGCCCACACATGAGTTTACAATAACTTTGCTGAATTATTGTGAGAACTATAAATTGCAATCTAATACAATTTGTTAATGTTATGTTTTATTAAAAAATAAATAAAAGCCAGAGATGTTTTTGTAGAGGTGCAGTATGGTGCAGAGTGTCTCTATGGGTCTATTCTGAGGCATCCCTTCCCCTGAGGTATCAGCCAAATTTATTTATGGCATGGGGAGGAGATTTGAGGGGGTAGTAAAGACAGAGAAAGGTAGAGAGAGAAAGAGAGTGACACAGTGAGAGGGAGAGGGAGTCAAGGATGGAGGGAGGGAGAGAGTAGAGGAGTAGAAGCTGGCCATGAGTATGTGAAGAGAGAGAGGGGGGGAGGGGAATATGGAGAGAGGGGACAGAGGGAAAAGGGGAGGAGAGCAAGACAAGAGCAGGAGGGCCAGAGATTGAGGAGGGGACAAGCAGTTCCATTTATACTGTTAGGCATATCTGTCTATTGCCAGGTAATTGTGGGGTGGAGCTTGGAAGGAATACTAACAGTTACTGTGTTCATTATCATTTTATTCAAAATACTTACAGAACTGTAATTATATTTAGAACACTGACAAGCAGTATGTTGGTGATCTGCAGAAACAATACTTTTCTACTTCTCTTTCTTTCAGTTCCCACTTAGGTGATATTGGAATTCAAAACTTAATGATAATATTCTCCTCTCAAGAAACCAATCATGGCATTCTCTGCTGTTACATAGAATGTAGTTCTTGCTAAAGTCAATGGGACTTAATTCTATTACTCTCCTTTATCTTTTCATTCTTTTGTTGATTTAATGCTACTAGTTCAACATTCTAGAAAGAACCTAGTCTCCTTTATGCTCTATTGAAGTGAAATGTCCCCTGTCCCACTCAAAGGCTTAACATGTTAATGGACAGGAAGTTATATATAGCAAGAAACAAACATCATATTTCAATTTGCTTTTGAATAACTGTTGGCAGAATTTATTTATGTACAAAACGTTGATACTTAAAAGAGTTTCTAAAATTTTATAATTTTAATTATATTTGAAAGTAATCAAACACAAATAAAAATTTAGCAGTTCTGAAAGCTATTCATTTCAATAAACTTTTATAAACTTAGAACAGCCATTCAGAAAAAAGTTGCGATCCTTGTGACAGGAACTGTTAGGAAGTTCTGTCTCTCTCAAACAATAATATCTGCAGTAACAGAACAGTCACAAATGCAGGAAATGCTCTAATCTTAACATGGCTTGCTTGCTTCCTTTTTCCGCTTGTTCTTCATGTGGAGCTATTCTCTCTCTCTCTCTCTCTCTCTCTCTCTCTCTCTCTCTCTCTCTCTCTCTCTCTCACACACACACACACACACACACACACACACACACAATCTTGAACTAAACTGTGCTCCCATCATGTTTGACGCAGCATTCATTCAAGTGTCTGGCAAAGCTCCAGCCAATATCAGGAGACATTACAAGATTTATTCCTGGCCTTCAATGGTTAGTCCACCATTTCTCATTTGCTACTTGATAAACTTACTTTAGAAAAAAAATCTGTTTAATTTCTCCTTTTACTCCAAGTAACAACTATTAATTTGCCACATTGTTTAGAAGTTATATTCCTTCAACATCATTTCTTGTTTAGGCCATTAAAAGTATGAATGGATAGTAGAAAGTTCAACTATTCTAGAAGAAAGATCACTATGGTCTATGTATAATCTCAGCATTAATGATACTGACTCAGGAGGATTTCTAAAAGATTGAGGTTAGTCTGTGCTACAAAATGAGTTCCAGTTAAACAGCCTATGACATAACAGGATATTGTGGTAAAATAGATAGAGGGTGGGAAGAAAATACTTTTTAATATTCTAATAAAATAATATAGATAATTTTTCATAATAATCTTGTAAACATGCGAGTAGATCCTCTGACATATTTTCACTGAGTTTATGAATTTTCAGCAGAAAAAATCTGGATAGAAAACCAGCAAAATCATTAGAGGTACCTACATCTTCCCTTAAAGAGAATCCTAATGTTCTTAACACATGAAGAATGAAAAATAATGTACACATGTGCTTGGCAGGAAAAGTCACGATCCAAGAAGGAAAACTTCCCAATATTTAAGGAACATGTGTAAGAAGGAGATATTTGTGAAAACAGGTTTTGATTCAGAGTGAAGCAGAGAGGAAGACACGACTGGCCGTCATGTTCAATTGAGAACTAGACTTCTCAGACAACAACTGTGGCAAAACTCCATTTATTTCTGGAAAAAAAAACATAGAGGGAAAAAGTCATGTAACTAGAATCTAAATTGACAAAAATAGGGGTATTAGGAAGAATAATTGCAGGTAAATTGAGGGACAGTACCAATGATGGTAAATATCAGAAAATATAATGGAATGGTTTTAGTTTTCTTCTATGATTCTAAGATTGAAGGTTTTTTTCTTTTCACTTTTCATTTATTTATTTATTTATTTATTTATTTATTTATTTATTTATGAGCATCTCAAATGTTGTTCCTCTCCCAGTCAACCCTCTGCCTTCCTCTCCCAGTCAACCCTCTGCTTTCCCATTCTCTTCTGAGAGGGTGATGTCCCCTGGGTATCCTTCAGCAACCATGGCACATCAAAATACAGGGGATCTTAAATGATCAAATTGGAGTATCCATCCTACATTGTCATTTCTTTGAATTATAAATAGAAAGAACATCATATTTCAGTAGTGTCTAAGTGACACTCACCCTCATGAAATGACCCAGCTATAATTATAATAGTACTGGTATTAGTTTCCTGGGACATATGAGTAACCAAATGGGTTGCAAACAGAACCTCAGTTTATTTTTTCATAATCCCAGAGGCTAGATTTGGAAAAGTATATCACAGTGGGTATATTTTTTTGGGACTAGAAGTCAACCTCTTTTTATGTCCTCATGTGGCCTTCCTACATGCATTTTGCTAGCTCTCCCTCTGTTCATTTTCCATCATTGTATGAGGATTCTGTTCAAATTCAATAGAACTCTCACTGACAAATTTGCTTACCCCTAAAGATTCTATATTTAATCGGTAACTTTCTTAAGCATTGTATTTGAATATGTACATAGAGAGAAACACAATGCAACAATTAAAATAAGACAAAGCCACTGTCTTCCCAAAGAAAACTTACACAAAAGGGCAAGCACACAGCCATAAACATGTTCTCCAATTTCACATCAATCAGATGTTGAGTGTGGTTGGTGCAACTATAATGCCTGTACTCAGAAGAGAGTGGTAAAAGGATAAAGTGTTCATGAGAATTTGTGCTACAGGTCAATCTGCAGGAAACCTGCTCCATGAGAGAAGCCTGGCTATAGTTATATAAATTAATTAATAATGCATTCATTCATTTAGTCAGGCACAGACTTGAATGTTTTAGAAAGCATGAAAAACTGCCAAATACAAGTACATACAAATAGAAATGAGATGGGTCAATACAATGTCAATAGAGATTCAACTCTCAGAGAAATGAGTATACGCTAAAAAGAAAAACTATGAAAATGACATTTAAACAGGAAGAAATACACTAATACGTATGCATGTAATGCCAGACTATTTAAAACAAAGGTGTACACAGAGATATATATACATGCTTGCATATATTAATTATGAAGTTTTCACATTTTTTTGCCTCCTAAACTCAACATTTTTTAAATTCTTTTTTTATTAGATGTTTCCTTCATTTACATTTCAAATACTATCCCCTTTCCTAGTTTCCTCTCCAAAAATACCCTCTACCCCCATCCCCCTGCTTCCCACCACACCCACTCCTACTTCCTGGCCCTGACATTCCCATATACTGGGGCATAGAACCTTCTCAAGACCAAGGGCCTCTCCTCCCATTGATAGCCAACTAGACCATTCTCTGCTACATGTGCAGCTAAAGACACTAGCTCTGGGGATACTGGTTAGTTCATACTGTTGTTCCTTCTATAGGGCTGTAGATCCCTTCATCTCCTTGGGTACTTTCTCTTACTCCTTCACTGGGGGCCCTGTCTTCCATCCTATAGATGACTGTGAGCATCCACTTCTATATTTGCCAGGCACTGGCATAGCCTCACACGAGACAGCTATATCAAGGTCCTGTCAGCAAAATCTTGTTGGTATATGCAGTAGTGTCTGGGTTTGGTGGTTGTTTATGGGATGGATCCCCAGGTAAGACAGTCTCTGAATGGAGTCTAAAAATTGTTAATGTGAGGGGATCCTTTACTGTTGTCATAAGCTTTTCTAATTAATTTTCAAACTAGTTTTATAGCCTAAACTGAAAAAGCCAAATGACTAAAGTACGAAGAACTTTGAAATAAGTTTCATAAGTGAGAAAGAATGAACAGATGTGCTGCTACTTGAATATAATCCAGAAAAAAATAGGGTTTACTATCTTGAGACCTAAAAAGATAAAGTTTTTACCCAGGGTAGCAGATCATGATTCACTTATGTTTATCACTAATTTTGTAGTAACTGCATGTCAGCGGCTCTGTTAACAAATAGAGCTCTGAAAGTTAAAATATTTTAATAAGATAAAAAATCTTATAAGTTTCCAGTGCAGATTGAATATAAATAAGTTATAAAACCTTTTCTTAGATTTATTGATTATACAATGAAATATTCTTTAAGCCAAGTAATGATATTGTATCTTTCCTAGGTACTACAAAATGTTCTCCTTGAGAAAACTGACCATTTTTATACCTTAAAAGAAACATTAAGATTTTCAAAAATAATAAAAGTCATTCAAAAGACGAAACTTTTCAATAAAATTTGAACTCTATGACATTGTTGAAAGAGAAGTTCAGTTCTTTGAAATAACACAACTTGTTAAATCAAAATGAAAATTACATTTTAAAATGAACTCATCAGATTCTATAAGACACTAGTGAAGTGAAATCATATGAAAATGATATAAATAACCACATTCCCTGAGAAAATGAGATAATACTGAATCAAGAGATATGGCTCAGCACATAAGAGCATTCCTTGATCATTCAAAGAACCTGAATTAAGTCTCAATACCAATGCAGGCAAACTACAGTTCCACTCTGAGAGAAGCGATGCTTTCTCTGGCTTCCTTAGGTGCACACTTACACACACATTCACACACAGACACACACAGAAAGAGAGAAACTGAGAGAGAGAGCGAGAGAGAGAGAGAGAGAGGGGGGAGAGGGAGAGGGGGAGAGGGGGGGAGGGAGAGGGGGAGAGAGAGAGAGAAAGAGAGAGAAAGAAAGAAGGAGGAGGAGGAGGAGGGGGAGGAGAAGGAGAGAGAAAGGGAGAGAGAAACTCTTAAATTTTAAATAAGGACTTAAAAACCAACAATAAAGTTATTAAAAAATACAAAACAAAAATAATCCAGAAAAATTTTGTGGGAATTTTTAAATATCCTAACACCATTTTAAAAGTATTGAATAAATGAAATATCTACTACTCTTGTGGTATTTTTGATTATACATACATATATGCACATAGATAGATAGATAGATAGATAGATAGATAGATAGATAGATAGATAGATAGATAGAAAAAACAAAACCTAAAATTCTAAGCAATTATCCAGTACACAAGAGATCTTGAGAAAAGTGTGATTTCACTTCCCACCTAAATAATGTTAAAGTAACATTTCCTAGCAAATGTAGCTAAAATCAGACTTTATAAATACCTATCTACAGTAATAAAATAATTGTACTTATAGATAAAGTCAGTAGTTACCAAGTATCACACAATGTATAGTCTACTCAAGTCTTTTGTATGGATTTTTATAAGTATAGCTGTATATGCATAATCAGATACATATACAAATACATGTGTGTATGCTATCTACAGGAATATTTCAGGAGTGCATTTTTACTTTCAGTAATGTATTGAATTATTATCTACTCTTTTGCCATCCACGTTTGTAAGAAAACTTTGATGAGTAATATGGGTAGTAATGTTATTTTTTTTTGCTCAATATTAATTTAAACCAGTATACATCCTTGTAAGAGTAATCAAGAAGTGAGGACTCTTTGCCATTAGTGTTGTCAAGTAACAGCACATATAAGAAGCAATGAGCATTATTAGCTTAAAAAAAAGATGTTTTCATTATGCAATTATTGCTTGAGGAATCATTAGTGGTAACAAAAGCTTTATGAATCAGCTAAACATATGTCTTATTCTAAAATGTATACCCTTCTAATATACGGTAATCCCTTGATTCAAGATTACCTTAGAAATATAAAGAGGACCTAAAACTAAATAATTTCTGTTAGAAAATGAACATGTAAATTATCAGCTAAATTACTTGTACTTAATTAGTCACTTTGTATAATGACAGTCATTCTCTTTGGGTCTTTTCATTCTGTTTGATAATGCCCTGCAATGTTATTTAAGTTCTAATTATTGTACAGGCCCTGCAGAAATGTACTGTTAATCTAAATATGCAGGTCTGAGCATCTCTGGCACTCCTGCACTCCTGAGGCAAACTGCAATGCTTAATGTCTGCTAAAGAGGTCTGTATATCATTCAGACTGTGGGATGATAATAATCCTTTCTTTTTAAAAATATTTATTTTAATATTTGAGATTATAATAGAGTTCTTCTCTTTCTTTCTTTCAAATTCTCTCATATGCCTTTCCTTAATCTGTCAAATTCAATGCCTCTAGTTTTTAATTTTTCTTCTTATTGGAGACAGGGGGGAAAAGAAGCCTTTTGGATACCAGATTGAATGATTAATACTGTTGGTTTATTTAGTTTTTACACTTTAAATTTCTGAATTTCAAAACTGCCTTCACATTTAAATATGCATTTTCTTCCAGGTAGTGTTAAAATAACCAAGTTGCAGTTACTATAACCAAATAAGAAGTAGGTACTATTAATCATACTATAATTTTCTTGAATTACTCTAAAATTGTTACAGCAATATTTTTATAAATAATTCACTTAGAGTGCCATGCACTTAATGCATAAAGGAAGGAAAATGAAAACTGTTTATTTTGTAGATGCTTATTTTATGTCTAGTGTATGTAGTATAGAGCTATAGGAAGGAAGAAGTTTCCTGTATCAGTATATTTAGTGTCCAGGAGAATGTGTGTGTGAAAATATAGAAGGAGTTTTGTGAGTCTACAGAGATGTTGGCTAGAGTGTATGGATAATTGTGAATGGAAATGAAGAAAATATCAGGTTTAGATTAACAAAATAATGAGATAGCTGGTCATCATAGCTCAGGCCAGATAAAAACAGTCATATCACAGCTGCTGAGACAAAGTGTTTAAGTTGCCTGGAATTTACAACCATTTCACATGTAAATGATGAACACAATCCACACCAGTTTCATGCATAGCAATCTGGAGCACCAGGAAGTTAGAGAGAGATTGCATTTACTGCTTTCTGAAGAGGTAAAAGAATTTATAGTAGGAAAGCAATTCCATCTATGGGACATAAGGAATTGCAAGTATCTGCCTCTAAGTGTGAGATGATAAGAGTATATAGTAGACCTTTAGCAAATATTATGCAATAGTTTCTTAATTTTGAAATGCATAAAGATAGTTTAAACTAACCATTGTGAAAAACAACTTAAAAGTGTGCCAGTTATCAAGACAGGCACTCTGTAGACACATTCAAAAGAAACATGGTAGTATAATTTTAACATTTAAAGCCGGGCAGTGGTGGCACACGCCTTTAATCCCAGCACTTGGGAGTCAGAGGCAGGTGGATTTCTGGTTTCTGAGTTCAAGGTCAGCCTGGTCTACAGAGTGAGTTCCAGGACAGCCAGAGCTGTACAGAGAAACCCTATCTCGAAAAACAAAACAAAACAAAATAAAACAAAAAAAATTAATGGTAACTAACAACATTTACATTGATATCTAAATTTTCAAAAATTTTAAAGAACAACTGTGTTTATCTCTTTATACAAAAAGCACAAATAATGCAAAATATGTTGAACGACTTGGTAATCAAGAAAATTAATCATAGCAAGTGCTTTGGAAGTCATTTTTATGGTAATGAAAAGCAGCTCAAATATTAATATGCAATATTGTTTTCAGACAAATCAATAAGAAAAATAAAATTTTGCATTTGTCATATCACAGTTGTTCACAAATTTCCAACAGAGAAAAAATAATAATAGGAAATCTTTGAGCAAACCAGTCTGCAAATCACAGTTTGTCATTTTTAACAACATTAAAATAGGTTCACAAGGAAATACTCCCTGCTCTGATATTGCCCATACAACAGATGGAACACTTACATGGGTTAGTGGGTAACAGGAGTTTATGACCAACTTAAAAAAGAAACACCAGGTGTTTTTTGCAAATTATTACATTATTCATCAACAACACTTCACTGCCAAGAATGTTTGAAAAAAGCTTCAAAAGGCAATGAAATTGCTTGACTATCAGTACACAAAGTACAAAAATAATTAATGAAAAATACATTACAATCTAGGGATTGCTTTGTAAATTTTGATTCCTAACATTGGTCTGAAATGATTTCAAAAGATTTTGTTGGTTTCTTAAGGATTTCTTTTAATCAGAGTAAGCAAAATAAATGACATTACACAGTTCTTTACTTTGGCTCATACATTTGCAATGTGGAGGCACATTTTCTTAAGTAAGCAGAAATCAGATGTTACAGATCAATATGGTGTAACTTTCTCTTGGGATAGAAAATGGCAGACATGTACATTGTTTAGATATAACATCAGCTATTTTTATAAAATCTATATTACACATGATCTTCCTCACTTTAATATGTAGTATTGGTTGGTGTATAATGTAGGTTTACATTATTTTGATTTAGAAGTATTACTACTATTTGGTCATTATTAAAAAAATTATTATTTCAATTCACTGAATTATAGTATTGAATCAAGTTGCTGTAATGAATGTGGAATGGGTTTATAATAATCAGGAGGAAAACCACTTTGATCTGCATAAGTATTTGAGTATACTTATCTAGTGCTTACTCACCACCCTCTTTTTACTAATTTATTTATTTATTTTATTTATTTATTTATTTTACTTATTTATTTACTTTTTACTCATATACTACTTTACATGTTTCTTGTTTTTCTTGTTTTCATTATGTTTCATTTTCTCTCTGATACTATGTTCTTCCCACACTTTCCCCCCACCTCTCTCTCCTTTTTTCATTTTCTTTCATTGTTACTCTCCTCTAATACATAAGGAGCACTGAGTGAATATTAAACAGGTAGAATGGGAAGGAAAAAGACAATTCCTTCAGGAAGGAATACTCGAGAGTTGTGAAGATGAAGACTTGTGGTGAAAAAAGCATCATGTGTTTATATACTATTTAATTCATTTCCCCAATCACATTCAAATTATGGTTTATTTTATTTTATGAAAACCCAGAAACTAGAAACGTCTCTCTCTCTCTCTCTCTCTCTCTCTCTCTCTCTCTCTCTCTCTCTCTGCCAAAACATTTTTAATTGGATATTTTCTTTTCTTTTAATTTTTAATATTTTTATTACATATTTTCCTCAATTATATTTCCAATGCTATCCCCAAAGTCCCCCATACCCTCCGCCACTTCCCTACCCACCCAGTCCCATTTTTCTGGCGTTCCCCTGTACTGGGGCATATAAAGTTTGTGTGTCCAATGGGCTTCTCTTTCCAGTGATGGCCGACTAGGCCATCTTTTGATACATATGCAGCTAGAGTCAAGAGCTCCGGGGTACTGGTTAGTTCATAATGTTGTTCCACCCATAGGGTTGCAGATCCCTTTATCTCCTTGGGTACTTTCTCTAGCTCCTCCATTGGGAACCCTGTGATCCATCCACTAGCTGATTGTGAGCATTCACTTCTGTGTTTGCTAGGCCCCGGCATAGTCTCACAAGAGACAGCTATATCTGGGTCCTTTCAGCAAAATCTTGCTAGTGTATGCAATGGTATCAGCGTTTAGAAGCTGCTTATGGGATGGATCCCTGGATACGGCACTCTCTAAATGGTCCATCCTTTCATCACAGCTCCAAACTTTGTCTCTGTAACTCCTTCCATGGGTGTTTTGTTCCCAATTCTAAGAAGGGGCACAGTGTCCACACTTTGGATATTTTCTTTAATTACATTTCAAATGCTATCCCATTTCCCGGTTTCCCCTCTGGAAAACCCCTAACCCATTCTCCCTCCCCCCCCCTGGTCCCCCACTTCTATGAGGGTGCTCTCCCACCTACCCACCCGCTTCTGCCTCCACACTCTGACATTCCCCCACATTGGGTCATCGAGGCTTCACAGGACCAAGGGCCTCTTCTACTATTGATGCCCCACAAGGCCATTCTCTACTACATATGCAGCTGGAGCTATGGGTCAGACCATATGTACTCTTTGGTTGGTGTTTTAGACCCTGGGAGCTCTGGGCTATCTGGTTGTTTGATATTGTTCTTCCTATGGGGCTGCAAACCCCTTCAGCTCTTTTTGTCCTTTCTCTAACTCCTTCATTGGGGACTCTGTGCTCAATCCCATAAGTATTTCCCCCCCTTCTAAGTAGGACTGAATCATCTACACTTTGGTCTTCTTTCTTCTTGAGTTCCATGTGATCTATGGATTGTATCTTGGATATTCTGAGCCTTTGGCTCATATCCACTTAGTGAGAGCATACCAAGTATGTTCATTTGTGACTTGGTGACCTCACTCAGGATGATACTTTCTAGTTCCATCCATCTGCCTAAGAATTTTATCAAGTCATTGTTTTTAATAACTGAGTAGTACCCGCTTGTGTAAATTTACTGTATTTTCTGTATCAATTTCTCTGATGAAGGACATCTGTGCTCTTTCCAGATTCTAGATAGTATAAATATGGCTACTATGAACATAACAAGCATGTGTCCTTGTTATATATTTGGGTATATGCCCAGGAGTGATATAATTGGTTCCCAGTAGTACCATGTCTAATTTTCTGAAGAACTGCCAGACTGATTTCCAGAGTTGTTGTACCAGCTTGCAATCCCACCAACAACAGAGGAGTGCTCCTCTTTCTCCACATCCTTTCCAGCATCTGCTGTCACCTGAGTTTTTGATCTTAGCCATTCTGATTGGTGTGAGGTGGAATCTCAGTGTCATTTTGATGGGGCTGGAGAGATGGCTCAGCTGGTAAGAGCACTGACTACTCTTCCAAAGGTGCCAAGTTCAAATCCCAGCAACCACATGGTGGCTCACAACCATCTGAATGAGACCCCCTCTTCTGGTGTGTCTGAAGACAGCTACAGTGTATTTAGATATAATAATGATTTGCATTTCCTGATGACTAAGGATGTTCAACATTTTTTTTAGGTGCTTCTTGTCCATTTAATATTCTTCATGAGCATAGACTAAGATGAGAGAGGAAACAATGGCTCTTCTGTTAGCTACTCTTACCCACACTGAGGTATATTTGCCTTTCTGTGACAGTATTTTGAGAAGCCCACACCAGTTCTCTCAGGGTGCTTCACATTCTTCTAAGATTTTCTATTTCCCATGATTAATTATATTTTTACTTATCTCCCACTCTAATTAAAAAGTAATATAAATATGCTTATTTTAAGTACATTCACAATTTACTTTATTATAGCATAATTATTTTCATATCTAACCTAAGCAATTCTATAATATCAAAATACTGTATTCCTCTAAACAAATTTTCCACACATGGTTTTTAATAATAACTATTATTCATACATTTAGTACACTAATGCATTCACATTAAGGTTTTAAATGCAGTAATACACAAAAACTCATTTTTTATTTAAATGAATTTTCTAAAGTTTTCCAGTGTTTCAATCTATAAAGATAATATACACAGAGAACTGTTCAAGACTGGTTTACATAAATCTACTTTATGTTAAAACTACCTTTTGATCTCCATCATAGAGTCATCCATTTAGTCATCGCCTTTTCATTTACTCTATAATTATTTCCCAGTTAATATTTCTGTTGTTTTGATTAAACACCATGATCAAAACTACTTGGAGTTGAAAGGTTTTATTTAGCTTATGCTTGAAAGAACAGTAACTCAAACTGTGCAGGAATCCGAAGGCAAAATAATGATGTGAAGGCCATGGATGGGTGCTGCTTCTCAGCTTACTAGCTGCTTGCTCCCCATGGTTTGCTTAGCCTGCTTTCTTACATAATCCAGGACCCCCAGCCCAGGGATGGAACTACTCACTGTGGGCTGGGCCCTCTCACATCAATCACTAAGAAAATGATCTACAGGCTAGCCTTCAGCAGAATTTTATAAAAGCATTTTCTCAGTTGAGTCTCCCTTCTCTCCAATGACTTTAGCTTACACCAAGTTGACATAAAACTAGAGAGCACATAATTTAATGTGTGTGTGTGTGTATGTATGTATGTATGTATGTTTGTATGTATGACAATGAAATAAAATTAGAATTTTGAACAAGAAAAAGATTACTTGTGTGAATAAGGTTCTGTACAAATCATTAAAAAAATTCTTGGCCCAATTAAGAATATCCTAAATTTTAAAGTGTTCTTAATTCCTAAGCATGGGAGAACATTGTTGGTACTGATGATCTGACATATGCTTTAGCAAAGTTTATATTAAAAAAAAACAGCAGATTTTTATGACTAACAAAATGCATTTTACTGGCATGTGATGGAAAATGAACCTATTGATGTATTTTAGGCTTTGTTACAATCCCACTTAAAGGCTTAACCAACATTTCTCCTGTTTTTCTATGAGCTGCCTCCTCTAAATTCAGTACTTGTATCAGAGTATGGATCTTTATACTGAGCAGTAGCACCTTGCAGGGATGCCATTCAGGTTTATGTGTCTTCAGTTAAGAAAGCATAAGATCTGAGTTTCAGCATTGATAACATTAGAGGTTGCTTTCCAGCAACTGACTATGATATTAAACTAAGTTTATAATTAAGTTGGTACCAAATGTCAACACACTCTCTAATAAAACAGTTAAGTGGTTACAGAGCATATATTGCTGGTTACCTGATAATATTTGAACGATTTGTAAGGAGTAATGCATTATGTATGTGTGGTTTACCTTGTTTAAAAGTTTCATGTAAAGGACTGTTGCCCATCATGTACATCAGATCTCCTAGCTTTTGATGACTAGGGTTCCCTGCATAGGAAAGCAGGCAGACCCTCAATCCACCTCAAGTAATATGGTCTTTCCATGACAGACTCTACTTTCTAACATAAGAAGACATTAAACATAATTAATAGAAAAACTACTAAAGTATGTTTATACTAATAAAAGTAAAAATAAGTTACATTTTCCATCAAAACATGTATTTCCTTCAAACAAATGAATTCCCCATTAACTCAAGATTATTTTATAAACCATATTAATTTTGCACATAGACAACAGATTGAAGGACATTTACTTTGTGGTTTCCTTCACATACTTCATTTTAATTTGTTCATTTCTTGAGTCTGGTTCAATTTTCCTAGACAATATGGGATTCTCATGTTTCTTTCCCCTCTCTGGAATGGGCTGACATTTTCTTCTTTGGAATTTGATGAATTCTTTTCTGCTTCTCCAGTAAAAGTTTATTTTGTGAAACCTACCAAATAGACAGAAGTCACAAAGGCATATTAGAAATAAGCAAACTCATTTTTAAAGAAGCAGAATACTGAATATGGGGAAAGCATCTAAAAATATATGGCCTTCATTATGGTGATATATATTCCTGTTGCTTAGATGTCAGTGAAGCAATTACGTTAATTGAACAGTTGTTGAGCTCAAAGGGGGATTTGTTTTCACTTATTGAACTAATTATGAGGGTTTTTTTTCTGTAACTTTCATGAAAATTGGCAAAGATAATATTCACATTCTATGTTAATGAGGAAACTATCTATAGGGTACATTCCATAAGAATAATCTAGAAATTAGCATCTGCTGGTTTGGGATATAGTTCTGTTGGTAAAGTGCTTTCATGGCATTCATGAAATCCCAGCACCTTAAAAACCTGTTTTGTTGGCACAGCCTGTAATCCGTGTACTTGCAAAAAAAATGCTGCAGAAGGATTAGAAATTTAAGGTCATCCCAGTTACATAGTAGTTGTTTATGGCCAGGATGGTCAGGACACTTTATTTCCAAAACCAAAATAATAACTATCCACATGAGAACATTAACTCAACCCTGTGAAAGTAGTATACTTCATGTTACTGAAGTTTTATATTTGTTGCTGAATATATAACTATAAATTATAGGCAGGAATATGGGAGTAGTTATGCAAGTAAAGAATTTGTCATGCAAACATGAAAGCCAGGGTCAAAAATAAAATTGCAAAGCTTCTGTAAGACAAAGGACATTGTCAAGAAGACAAAAAGGCCACCAACAGATTTGGAAAAGACCTTTACCAGCCCTAAATCAGATAGGGGATTAATATTCAATATATATAAAGAACACAAGAAGTTGGATTGCAGAAAACCAAATAACCCTATTAAAAGATGGGGAACAGAGCTAAACAAAAAATTCTCAACTGAGAAATACTGAATGGCTGTGAAGCACCTGGAAAAATGTTCAACATCCTTAATCATCAGGGAAATGCAAATCAAAACAACCTTGAGATTCCACCTCACACCAGTCAGAATGGCAAATATCAAAATCTCAGGTGACGGCAGATGCTGGCAAGGATATGGAGAAAGAGGAACACTCCTCCATTGCTGGTGGAATTGCAAGCGGGTACAATGACTCTGGATATCAATTTGGCTGTTCCTCAGAAAATTGGAGGTAGTTCTACCAGAAGATCCAGCAACACTACTCCTAGACATATACCCAGAAGATCTTCCAACTTGTAATAATGTCATATGCTCCACTATGTTCATTGCAGCCTTATTTCTAATAACCAGAAGGTAGAAAGAACACAGATGTCCCTCAACAGAAGAATGGATACAGAAAATGTGGTACATTTACACAATGGAGTACTACTCAGCAATAAAAAACAATGAATTTATGAAATACTTAGGCAAATGAACGGATCTGGAGGATATCATCCTGAGTGAGGAAACCCAATCGCAAAAAAACAAACACATAATATGCACTCACTGATAAGTGGGTATTAGCCTAGAAACTTAAAATACCTAAGATACTATAAATAAGGCTGCTATTAAAAAGAATGAATTTATGAAATCCCTAGGTAAATGGATGGACCTGGAGGGCATCATCCTGAGTGAGGTAACCCAATCACAAAGGAACTCACACAATTTGTACTCACTGATAAGTGGATATTAGCCCAGAAACTTAAGATACCCAAGATATAAGATACAATTTGCTAAACGCATGAAACTCAAGAAGAACAAAGACCAAAGTGTGGACACTTTGCCCCTTCTTAAAATTGGGAATAAAACACCCATAGAAGGAGTTACAGAGACAAAGTTTGGAGCTGTGACAAAAGGATAGACCATCTAGAGACTGCCATATCCGGGGATCCATCCCATAATCAGCTTCCAAATGCTGACACCATTGCATACACTATCAAGATTTTGCTGAAAGGACCCAGATATAGCTGTCTCTTGTGAGACTATGTCAGGGCCTAGCAAACACAGAAGTTGATGCTCACAGTCAGCTATTGGATGGAACACAGGGCCCCCAATGGAGGAGCTAGAGAAAGTACCCAAGGAGCTAAAGGGATCTGCAACCCTATAGGTGGAACAACATTATGAATTAACCAGTACCCCGGAGCTCTTGACTCTAGCTGCATATGTATCAAAAGATAACCTAGTCCACCATTACTGGAAAGAGAGGCCCATTGGGAGTGGGTGGATAGGGGAGTGTCAGGGGGAGGGTATGGGGAACTTTTGGGATAACATTGGAAATGTAAATAAGGATAATACCTAATAAAAATATTTAAAAAATACCTAAGATACAATTTGCAAAACTCATGAAACTCAAGAAGAAGGAAGAACAAAGTGTGGATACTTTGATCCTTCTTAGAAGGGGGAATAAAATACCCATGGAAGGAGTGACAGAGACAAATTTCAGAGCTGAGACTGAAGGAAGGATCATCCAGAGACTACCCACTCAGGGATCTATACTATATACAACCACCAAACCCAGGCATTATTGCATATACCAACAAGATTTTGCTGACAGAACCCTGATAGAGCTGTCTCCTGAGAGGCTATGCCAGTTCCTGGCAAATCAGAAGTGGATGCTCACAGTCATGTACTGGATAAAACACGGGATCCCCAATGAAGGAGCTAGCGAAAGTATCCAAGGAGCTGAAGGGGTCTACAGCCCTAGGAGGAACAACAATATGAACTAACCAGTATAACTAAATAAAATAAAAGAAAAAATAGTTGGTTTATACTTCCACATTGTAGTCCATCACTGAAGAAACTCAGGAGAGGAACTCAAATATGTTGAAGTTATGTTTTGGGACACTGACTTTAAATCATGTCGGTCAAAAATTAGGTGTGGCAGAATTAATTCACAGGAAAGCACTACTTTCTAGTTTGTAATATCCTTCAGCATCTGCCATCACATGATCCTTTAGCTCCTGAATGTCCGTGCATGTGTCTTCTTCTGTGTTTAACGCACATCACCAATGGAAGTTAAGATCTTCTGTTAGAGGTGGGAAGTGTGCTACTTTCCTATGTGTATATATCAAAGGACCAGTTCTCAGTTTACTCAGCAAGACATACCTTGATGAAAAAAAAAAAACTGATATGTGTTGGAATAAAGTTTTCCACATTTGAAACAGGCAAGAAAATAAATTGGAAGACCAGAGTGTGTCCTTACATCAAGAATAAGCTATGTAAACTATAATCAGACTGTAGAATAAAGGGAATCCATCTCAGTCATGTAACACAGGCATTAATTCTGTTGTCGATTTGCCTTTCCTTGTGGGCCTGTCTTGATTTGGTCCACATACATGGAAAAAAATGACATATCAATGAAAGCATTCCATTTGATACTCCTGACCAGCAAATCTACTCATGGGAAAACATCTGACTCACTCATTAATATAATGAGAGTGCCATAGAACAAGTGATTCTTAATGATATGGGTGTATAACACTCAGCTCATGCTCCATGGAATACTAGAAAATATATATCCTCACTATTTCTCATGCATTAAATATTTTGCCTCAGTGCTGGATATGAGTACAGGGATAGAAACTATGCAAGAACAGTATTCACATTACATGGGACCATCTCTCAAGCTCCAGTTTTAAACAGCAGTAACAAGGAACATAATCCAAAAGGGCACTTGTTAAGGGAAGGACCAAAGTATTCAGACCTGGAATTACCATTTCCTATACTGACACATTCTCATGGCCAAACGGAAAATCCAGGATAATCTTAGGAATAGAATTGGAAAGCTCCAACTTTGACAGGACTTGGGCCAACTGCACCTTCAGTCCTGAAGTTTGGGTTTAGTTTATTGGTTGTGGGAAGATTTTTGGTTTTGTTTTTTTGTTTTACAAACTCAAAACCAAACTTGAAGAAGTAGTAACATGAAATGAACTGTGAATTCATTATTAAGTCCTAGGGTGACTGGAGCTCTGTAAGGTGAAAACAGAAGTATGTCTTTCCACACTCTGTTAAATTACTTCACACAGTGCAGAATATTATGGTTGGTGTCCAAGTGTCGATCTCTGCCTGGGAGTTTTTGTTTTCTGAAAGACATGAAAGTTACTCTTTCTCTGAATATAAAGAATGTGAAATTCATAACATGCTGGTAGCAGCACTAAAAATAATGACTTAGGGAATTGATGAATAAATATATCAGCTTCTTGCTCTCAGTGGAATAATTACTAGTGTAATGTTTTACCATTTGTAAGAGTATCCAGTGGAATTAAAGTCTGTGTGCTAGCTGCCATAGATGCTAGACTATACCTTTCAAGGCCAGTTTTTCTTCTGTATCCTTCTTTCACCTTGCTGTCCCTGATATCAGAACTCAATAGAAACTATTTGTATTCAACTTTTGTCTGAGAATCTACTTTTAAAGAAAAAGATATTCCAAAGTAAGTGGTTATGTCACCATTCATGTGTGTATGATTGTATGTATGTGTGTGTGTGTGCATGCACACACACATATATATACAAATAACCATACACACACTATACATTATGATTAACTTAATCATATTAATCACTATTAACTACAAGACCAAATGTAATTTGCAAATTCCTTATTACAACAGTGTTTGTCTTTGTGAGACACTAAAGGATCTAGGTATGCATCATATAGATCTTTCTATTAAATGGATTGTTATAGAGTGTTTTTTAAAATTTTAATTAATATTTTTTACACTCTAGATTTTATCCCCCTCCCAGTCCACCCTCCAACAGTTCTTCATCCCATACCTCCACCTCACCTAGTCTCCATGAAGATGTCCCCATCCCCACCCCACTACCCATTCCACCAGATCTCTCCATTCCCTGGGGTGTTAGGTGCATCTTCTCTGACTGAACCAAGATCTGGCAGTCCTCTGCTGTATATGTGTTGGGGGCCTCATATCAGCTGGTGTATGCTGCCTGATTGGTGGTCCAGTGTCTGAGAGATCTCCAGAGTCAATGTTAATTGAGATTGCTGGTCCTCCTACAGGGTTACCCTCCTCCTCAGCTTCTTCCAGCTTTTCCTTAATTCAACCACAGTGGTCAGCAGCTTCTGTCCATTGGTTGGGTGAAAATATCTGCATCTGACTCTTTCAGCTTCTTGTTAGATCTTTTGGAGGGCAGTCATGATAGGTCCCTTTTAGTGAACAGTGCAGAGGCTCAGTAATAGTATCAGACATTGGGGTCTCCCATTGAGCTGGATCCCAATCCATTTTTGTCCCTGCAGTTCTTTCAGACAGGAACAATTATGGGTCAAAGTTTTGATTGTGAGATGGCAACAGCATTCCTCACTTGATGTCCTGTCTTTCTACTGGAGGTAGACTTTACAAGTTCCCTATCCCCACTGTAGGGCATTTCATCTAAGGTCCATCTTTTTCAGTACAGAGAGTCTCTCACTTCCCAGGTCTCTGGTACATTCTAGAGAGCCCCAACCTCCACTTCCAACCTCCTGAGGTTGCCTGTTTCCATTCTTTCTGCTGACCCTCAGGGCTTCAGAGAGCAAGGTGAATATTCATATGTCTGATTCTGTGTTCAAATATACATAATTAAGATATGTCTTTTATATAAACTCATGTAATGTTATTCTCTATGTTATAAGCCATAATTATATATTTCATAACTAGATAAAATTATCAAGTTTCATCCATAAACATACTATTAGCAAGTGTTAAGTCAAAGTATCATATTTATCGAAAGTTCAAATGGTATAGTGTATTTTGGGAGGTGACATTTTTCACTTTGAATGCAAAAAAATATATTTGGTATCTTAAAAATATTCTGCATAGAATTTTCAAGTGAATTTAAAATTTTTATTTCAGCTAGAATCTGATTAAAGTGATAGTATATTTTGTATATTTGTTTGTTAATCATTCTTGATGTGAACATTAAAGTTGAGCAATTTTAACTTAAAATAAATATGCCTGCATTGCTGTCATTGTAATTTCTGTACAACTGATCCATCTTAATAATTAAGGAAGCACAAATGACTAGCTGATATGTGTTTCGCCACTGGTATATATTCCGCAAATATAATGTTTGCAATGATTCTGTTAGCTGCAGTTGGAACACAGGCCTGCAGACTGGTAAAGGTGGCTAAGAAGGTCAAGGACTGCATTCAATACTAGCACCACATAAACCATTTGTACTTGACATTTTTACATAAGTAGAAAGATATTTCCTTAGCATAAAAAGGGCCTATATCCATACTACAATGCAATACACTGCAATACACACACACACACACACACACACTCTATATGTATTGTTGAATTCAGAAAAAATATTATAATAATATATTTAATATATAAATCAATATGTGTTATCTCATAACCAATTACGTTTTTTTATTTTAGAATTTTTAACTTTTAATTTTCAACAAACTCAGTAAAATAGCATTACATAGAATCCCCATACGTAAGTAAAATTCTCACCAATTACGTTTCTTAATTTAATTTCTTAGAATTTGGTGTTTTATATACTTAGTAGTGGGGTGAATTGGGTATTTCTGGTTTTGTTGTAAACTCAGTTGTATAATGTGATTTTCTTTCTGGAAATTGTCTTATGAGAGAAAGTTTTGCTATTAAGAACACTTTTCGCTATCCTGGGTTTTTTGTTACTCCAAATGAATTTGAGAATTGGTCTTTCTAAATCTATGAAGAATTGAATTGGAATTTTGGTGGATTGCATTGAATCTGTAGATTACTTTGGGAAAGATGGCCATTTTTACTATATTAACCCTGCCAATCCACAAGCATGGGAGAACTTTACATCTTTAGAGGCCTTCGTCAATTTCTTCAGAGACTTGAAGTTCTTGTCATACATTTCATTTGTTTCACTTGAGGCACAATATATTTTATATTGTTTCTGACTATTAGGATCTTTTGGAGGAATCAGCATCCCTGACCTTAAGCTGTACTGCTGTACTACAGAGAAATAGTGATAAAATAGCATGACATAAGATCAAGGGAAAAAAATTGAAGACCCAGAAATGAACCCACACACCTATGGTCACTTGATCTTTGACAAAGGAGCTAAAACCATCCAGTGGAAAAAAGACAGCATTTTAAATGGTGCTGGCTCAACTGGTGGTTATCATGTAGAAGAATGCAAATCAACCCATTCTTATCTCCTTGCACAAATCTTAAGTCCAAGTGGATTAAAGACCTCCATATTAAACTAGACATACTGAATCTAATAGAAGTGAAAGCCTTGGGCACATGTGCACAGGGGAAACATTCCTGAACAGAACACCAATGGTTTATTCTCTAAGATCAAGAATTGACAAAGTACACCTCATAAAATTGCAAAGTTTCTGTCAGGCAAAGGACACTGTCTAGAAGACAAAAAGGCAACCAACAGATTGGAAAAAGATCTTTACCAGTCCTATATCTGTTAGAGGGGTAATATCCAATATATACAAAGAACTCAAGAAATTAGACTCGAGAACCAAATAACCCTATTAAAAAGGGGGTACAAAGCTAAAAAAGAATTCTCAACTGAGGAATACCAAATGGCTGAGAAGCACCTAAAGAAATGGTCAACATTCTTAGCCATCAGGGAAATGCAAATCCAAACAACCCTGAGATTCCACCTCACATCAGTCAGAATGGCTAAGATCAAACACTGAGGTGACAGCAGATGCTGAAGAGGATGTGGAGAAAGAGGAACACTCCTCCATTGCTGGTGGAATTGCAAGCTGATAAAACCACTCTGGAAATCAGTCCCGAGGTTCCTCAGAAAATTGGACATAGTCCTACCTGAGGACCCAGCTATATTAATTCTGGGCATATACCCAGAAGGTGTTTCAACATGTAATAAGGACACATGTTCAATTATGTTCATAGCAGCCTTATTTATAATAGCCAGAAGCTGGAAAGAAATCAGATGTCCCTCAACAGAGGAATGGATACAGAAAATGTGGAACATTTACACAATGAAGTACTACTCAGCCATTAAAAACAATAAGGGATCTGCAACCCTATAGTTGGAACAACATGATGAACTAACCAGTACCCCGGAGCTCTTGTCTCTAGCTGCATATGTATCAAAAGATGGCCTAGTCGGCCATCACTGGAAAGAGAGGCCCATTGGACTTGCAAACTTTATATGCCCCAACACAGGGGAATGCCAGGGCCAAAAGAATGAGAATGGGTGGGTAGGGAAGTGGTGGTGGGGTATGGGGGACTTTTGGGATAGCATTGGAAATGTAATTGAGGAAAATACGTAATAAAAAAAATAAATAAAAAAAATTCAAAAAAAAAAAACCCCAATAACTTCATGAAATTCTTAGGCAAATGAATGGAACTTGTAAATATCATCCTGAGTAAGGTAACCCATTCTCAAAAGAACACACATTGTATACACTCACTGATAAGTGGATTTTATCCCAAATTCTAGGAATACCTAAGATACAATTCATAAACGACATGAAGGTCAAGAATAAGGAAGACCAAACTCTGGATGCTTTAGTGCTTGGTAGAAGGGGGTACAAAATACTTACAGGAGAAAATATGGAGACAAAGTGTGGAGTAGATACTGAAAGAAAGGTTATCCAGAGACTGCACCACCTGGGGATCCATCCCATATACAATTGTCAAACCTGAATGCTTTTGTGGATGCTAAGATGAGCATGCTGACTGGAGCCTGATATACCTGTCTCCTGAGAGGTTCTTCCAGAGTCTGAGAAATACAGAGGTGGATGTTTGTGTGCACCATGGGACTAAACCTGAGTTGCCTGATTGAGGAGTTGGAAAAAGGAATGAAGAAACTGCAGGGGTTTGGAGCCCTATGGAAGGAGCAACAGTGTCAATCAGATAGACCCCTAGAGATCCCCAGGGCTGGACCGCCAACCAAAGAGTTCACATGGAGGAACCCATGGCTCCAGGTGCATATGTTGCAGAGGATGGCCTTATTTGGACATCAGTTGGTGGAGTGGCCCTTGGTTCTGTTCGAGGCCCCGGTGTAGGGAGAATGCCAAGGCCAGAAGGCAGGAGTCTGTGTATGGTGGGGGAGCACCCTCATGGATGCAGGAAGAGGAGTATGATATATGGGGTTTTCAGAAGGCAGGCCTGGAAAGGGGATAGCATTTGAAATGTAGAGAAAATATTGAATAAAAGAAAAAAAAGGAAAAAAAAAAGAGAGGAAGTTTTGCTGAAGCAGACATGTGAGAGGGTGTTTTACTAAGAATAGACACCTGGTGTTTCTCTAGAAGTTGACTGTTGAAAGGGTATGAGATGTCTTAATGAAGCAGACACTTGAGAGGACTTGTGATGTTTGGAATGTGTATAAGTATAACTCAATACACAGTGGATGATACTCTTGCCTTGGTTTGCCTTCTAACTCTTTGCCAGTCTTCTTTGGGGTTTGCTGATGTTGGTCTTTGCTAACAATACTTTTACATTGGTTCTCCTTGCAATGCTTTGCTGGTCTATGTTGATGATACTCTTGCATTGGTTCACCTTGCTTCCTTTGTGGATCTTCACTTGTCATGACATCTTGGAGAAAGACATACACCAAAGAACGTCGTCTGGTGGTATTTTGGCTGCTTCTTTCTGCTTCTGCTGACTCATGAAGATCAGATCAGCAGAACCTCTTGGTTTCTTCTAGATCTATCCATTGCTACTGATTCATATTTAGTGTTTTCCTAGGGATCTGGACTGATGTTGCTGATTCATATTTAGTATTTTAGAAGTGGACTGAACTGCTGACAACAGAGATTGAAATTATTCAAAAAATATTTCTAAATAGGTCCACAACCATCCTTTACTATTAACCTTTCTATTCTCTACCTCTTGGGGATGGTGAGCTAGAAGGGAAGTTGAAGCATTGGAGAACTATAATCAAATTAGTTTTTAAAAAATCTAAGCCTACAGTGGGGACTTTATGATTATTATGTCTGACCTAATGGTTGTTTATTATAGTATTAATCTTCATGTAATACACTGGCCTGTATAAAAGTGTTGTTCTCAATATCCCCAGAAAACTTATTAATTCAGTTCTGTGTTTTTACATACTAGTGTAGATTTTGCCGACCTGCCTCAGTAACTGTATCTAAGATTGGCACACTCAGCACATCTGGTTTAGAAACTTGATAGAAAGGAACTCAGTAATAAGGAATGCTGCAGATTTGTAAATGTGTTTGTTGTTCCCTTTATGTATATTGTTCTTCCCTAAAAGGGATCAGCATGAGTGATGAAAACCCTGCATTGTGTTATACTACCGGCCCAAGATCTTCTCTGTGAAAATAGATGTTTTAATTTCAGAAACAACCTTCTGGGATTTATTTTTGTCCTTTTCCCTTACTCATTATTCATATTTGTCTAACTTTGTTTTCTTCCTGTTTTATTTTTTTAGCAAATAAGAAGAGATGAAATGCCCAACAGTGAGGAGAGGAAACTTGTAGAGTCCATAGGGCTGGGGTTGCCATCCTATACAGTATAAGGAAAAGAAAAGAAAAAAAGAAAAAAAGAAAAAAAAAACAACAACAACTCTGACCTCAAATTGTTCCTGTTTGAGAGAACTGCAGGAACAAAAATAGAGAAGAGACTGAGGAAAAGGTGGATCATTGACTAGACCAACTTTGGATCCATCTCAACGGGAGGCTCTAAGACCTGACAGTATTATTGATTCTATGATGTGCTTACAGATAGCAGCCTAGTATGGCTGTCCACTGAGAGGCCCAACAAGCATCTGGCCGAGACAGAAGCAGATACTTATAACCATTCAAGGGACTAAAGTCAGGGAACCCTGTGGTTGAATTAGGGAAAGGATGGAGGAAGCTGAGGAGGTAGTGACCCCATAGGAAGACCAGCAGTCCCAACTAATCTGAAACCCTGAGATCTCTCAGATGTTGAGCCACCAACCATGCAGCATACAGGAGCTGGTCTGAACCTCTCTCTATATATATACTGGCTGATATATATATCAGAAGACTACCAGTTTCTGCCTCAGTGGGAGAAGATATGCCTAGGAGAATTGAGGCCCCAGGGATTGGGGAGGCCTGATGGAGGTCTTGTGAGGTGAAGACATCCTCTTGGAGACAGGGGAAGGAGAGATGTGATGAGAAACAGTGGGTGGTTGACTGAGAGTGGGGTAATGACTGGACTGTAAAAATAAAAAAATAGAAAAAAGAATAAAGTATATAATCATATTCATCCCTTTTATTCATTTTAAAGGCTTTGTACCATTTCCAAACTAGTTATTCATAAAAACCCTATCATCATAATTATTTTTAACGTATTTATATTACTGTCGGTCAAGTAGATCTTCTAAGTCACCAGTGCAATGTACCTTAATACTAATTTTACTGTGTAAAATGCAAGCAATTTATTTACTTTGATTTGCGCATACCTGATGGTACATAACAAGTTAGAGCACTGATGCTAACATCATTTCAAATAATTTCCGAAAGCCCCCCTCACATACTTTGTTTTCTGTTTTTCACATAAGTTTTAATTAGACAGATAAAAGCTGCTTCACACATTGTAAGTTAGAAAAGAAATGAGAAGAATCAGCATGAATTGTTTACAAAACAAGAATAAAATGATTCATATTAGAAGAAGGCAAAAAAAAAATCTCAAAAAGGCAATTAGAATTAAAAATAATTTTAATGAAATTTATCTGAGACATGAAAGTATATTTTTGAACAAGTGTGATGAAAACATACCCAGAGGCAGCTTGCAAGTCACAGTGGGGACATTACAGTACAGTAGTCAGTGAGATAATAACTGTTGCAGTGGTCCTGTAGTTTACAGTGAAGAACTTTCTTTCACATAAACAAGACTAGAGAGGGTTTTTTTTATTACGCATTTTCCTCAATTACATTTCCAATGCTATCCCAAAAGTCCCCCATACCCTCCCACCCACTCCCCTACCCACCCATTCCCACTTTTTGGCCCTGGTGTTCCCCTGTACTGGGGCATATAAAGTTTGCGTGTCCAATGGGCCTCTCTTTCCAGTGTACGTATGCAGCTAGAGTCAAGAGCTCCGGGGTACTGGTTAGTTCATAATGTTGTTGCACTTACAGGGTTTCAGATCTTTCTAGTTCCTTGGATACTTTCTCTAGCTCCTCCATTGGGGGCCCTGTGATCCATCCAATAGCTGACTGTGAGCATCCACTTATGTGTTTGCTAGGCCCTGGCCTAGTCTCACAAGAGACAGCTATATCAGGGTCCTTTCAGCAAAATCTTGCTAGTGTATGCAATGGTGTCAGCGTTTGGAGGCTAATTATGATCCCAGATAATTAGAGAGTTTTTAAAGGAAACTACTAGGCAGTTTGTATGACAGAACTTATTACTCTGTGACATTTATCCTGGTGTCACTGTCTCACATCTTGGATAATTTAATCACAAATAAAATAAACAATAAAATCAATAAACACACTAAAATGTATGCTTCTTTTGAAATATATTTTTTCTAACTAATGGTGATTTATAAACCTAAAGTTTTTATATATTTTGAAATTTTTAAGTAAAAATCATATTTATCACACTAACAATAAGAACAGATAAAGAGCTAGCAAGCTATCTTAGCTGGTAACACTTTGCAAGCAAGCTAGCACACTCTGATTCATCCACTGATCCCACATAGTATAAAGGAACTGACTGCAGCACTTTGTTCAAGGCCTCTGCATATATTCATTCCTAATAAATCTCTCATCAAGCAAAATTTAGTTATATTTCTTACTTAGTGTTTTACAGTTGTGAACAGACACTGTGACTGTCTTAGTTAGGGTTTTACAACTGTGAACAGACACCATGACCAAGGCAAGTCTTATAAAAAACAACATTTAATTGGGGCTGGCTTACAGGTTCAGAGGTTCAGTCCATTATCATCAAGGTGGGAGCATGGCAGTATCCAGGCAGGCATTGTGCAGGCAGAGCTGAGAGTTCTATGTCTTCATCCAAAGGCTGCTAGTGGAAGACAGACTTCCAGGCAACTAGGGTGAGGATCTTATGGCCATACCCACAGTGACACACCTACTCCAACCAGGTCTCACCAATTCCAACAAGGCCACACCTCCAAATGGTACCACTCCCTGGTTGAAGAATATACAAACCATCACAATGACCAAGGCAATTCTTATAAAGGACAACATTTAATTGAGCCTGGCTTACAGGTTCAGAGGTTCAGTCCAGTTTCATCAAGGCTGACATGATGGAGGAGGAGCAGTGAATTCTACATCTTCATCTGAAGGATGCTTGGAGAAGATTGGCTTCCAGGCAGGTAGGACAAATCGTATGATCACAATGATACACCTTATTCAACAAGGCCATACCTTCAAATGCTGCCATTCTCTGACCAAGCATATACAAATTATAAAACCATATGAGCAAAAATTAAAAAGACAATTAAATATACATAATTTAAAAAATGAATATGATTCCAATGTAATATTAAACATTTGCTACTGATCCTCTAATTGATTAAAATATATTTTTGTAATCTTTTTGTGAATTAATCAGTACAGAAATGAGCTATAATAATTTATCTGTTTTACTTTCAATTGGGTGTTTTTTTGTTGTTTCTCACTTGAAACAAGAAAGAACGAAATAATGCTTGGGTATTTATTTGTTCAGAAACAAAACTCCTATGGAGATTTAAGTGTGAAAATACTAATGTATTATACAGAAGTAAGAAATACAGACTTGATGTCTACTTATGTTCTCTGGCAAATAAAAAAAATTAAAAGTATTCTTGTAACAAGAATGAGAAGAGCATGTGGGTTTTTCATTTGTTTGTTATTTTAGTTTGTTTGGTTTATTTATTATTATTATTATTATTATTATTATTATTATTATTTTGTTTTCTCCTATCAATTGGTGTTTTTAACAAAATTTCACCATCCTATTAATCTCCTAGTTAATGGGGTTAAAAAGAATAGTTACACTTTAATTGTTATGGATTAGAAAGGGTTTTGCTAAAGCAGACTTCCTGTGTATCTTGTTATATTTAAGAAAGGAGAGATACAGCAATAAGAACATAGCTTCATTAGAACATTGGAAATTGCAACACGGTATCATTATCTGGATGGAGAGGTTCCTGATTGAATTCATAATTTATCACATCTGTATGATTACAGCCTCTATAAAAATCTCAAAATGTGGCCATGAGACTTGTGGACTACTTTAGGCACCAATATGCTCCCAGGTTGGGGAACCCTACCAAAGGAGTTAGATGTTTGTGATCCATTAGAACTTTATTTTCCCCTTAATCTTGATGGTCTGTATAATTGTATAATAGCTTCTTCTATAAACTAGTAATGTCTCCTCCCTAGTTTATAATAGTCTGGTATGTATTCAGTCCTTTAAATCTGACACCAAAAACTGAAGTCTGATCTGAGGCCCAGTCTTTCTTCTCCATGATCTGTAGTAGCAGGGTGACTAGTGTCAGAATCATTCTAAGTTATTTCACTTCTACTTGGCATACTGCTGTAGAAAACCCATACTTATTGTGTTAGAAATAGTGTAAATATAAGAACACTGGTTTTTACAGAATCTTCTTTTGTGAGGTTCAGATCATCTATTTTTCTTCTTTTAAAGCAATGATATACTGTATTTTATGGGGGTATTTAAAAATAAAATATTATTATCCTAGTAAAGACAAAAATATCTTGATAAAAGTCCCTTAAGAAAGGGTGTTGGGTTATAAGTGCAAAGTCAGTCCAAGGGAAGTAGACATTCCCCTCAGAGAGAACTGCTTGCTGTCTTCTTGCTGATGAGTTTAAAGATCTTAGACATCTGTGTCGAATCCACCACTACCTCCTCTTTTCTTAAGCTTAACCTCATGGATACACATATTCAAATAAACAAAATAAAGGGCATTAAAACAAAAAGACAGCAATCTGAGATAAATTTAAATTATTTGCATAAAAGATTTGCTTGAGAGAGTCAGAATCATACAGATCTATGTAGGACATACATGATTCCTGTCTGGGCTTATGAAGAAAGTGGTTGTTTTCCATATGCTCTTCCAGCTGAGATTGAATGTAAGAAATTTTAGACCAGGAAAAGTCAAATTAATACAGTAGAACTTTGGATTGCTTCAAGTAACCATGGAAACTCAACTCCTCAGGGAGCTGGAGGAGCAAGGTGTACCCTCTTCCATCCTAGTCTATTCTATCCAAAGGTAAATGTATTCCTCAGGGTTATTGGGAAGATCATTTTGAACAATCCAGTCCACTCCAGGAAGACCAGCTCTCTAGCTGCCACAACTGACCACACAGTATTCATGGATTTGCATTGCATAATTGGAAAATATTGATTCCTTGCTTATTGTGCTTTCTCTTTTGTGGATGGCCAAGAGAGGCAGATCAATATAATTTATTGGAAATTCACAGACATACATAATGAAAAGAAAACAATTTCTTGAGTTCTTTGTATATATTGGATATTAGCCCTTTATCAGATTTAGGATTGGTAAAGATTATTTTTCCAATCAGTTGGTTGCCATTTCTCTTATTGACTGTGTCCTTTGGTGCAGAGCTAAACAAAGTATTCTCAACTGAAGAATACTGAATGGCTGAGAAGCACCTAAAAAATGTTCAACATCCTTAATCATCAGGGAAATGTAAATCAAAACAAGCCTGAGATTCCACCTCATACCAGTCAGAATGACCGAGATATATATAAAACAAAACAAAAACAAAAACAAAAAACAAAACAAAATAAAAAACAACTCATGTGACAGCAGATGGTGGTGAGGGATGTGGAGAAAGATGAACACTGCTCCATTGCTGGTGGGATTGCAAGCTGGTACAACCACTCCGGAAATAAATTTGGAGTTTCCTCAGAAAATTGGACATAGTACTACCAGTGGATCCAGCAATAACACTCCTGGGCATCACAGAAGATTCTACAATTTGTAATAAGCACACATGCTCCACTATGTACATAGCAGCCGTATTTTTCTACGTACATGGAAGCCGGAAAGAACCCAGATGTCCCTCAGCAGAGGAATAGATACAGAAAATGTGGTACATTTACACAACAGAGAACTACTCAGCTATTAAAAAACAATGAATTTATGAAATTCTTAGACAAATGGATGGATCTGGAGGATATCATCCTGAATGAGATAATCCAATCACAAAAGAACATTCATGATATGCACTCACAGGTAAGTGGATATTAGCCCAGAAGCTCAGAATACCCAAGACACAATCCTCAAAACACATGAAACTCAAGAAGAAGGAAGATCAAAGTGTGGATACTTCGATCCTTCATAGAAGGGGGAACCAAATACCCATGGAAGGAGTTACAGATACACAGTACAGAGCAGAGACTGAAGGAATGACCATCCAGAGACTGCTCCACCAGGCGATCCATTCCATAAAAAACCACCAAAACCAGACACTATTGTGGATGCTAACAAAAGTTTGCTGACAGGAGACTGATATAGCTGTCTTCTAAGAGCCTCTACCTATGCCTGACACGTACAGAAGTGGATGCTCTCAGCCATCCATGGATGGAGCACAGGGTCCCCAATGAGGGAGCTAGAGAAAATATCCAAGGAGCTGAAGAGGTTTGCAGACTCATATGAGGAACAGCAATATGAACTGATCAGTAAACCCAGAGCTTCCTGGGACTAAAACCCAACCAAAGAAAAGACATGATGAGACGCATGGCTCTAGCTGCGTATGTAGCAGAGGATGGCCTATTTGGTCATCAATGGGAAGAGAGGCTCTTGGTCCTGTTGAAGGTTCTATGCCCCAATATAAGGGAATGCTGGGACCAGGAAGTGGAAGTGTGTATGTTTGTGAGCAGGGGGAGGGGATAGGGGATTTTTGGAGGGAAAACTAGAAAAGGGGATAGCATTTTAAATGTAAATAAAGTAAATATCTAATAAAATGAAAAAAAAAAGAAAAGAAAAAAAATAGACTCAATTGTAGCTATCCAAATATTGGACAAAATAAAAGGTCAATGATAATATTAATATTGCTACTATCTTTTAAAAATAAATATTTTACCAATTTTTGAGTATTACCTACAATACATTTGGTTCTTATTTACCATGTAACTCCTTCCCATAATTCCTCCTAGAGCTGCATCAACATCCCTACCCTCAAAACCTTTTTTGTTTAAATTTGATATGTTGTTTTTAATGAGCAGCAGTATATCTTTAGAGATCTTTCCTTCCTCCCTCAAAATGTTTCATCTCAAAGTATATATAATGCTAACATATGATTAATACATATATAAAATAAACTTGAAAATAGTAATAAAAGAATTTAATTATAAAAGGCAAAAGTCATAGGCTGAAACAGAAGGTCATGAATAAAAACCTCAGCGACAGATACATTTTACCTTCCTATAATATATTGTCCAAGGACATGTCCATAACTTACACCATGGAAATACTGCAGATCCATGTCACTTGATGTTGTTAGCACCATATTTAAATGGTCAGTCCCTATTGAGAAAACATCATTACTTGGAATATTAGAAATAGAGAAATCAGGATAGAGATGAATTGAATGCTTCCTAGAGAGACTATTATGAGAGAATACTTGTCAGTGATCCTTTGGTACAGACTACCCATGTTATTCACACACCAGACATTCCATGCGTACTGATGCAAGAGTTGGTATATTGTGACTTGGAGCAGTCAACAGTCTTCTACCTGGATGTATAGATTGATTCTTAGTGGTTGGCAGTATCTGGTACCTTAACTCATGCCAAAATTTTGAGAGAAGGAAAAATCATAGGCAACAGTGATGGCATCTCCCATTTATCTTGTTGCTTTCTAAAATGTTTTCATGAATGTAGATTCCTACTGCCTTCTGCACCTGAACATCCCTCTTAAGGTAAAATGTATTTGAAATAAAGGTTCATGTCATAGGTGGACAGAGCAATGACAATGTCTTTCTGTTTTAATAAGTTGGTTTTGAATTTTAATATAATACATCATTTCTTATTCTTTTTATTGCTTTAGATCTCTCCTTTGTTTCATTTTCACACATGTGACCACTGTTTAAACCATCTTACATCCGTATGTATATGTGTGTATTCCTCAGTTTGATTAATTTATCTGTATATGTCTGTGTGTAAATATGTATACACATATTTAAAAGTGCCTAAGCAGACCAGAAGGGGGCACCACATTCCCAGACACTTAAGTTACAGGCTGAAGTGAGCATCTGAGTATGTTGTGCAATCATTTCAGATATAATTGAACTTCCTCTCCATCTTAGGTAATCTTCTAGCTAAATATAAGCAAGGTACCTTCTTGAAGTACTTCTGGGTATTATAATATGCACACAGCCCAGGAACTTCATTTCAGTTACCTTTTTTCATCTCTGTATAGTGACATGAGTGTCTCTACAAAAGCTTAATGGAGATCCTGTTGGGAAGGTTTGATTTTTTTATTGGTTATTTTATTTATTTATATTTCAAATGTTTTCCCCCTTCCAAGTTTGCCATCCACAAGCTCCCTATCTCCTCCTACCTCCCCCTGCCTCTATGAGGAAGCTCTCCTATCCACCCACCCATTCCTGCCTCAGCAGCCTAGCATTCCTCTATCCTAGGTCATCAAGGTTTGATTATTTTCACAGCTAATCAGTATTCTAAATAAAGTAAGATAATGTGATAAACACCCATGTTCATGTGTTGAAAAGTATACATTTTCTCTGAATCTCCAAGCACATATATGTTAAGTTGAAACAAATGCTTCTAAAATCAATCAAAAACAACAAAAGAGTAAAAGTAACTAAACATTTCTGCAGGCTACAGAGAATTTGCTAGAATGCCTGCATTACATGCACCTGACCCTGAGATCCTCAGCATGCTAAAAGAAGCAGAATAATATAAATATTAAATTTAAATTAAAAGAGGCTATGGTATATTAATTTCCAAATACATTTTAAAACATGATAATTGTGACACTCTGCAGGTTCAGCATAGCTAAAAAAAATTATGAAAATAAATAGAAATCTCAGAACACAGTGTTTAATTATAGGAAATACAGGGGGAAAAACAGCTATTATCTGTGGCACTTTTGAAGTAGAATTTATGGGAGCCAAGTAATGATTTACATTTTGTTCAAAGTCATGAGCACCTCCCTTGACAAATAGAGAAGGAAGATTGAGTGTCCAGAAACTGTCATTAAGCAGATGAGTTGATGTTCTCAGAAGAATTATTGAGGTGCATATTGGCAGTGAGGAGCAGAGAATTGTGGGAAATATGAGAGCTATATTAGCATACATCTGTAGGGGAAACATTTAGAGAAAAAAAATCTAGAATCAATAGGATATTCAATAAGATTCCTGAGAAAAACGATAGGACAGCTTAGGTAAAGCCCTAAATTGCCCATTAAGGTTTCTGGTTTAGTTTGCTGGATCTTTAAAACAAAACAGAGATTAAAATTTAGAATGCCTACAGTTTCATTAAAGGATGGACATTTTAACTAACATTATCTACAATGGTGATTTTTAAATAATTTCATAGAATAGAATATAGGTGGAGTAGTTAGGATACTGTACACTTCTGAGCAAATATGATCTCACAGAACTACCTTGCATCATTCCTGACAGAAATTACAATATTTTATTTGTCTTCAATCCAGAATTTAGAGACAAAATCACAAGTAGAGTTAAAAGATAGTTTAAGAATATAATCATAAAAAATCTGTGCATCAAAATATATAAGCTGGATAGGAAAATAGAAGTGATTGATAAATATTATTAAATAAACATCTTAAAAGGTGGCAATAATAATACAAAAGACAAAATCTAGAGAACAAATTGAAAGCATGGAACATCAAATAAGCTACTAAAAATGAAAAAGTTTAAAATAGTAAGCAAATCTTTATATTCCACTATAAATATTGTCCAGAGAAAGAACAAATATTCTTCTGAAGAAATATAAACAACACACACACAATTTAAAGTAGCAAATCCAAGTAAGTTTTAAATGAAATAACTAATAAAAATGAGAGCTAGGAAAAAGAAGTTCATATCACAAATCAGCAAATGCTAACAGATGTCTAGAAATACTGTAATTCTTACCTTTATCTCTGGACTATATACAAATAATGCTTTGACCTGAGGACGAAAAAATGATTCTTTTTTTCATACATACCCACTGCACCTAATGCTTAAAATGCTTAGCAGAGTTATATATACTTCCCAGAGCAAAGCTGAGCATGAATTAATACATAGAACTCTGTGTTTCTCCTTGTTCAATTTCAGCTCTACTCTGTATAGTTTACAAATGGCTAACTTGTAATTTGGCATTATGCAAGAGTCCACAGGATTCCCTAGTTTATAATCTCTGACATCTACTTGTGTGCCATTTTAACCAAAGAAAGAAAGTTAAATTTACCAAAACGTCAAGTACAGTACATATTCTGCTGTCTCTTCACCAAATGTCTTTTAAGGTGTAACACATTTTTAAATACAAATCTGTTTACTCATATGTATTATGTTTTCACAAATCAATATTTTCTCTATCTAATTTCTGTATTTCTATCCTCATCACTTGTGTTTGCCTTTGTGTAGTTAAAAGGCACTTTACATGGGAAGTGGAATATTTGGTCATGTAGCACTGCCCTATTCTAATTCTACTGACATTTTCCAAAGACTCCAGGTTCTTCTGACTGCTAATGGATTACAATAGCAATATAATTCACTTAAAGAGGAATTCTTAAAATCCTCCAAGGTAAAAACAGGAATAAGACAAAAGCATGAGAATAGCCTCCTAATATGTATAAAGATAACATCAATTACAGCCCAATTCTTATTGAGATTAGAGTGAAAAACTGACAGTGAAAATCTACTTGCCACAATGTCTATTTTCCAAACTGACTATGGACCAAGTACAACAAAAACATTGCCACACGAGCATAAAAGAATGCCATAGTCTGAGGAGAAAAAGATGCATATCAGAAAAGTAATTTACGGAAGTATTATAAATATATTAAATGCTACACTGGGAGAAGTAGACAACACAGAAGAACAGATGGATTGCATAAGCAGAGAGGAATTTTAAGAGCGATTGAACGGAAGTGCTAGAAATAAACCCACTGTAATATGAATGAAGGACACCTTTGGCAGGCCATCTGTGGATGAGGCACACATAGCAAAAGCATCGATTATTGTGATTTGCTCTGTGTAATATTTTTAAATGAAAAACTTTAAGAGAGTAAGGTGGGTATGAAGAAGAGATGGGAGACATCTTAAGAAAATTTAAAAATTGTCACAAATGAACTGTGAGAACAAGCAAAGGAAATAGAGAAAATTCACAATAATAATCACAGCAGATATTAAATCTGTTATTCAGGACATTCAGAGGACAAGGACTAGAGAAAATGCCAAATGCTAAATGCCAAAGCAACAGCAATATAAACCAATGAATAACCACATTGTCAAATTAAGGGGTGGGGGGAAAAGTAAACACCTAAGAGAAATAAAAAAGGAAGCCTTAACCATAAACCAAAGAGATCTATCATTCTGCCAAGTAAAGAGGGGTGTGTTTTATTCTCAGCCTAGGATGCTCTTAGCAGCACTATTATACAGGGAGAGTTGGCAGAATGGTCAGTCCCTGAACCACCATCATATGAGGAAACTAAATGATATAGATCAGATTCAGAGCTAATTGGGTGGGCAAATAGTGAATATTGAAGTAAATAGTGAATACTAGCAAAGGAAAACCAGAGCATTAAATTAAACCGCTCTTCTTAAATTCTTAACTATTTTAGGGGATAAGACTGTGATCAGGTTTTAAGTTTGCAATTTTGTTGAGAAATATTAGAATGTGGTGTTAAGCTGAACATGAAAAATCACAAGGAATCAGAGGTGGGTACTGGAGACACTCCTTGGTAAAGTTTTTATACTGTACACAGGGATGTAGCATGTTATGTTAAAAGAACTGGTTGGCTATAACTCATTGGTATTAGATTACATAGTGATTGTAAAGATGATTTAAAATATATAATTCACCTCCTAATAAAATAAGTAAATTGACTCATATTAAACAGTTTGACAAACTGTTTAAGCAAGAAATGACTATGATATAATACAAGGAAAAAATGCATCCAGTAGCCTTTTACAAGTATAAGAGACATTAGACCAGCCATGAAAACTATCATTTTAAATGTGCAAGTTTGATTAAGCCAATAAAATGGGAATAAGAGTGAAAAATAAAGATTAAGACCTAGTTACATAATGTTTATAAAAACCCAATATAAAGATGAAGATATATTAAAAGTAGGATGGTAGACAGAACTGTACCATGCTAATCATTGAATGCTGGGCTAGCAATATTGACCTCAAAACAGATTTTATAAGGGGACAAGCACTAGAAACTAAAAAGGGAACTGAAATTTAGAGTGAGGTCAGTTTGAAGAATTTCATGCATTCTTTAGGAATCAAAGAATGAGTGGGAATTTTTATTATGTAAGCATAAAAATATCATAGCATAAAAACCTATGAGGCAAAACTAATGAGTGTATGAGGAGATATAAAATAATACAGTTATATCTTAATTCATTAAGTTTCTCAGTAATAGCCACAATAGTCACGAAGAAATTTACATGCATGTTTATAACTTTATCCCTATCAATAGTCAACAAGGTTTTGGGTCAGTGTGTATTTCAGTGGTTTAACCTAACATGAGTTATGAACTAACCAGTACCCCGGAGCTCTTGACTCTAGCTGCATATGTATCAAAAGATGGCCTAGTCTTTTCAGATCACTGGAAAGAGAGGCCCATTGGACACGCAAACTTTATATGCCCCAGTACAGAGGAACACCAGGGCCAAAAGTGGAAATAGGTGGGTAGGGGAGTGGGGGGGGGAGGATATGGGGGACTTTTGGGATAGCATTAGAAATGTAATTGAGGAAAATACATAATAAAAAATATGTAAAAACAAAACAAAACAAAACAAAACAAAAAAATCTTGATTCTATTACAATAACCCCCAAAACAGTAGAATAAAACCCACTATTTTATAGACACAAATACTCCAACAGCAGAATAGATTTTTTGAAGGTCATATATAACATAAGCCAACATATAGCACATTCTGAATAGCATCATATATTTTAAAATATTTAATAAAATACTTATTATACAAGCATGGTTTCAAATAGTTTGAAAATAAAATAAATAATATTTGAAATATAAGAGTTTGTAAAAGTATCATCTGACAACCACAGAAAAACTTCTGTATATAAATCAAGACCTGATCTTGCATCTGAAACAAATAAGTATGAGATGTACTAACTGTAGAGTATACATTCCTTTATGTTAACCTACAAATGCCCAATAAATGTTTAGTTGCTTGAAGTAAACTTCCAACCATCAGAGGAATTGAATACCCCAATCCCAATGTCCTTCTGTAGTGTTGTTTCCACTCAATATGCCAGTGCTTCTCAATGTTAAATCAATGTGGTTCTCTATGAGAAGTGTATGTAAAATCATTCACTGCTTGTCTGCCTTTCTTCTCCCCTCCCCCTACTAACATGGAGTATGATTTATGACTTACTGATTTCTTCTTCTTTGGAAAGGTAAGATCCATGTTCACAGTAGTTCTCAACACAACAGCAACAAAACTGTGCTATTTCAGGAGGCAAGCAAAGTATTCAACAAGGTCTCTAAATCTATCTATCATGTCTGGTCACTGAGGGATATTTAAGTGTAGTTCTAACGGAGTCCAATATTCTTCCCTTCTGGTCATTATGGGTCTTAGCAAAATCTTTGAATTTCATTCACTCTTCCCATTCTAGGACTCCTCCTGTAAGTCTTTCTGTAAGTTTGAAGAAGACAATATTTTGCCACCATGTTATTCTTAATATTCTTCATTTTATTACCAACAATGTTGACAACAAACAAAATCAAGATAAAAAGGATCATTGACTTTTTTTTTTTTTTTTTACATTCTGCTGTATATTCAATGTTTTAAAGGACTTTAGTGAGATTACAGGGAAAAAAGTCATGATAGTACAGCTATGTGTAAATACATAATAAACTGATAATTTTGAAAATGTATTCAAAAGTTTTCTAGACTCATAGTTACTTTAAATGTGAAATCATTTCTAAGACTTTTCTATTACCATTCAAATCATCTTTTATTTATATAACAACAGTTGATGTAGACTATGATCACTCCTTTTATTCATTATTTATAATTGGCAAATTTATTATTTCTCAAATCAGAAAATAATAAAATATAAATATGTTATACTCTCAGGAAGCTATGCAATTTTAATAACTCAGTTAATAAAACTAGTTTAAAATTGCTCAATGGTCACCTTACCATTTTGATTGTTGTGTTGTAAATATTTTCAGTTCAAATATGAGACTCAATGTCCAGTATATATATACATATATATATATGTATATACATATATATAATAGAATGATGCATTTACATGTGTACTCTTGTATATTCACATAAATAGACTTAAGAATATTTACCATTGATAGTCTTTTAACATGTTAGTAATATATTGTACAGAACTATTACAGAAAAATAATATATAACAAAATCAAACCTATCCATAGACTGAAGATTTATATAGATTGTTAGTAAAATAGATATATCATAAAATATCACATTAGAATTTGTCACACAGAATCAGAGCTTTATGGTGTGTCTTTTGAGAAATGGCATCTTGACATATTTCTTTTGTTTACGTGGAAGTTTTTGAGGTTAAAGGAATTTGTTAGTCTTTTACTATAAAAGACTCCCTAAGTCCCATTCAATCTAAAGACCTTATTAAGCTGTTCTAAAAATGAAGAGAGACAGAGAGAGAGAGAGAGAGAGAGAGAGAGAGAGAGAGAGAGAGAGAGAGACAGAGACAGAGACAGAGACAGAGATAGACAGAGACAGAGAGACAGGGAGACAGAGACAGACAGACAGAGACAGAGAGACAGAGAGGGAGACAGAGAGAGGGAGGGTGGGAGAGAGAGGGAAAGGGAGAGGAAGAGAGAGAGACAGAATTCACAATACATGTATGGTCAAATATATGTGATTGGTAGATAGAAATTAACTTTGGATACTTTCCTCAACAATTGACATAGAGTCTGCCATTGAAACTGGAACTGTTACTGGTTTTGCTAGACAGACTGGATAACCAAGCCTCAGGAAGCCTTCTGCAGCTGGTCCCTGAAATTGGAAGTATGGTGTGCACCCCAACATTCTGAGTTTATTTATTTCTTCACTATACCTACACTAACTAGGCATACAATATTGTTAGTTATGATATACCTATATTCTCACTGCGTCATAATTATTTGATGATAAATATGCAATATTACTTTCTACAATTTGTAGATATTTCCACACATAAAAGGAGTGGCTTCTGTATTTGATTTACTTTACATATATATGCCAAGTATCTCAGGTGAATATGTTAGCTAAAGAATGTGCTGAGTACTTTACATTTATCTGAATTTTAGTCAGAATTCACTTGGATTCTATGACCTGAGACATTCTCCACGCAATCAAATGTGACATGTTCCTTTTTAGGTTCCTGCGATAAACGGCAGTACTTACTTCCTATCCTCATCTCCAGAAATGATTGGACAAGGAGATCCTTTTGAAAAATCAGAAGAAATAGTTACTATGCTTGTTTAGCCAGAAGCTGGAAAGAACCCAGATGCCCCTCAACAGAAGAATGGATACAGAAAATGTGGTACATTTACACAATGGAGTACTACTCAGCTATTAAAAAGAATAAATTTATGAAATTCCTAGGCAAATGGATGGACCTGGAGGGCATCATCCTGAGTTAGGTAACTCAATCACAAAAGAACTCACATGATATGTACTCACTGATAAGTGGATATTAGCCCAGAAACTTAGAATACCCAAGATATAAGATACAATTTGCGAAACACATGAAGCTCGGGAAGAACGAAGACCAAGGTGTGGATACTTTGCCCCTTCTTGGAATTGGGAGCAAGGCACCCATGGAAGGAGCTACAGAGACAGAGTTTGAAGCTGAAACGAAAGGATTGACCATTTAGAGGCTGCCATACCCGGAGAACCATCCCATAATCAGCTTCCAAACGCTGACACCATTGCATACACTAGCAAGATTTTGCTGAAAGGACCCTGATATAGCTGTCTCATGTGAGACTATCCAGGGGCCTAGCAAACACAGAAGTGGATGCTCACAGTCAGCTATTGGATGGATCACAGGGCCCCCAATGGAGGAGCTGGAGGAAGTACCCAGGGAGCTGGGGGGATCTGCAGCCCTATAGGTGGAACAACAATATGAACTAACCAGTACCGTCCCGCCCCCCCCCCCCCCCCCCGAGCTCATGTTTCTAGCTGCATATGTATCAGAGGATGGCCTGGTCGGCCATCAGTGGAAAGAGAGGCCCATTGGTTGTACAGACTTTATATGCCTCAGTACAGGGGAATACCTGGGCCAAGAGGTGGGAGTGGGTGGGTGGGGGAGTGGGTGTGGGAGGGTGTGGGGGCTTTGGGATAGCCTTGGAAATGTAAATGAAATAAATACCCAATAATAATAAAAAAAGAAAAATAGATACGTTTAAAATAAATGACCTGCTATTGCTACTGGCCAAACATAAGTAAGTTTTGAAAACATAGTAATACCTCCATCATTTGCTATTTCTGAGAGTTTTCTGTTACCTGTAACTGTTTCTTAATGGCTTATATCCCTTTATGATTTTCAGGCACTCACTTTTTCTTTTGCATAAATGTAAAGTGTGCCTTTCAAACTGCATTGTATACCTTTTGCTTTTGTGAAGGTATTGTCAGTGGGAAGAAAGACAGATAAGCTAGACAGTTATTTTTAAAGGAAGAAGTGACAGCCTTTTGTTCTTGAATGCCATTTGAATTCATGAGACATTTTTCTGATGTGTCTATCAGAGCATGTTAGCAGCACAGACCTCAGTATTTCAGAACATGCCTGCCTTTCCGATCCCCTGTTGACCTCTTGACATGGCCTTCGTGGGACTTCAAAAATAAAAAATAAAAAGGCTCTCCACATTTTCACCCACTCCCCAGGGGCTGCAATTTACAAACCCATGGAAGCATAAGAAAAATAAAAGAGAATATTGGGCATTTTGGACAGTGAGTGTAAAAATAAATATAGAATGTAAAGAAAGAAAGATAAATTTATTGAAACACATTTAATTGCTTTCCATCAGTGGTTAAGGATTAATTAGGCAGCTTTAAAAATTTTACCAACATGCAAACACTGTCTGAAACCTGAAGATTACTCACAGTCCAACTCTCTAGGTGTTTAAACTTCAGCAATTAGTGAGCTATGTGGATTAAGTAGGGTTTTTAAATTATAAGTCTTTATTTGATTTCTATAATATTTATTTTTCTACTGTTTTACCACAGTTGTTGTTCCAAGTACAAAGATACAAAGGTAAATATCAGGTGTTATATGTCAATACTATAAATATATAAAACACTAATCCTTTATGAATGATCCTATAAATATTAATAGGAAATGGTACTATATAATTATTTATATTAATACAAACCACTAACTATTACTAATACTCTACACAAGGAACAAAAAAAGCAGGAATTTTACAACTCCCATTTTGATATCAGAAATGCCTTTTGTCTTATTTAATCCAGACCTAGTGCAAAATCTATGAGCTGTATAATACATATATTGGCCAGACAACAAATGTTGCTTATTTGTACACTCTGTTCAACAGCTGAGTGATTAGATCTACTACTTCCTTTTCTATTTTGAGGAATTTGATACCAAAGTCAAAGGATGATTACCCATTAGTGTGCCTTCTACCTCCACAAAAGATGATCTCATTCCATTTTTCTTCTTAAGAATTAAAGTCCACGAAAGAAAACGAAGTTAAAATCAGATAAGCACATGTTTTTTTACAGTTACATAAAAGTATTCTGATATTTACAAAGGGGACACTTATATAAGGTATAATGGCATATATATATATATATATATATATATATATATATATATATATATTTAGTTCATGTTTAAATATTCCTCCAGTGTAAGTGTTGTTAATTTATGAAGAAAAATAATTACTCCTCAGGTATATGAAGTCTGGACATTACAATATCATCTTTAATTAATCCAAGAGTCTCTCTTACCTGTCTTACCTCTCAAACACAGCTGACCTGGGAGTAAGGTTTTCACTCTTGCATTTTGAGGCACAGATCAGTATCTGGTTTGAGATGTGTATTCCCAAGGAGGGCACATTCAATTTCTAATACCACCCAGTCACTTTGCACATGTGTATACTACTTTAGCTGTGCCTAAGCTACTCCAAGTCTCTACTAGCTGAATCAGCAAGTTTATGCTTAAAAATAAATAAAGGCATACCCATACCATGCCTTCAGTGTGTAAATGTCTAAGACACAAAACATATAAGTACTTGAAAATATCTAATACAATTATATATTTCTATATGTATGTCTTTACAAGAATGAATTAATTAAAAGATGAATGTTTCCATTACTTATTGTAGGAGATTGACAACATAAAGAGTAAAATTAATATGTATGAAAGACATTAACATGTGTTTCATGTCTTCCAGCTTTGAATTATATAAATATTTACTAGTAAATATCTTCTAAAATGAATCTTTTGCATGAACAGCAAAAATTTATACTGGGCTGCAATCTCAATTATTTTATTAGATTATTTTAATAGATGCAACTTGGTGCCTCAATCTTTACACTTATAGATTGATTATTGATAATTCAAGGACATTAACATTTGTCACTTTAGGTATTAACATTGTTAAATATTGGGTCATTGTGATTATTTATCCTACATAGAAAGCCATATCCATGAATCTCTTGGGTAAAATGTAAAAGAACTAAAAGGAAGTATAAGCATATTTGATCAAAATGCCTTCGATCTCTCTCTTAGGGTTGTCATTCCTATGATGAAACACTGTAACCACAGTGACCTGGGAAGGGAATGTTTTTTTTTGGCTTACGCATTCACATCAGTGTTCACATTAAAGGAATTCAAACCTTGATGAAATAAATCAGAAGCTGATGTAGATCATAGAGTGTTGTTTAGTGAATTGCTCCTCATGACTTGCTCAGCCTACTTTTCATAGACTCCAGGCCTACCAGCTCAGGGATGGCATCACCCACCATGGGATGGTCTCTCCTCCATCAATCAAGAAAACTACCTACAGGCTTGCAACAGGCCAGTATTACCCCTTTCTCCCCTTCCCCTTATCCCCCTTGCCCTTTCCCTTCCTCTTCTTTCTCCTCTTCTTCTTCCTCTTCCTCCTCTGCTTCTTCCTCTTCCCTCCTCTGAGCTCTCCTTCTCACTCTCCTCCAGATCTTCTGAAAAGGCAGGTCTCCCAAATATATCCACTGAACACACATGTAAGACTACGCACACATTTTCATACCAAGGCTGGGTGAGTCAAGAAAAAGGGTTCCAAGAGCACACTTAAGATTCAGAAACACCCTCACTCTCACTGTCTGGATAGTGACAAAAACCTTAGAATTGATGCAGAAGAAGCAGCACAGAAGCATACATGCTTTTCTTCTGCTTCACTCAGAAACTGGAAGCATTTTCCTAATTCAGGTTCTCTCAGATGTCTTTGGTTTGTATCACGTTAGCATAAAACCATCCAGCACAATCTGCTTTAACATTTCTTAATGAATAAAATTAACATAGAATAACATTTGTAGTTTAGATTTTAATGTATTGTGACTAAATTAAGATAGTCCTAATACATGATTGAAATTCATAATTATAAAAAAATACCTTACATCCTGTAGGTTTTCAATTTATGTTTTCTTCTGTGGGAGTAGGAGATAGAGCCTCACTATGTAAACATGGTTGGCATTGAACTCATATCTGCTTCTGCCTCTCTAGTGCTCACAATAAATGTGTAAATCACTGCAACATGCCAGAGATTCAGTTTTACATGTTCTATAAATAAGTGATAAATATAATTTTGAAACATGTCTTACTATAGCATTCAGATTAAAAGTCATAGAGCTGCAGTTCTCAACCTGTAGGTCATAATCCTTTTAAGTCAAATAGGTGTTGCCTAAGACTATTGAAAAAAACTGATATTTACTTTACAGATCATAACAGTACAAAATTACAACTATAAAGTAGCAACAAAAATAATTTTATAACTGATGTCACCACAAATGTAGGAACTGTATTAAAGGGACATAGATTTAGGAAGGTTGAGAGCCATTGTCATGGAGAATGGCTTGTGAATCACAGACTTGTACTACAATTATGTAAAACTTTCATGTTTACATATTTATAACAATAAAACTTGAATAATGAATCCTTACAGGCAATCTGTACTGTGGAGTATAGTAGGAAGATGTCCTTTGATTAATGAATAGAGCCACCATTGTTAGATCTTGTCACTATTTATGAATCTGCCCCTTCACTTAAAAGCCAGAAGACACATTTGCTCATTTACAGCTCCCTCACTTCTAATTGTAGCATGTCACATTGATTGATTGTTGTCAATTTCTAGCAGTCAGCAGCAATGCTTCATTGTTTCGTGTCATAAAATTAGTGTATATTTATTTGATTTTTTCCTCCTACCATAAAGTAGCTGCGTAGAAATTCTGTTATTCTGAGACACACACAATTTAACTCATAAAAGTGGTATGCACTGTGTATAATCTGAACTTTAGAGAACATGCCATGCTCTAAATAAGAAACAATTTTTCTATTTCAAAGCTTAGTTCATTTTCTCCCTTCTTTGTAGACTTTGCCTTTCTACATGATTAGGATTCTAACGTCAGTAGTGCCTGTCCCCAGCTCTGTGTGTTGATTACCTATTGTATAGACAGCTGCTTGTTTTTGCCAAGTTCATATGGAATTCTGTCATGGGTATGTTTATTTTCAATCCTTTAGATCTAAAATTTGATAGTTGTTGTACAATAAAATACCTATAATCTCTTTTATTGTCCTTGTAATCTATACTACCTTCATTTATAAAATATGACCATGTTTTGGTAAAGTTCATTCTAGAATTCAAAGATTGTAAAGTGAAAACTGCTCAAAATATTTCTGTGTACATTGGGAATTGCATAAAGTTTATTGTAATAATGTCCATCAGAAGCTTCCTGAAAGAACTTATTCTGAATATTTGTTCTTTTTTTTCAAGTATTTTTTTATTATATATTTTCTTTATTTACATTTCAAATGTTATCCTCTTCCCTGTTTTCCCCGCCAAACCCCCATCCCATCCCCCTCCTTCTGCTCACCAACCCACTCACTCTCGCTTCACTGTCCTGGTATTCCCCTGCAATGGGGCATCGAGCCTTCCTAAGACCAAGGGCCTCTCCTCCCATATAGCTAAAACTTTATACTAGAAATTTAGTATGGGTTTAAAAGTTAATATACTAGAATTCCAATGTTAATTTAGACATTTTTATAATTACCCGAAAAGCAAATTATAGATATTTTAAAATAAAATATATTATCATTTACTATTAATAATTGACTAATATTAATCTATTAAGAGTTAAATGATGAAATAACTAAAAGTTAAATTTAAAAGTATGCCCTGTTTCTGTTAAGTCTGCAAGTGAACTGCCTAGCTAGAATGTAGTCGGTAGTTTCAAAAGAAAAAAAATAATATTCAAAAGAACAATAACATCTAGGGTTTTTAGGCCACTGAAATCCAACACTACAGTACATTTCTTTCTATTGTACATTTCTTTTCACTGAAGAAGTTGTATATAATATAAAATTAAAAGTTGTATTTTACTGGCTATAATTTCCATTATAGCAGTTGAAACATAAACCCAACCTCGCTAAAAATGGTCAAGAACCTGTGTCTAGATAGTTCATAAGGCCTAAAAGAGAACCCAATACTATTTTTTCTAAATCTACACACTATTAAATGAGTTTTATTAACTTATTTCTATAACTGCATATCAGCACATTTCTCAACCATCAAAAGCTGCTTCTTACAATAACTGAAATTAACAGAAACCCACAACTAATCTTGCAAGTAATGACATTGGAGTCTCACTGGGCAGTGGTGGCACATGCCTTTAATCCCAGCAAATTGGGAGGCAGAGGCAGGCAGATTCCTGAGTTCGAGGCCAGCCTGGTCTACAGAGTGAGTTCCAGAGTATCCAGGACTACATAGAGAAATCCTGTCTCAAAAACCAAAAAAAAAAAAAAAAAAAAAAAAAAAAAAGTAAAACAAACAAACAAATAAATAAAAATAAATTGGAATCTCAGCCTTATTTGCAATGTATATATCATACCACAAATATCAGAGATCTTAATGAAAAGGAGGACAAAGAGATTGCAAGAGACAGATATGGTAAAGAACTCCCAGGAAACAGGGTTTTCTGGATACATTAGGGAAGTTAGAGACATAAGCTTTTAGTGATTATAATCACATACACAAGACAAGCCTGTGTTGAAGCCAGAAAATGACTGAGAACCTAAGGAAGTGATGGAAGAAGTGTAGGTAGTTATAAATTTGAAACACTATCTTAGAGTTAGCTGATAGATTAATATGGATGCTAGATGAGAATATACAGATCAATTGATTTATGTTAGTCATATGTAGTAGATAGATAGGTGCTAGATAGCTAGATAGATAGATAATTAGATGATAGATGATAGAATGATGACAGATAGTTTGGTAATAGATACATGATTGATGACAGATTAAAAATAGATGATTAATAGGTAATTTTTGATAGACGATGACAGATAAATACGTAGATGATAGATAGATGATATTTAGATGATTGATGTCTCTGGCTATTTGTATAATTGGGATTATTGTCACATCAATACCAAAACCAATGAATATTTCAGAATTACAGGAAAAAATTCTATAGTATCAATAGAGGTTTACATTATTATTGTGAACAACAGAGGATTTGTGGTTGACATTCTACTTGGGAACTGTGCCTGAGAGTCCTTTAAGGTTGTTGTTGTTGTTGTTCATTTGTTTCTTAAACAAAACACCACTGGCTTATGTTCAAAGATCAAGAATGAACACATGGGACCTCATAAAAATTTAAAGCTTCTGTATGCAAAGGAAACTGTCAATAGGACAAAAAATGGTAACCAACAGATTGGGAAAAGGTCTTTACCAATCCTACCTCTGGTAGAGGGTTAATATCTAATATATACAAAGAACTCAAGAAATTAGACTCCAGAGAAACAAATAACCCTATTAAAAATGGGTACAGGGTTAAATGAAGAATTTTCAACCAAGGAATATTGAATGGCTCAGAAGCACCTAAAGAAATGTTCAATATCCATAGTCATCAGGGAAATGCAAATTAAAACATCCCTGAGATTCTACCTCACACCAGTCAGAATAGCTAAGATCAAAAACTCAGTTTACAGGAGATGCTGGCAACGGTGTTAAGAAAGAGGTACACTTTTCCATTGTTTGTGGGATTACAAGCTGGTACAACTCTGGAAATAAGTCTGGTAGTTCCTCAGAATACTGGACATAGTATTACCTGAGGACCCAGCTATACTACTCCTGGGCATGTATGCAAAAGATTCTCCAACATATAACAAGGACACATGCTACACTATGTTCAGAGCAGTTTTATTTATAATAGCCAAAAGCTGCAAAGAACCCAAATGTCCTTCAACAGAGGATGGATACAGAAAATGTTTTACATTTATACAATGAGTTACTACACAGCTATTAAACACAATGAATTCATGAAATTTTTAGGTAAATGGATGGAACTAGAAAATATCATCCCGAGTGAGGTAACCCAATCACAGAAGAACCCAAATGTATGCACACACTGATAAGCGGATATTAGCCCAAAAGCTCAGAATACCCGAGACACAATTCACAGACCACCTGAAGCACAAGAAGAAGGAAGACCAAATTATGGGTGCTCTGATTCTTCTTAGAAAGTTGGACAAAATACACACAGAAGCAAATATGGAGATAAAGTGTAGAGACTGAAGGAAAGGCCATACAGAGACAGTCTAACCAGGGGATTCCTCCCATATACAGTCACCAAAACCCAACACTATTATGGATGCCAAGAAATGCTTGCTGAAAGGAACCTGATTTAGCTGTCTCCCAAGAGGCCCTGCTATAACCTTACAAATAGAGGTAGATGATAGTAGCCAACCATTGGAATGAGCTCCGGATTCCCAGTGGAGGAATTAGAGAAATTATTGATGGAGCTGAAAGGATTTGCAACCCCACAGGAAGATCAACAATATCAACCAACCAGAACCTCACCTCAGAGCTCCCAGGGACTAAGCAAACAACCATGGCTCCAGCTCCATGTGTAGCAGAGGATGACCTTGTGAGGCATCAGTGGGAGGAGAGGTCCTTGTTCCTAGGAAAGCTAGATAGATGCCCCAGTGTGGGGGAATTGATTGCAGGGAGGTGGGAGTGGGAGGGTAAGTGGAGGAACACCCTCATAGAAGCAGGGGAAGGGAGGATGAGATAGGTTGTTTGGGGGAGGGGGTGGGAAACTGGGAAAGGTGATAACATTTGAAATGTATATAAAGAAATTATCCAATGAAATATGAAAGAAAAAGAGAAGGTAGAATCAAATTTGGAACATGTATTACAAATACAAAATATAAGAGTATCTTCAGCTCCTTGGGTGCTTTCTCTAGCTTCTACATTGGGGGCCCTGTGTTCCATCCTATAGATAACTGTGAGCATATTTGCCATGACTAACCAGTACCCCCAGAGCTCGTGTCTCTAGCTGCATATGTAGCATAAGATGGCCTAGTCGGCCATCATTGGGAAGAGAGACCCCTTGGTATTGCAAACTTTATATGCCCCAGTACAGGGGAACGTGAGGGCCAAGGAGTGGGAGTGGGTGGTTAGGGGAGCAGGGTGGGGGGAGGTTATAGGGAACTTTCTGGATAGCATCTGAAATGTAAACAAAGAAAATATCTTTAAAAAAAAAAAGAGTATCATCCTTGCTGGGCAGTGGTGGCTCACGCCTTTAATCCCAGTACTCAGGAGGCAGAGGGAGGAGTATTTCTGAGTTCGAGGCCAGCCTGGTCTACAAAGTGAGTTCCAGGACAGCCAGGGCTATACAGAGAAACCCTGTCTCGAAAAACAAACAAACAAACAAACAAACAAAAAGTATCTTCCTTATTAAGACAAAGTTGATCAGACCAAAGGATTCAAACAAGCAATAATATAGAAACAAATAAACAAAGGCAAAATAAACTAAAACCCTCCAGGATTCTGATGTGTTTTAACTAGTGGGTCAGTATACCTTTAAATTTCCATACTGAGAAATAACCAGGTAGAACAAGACAATGATAACTAAAGATTACAAACACTCTTTCACATTTTTTTTTTACTGTTGAAGAATTTCACTTTTTAAAAACCTAATGAAATAGGTGAAGAGCAGTGAAATGAAAGCAAAATTTTACAGATGAGATTTTTAAGCAAAGAAAGAAGACATGGATAGCATCATGTCTTCATATCCTGAGGTCAAGCTTGAGCATTTCTGGGTTCCAGTGAATTCTATTACCTAGCATCTTGGTGCATTCACACTATCCTAATTATCTTAAGAATCTACAATTTTGAGAAGCATATTATTATTTCCTTTTCTTTTGGAGTAGAGATTATTAGAAACAGCTGCTAGGTATGGGAGGTATTAGAAGATACCCCCTTTCAAATGAAAGAATCCTCAGTCTCCCTAAAGAAGACAAATAGATGGAATCCTGAAAAATATCTGCCTATTTAAAAAAATATAATTGGGATGAACATCAAGAATTAATTTTAAAACTCTCAAAGAAAAACCAAAGGGGCATTTATCTTTATGTGGACTAAGGCATTATCTACTAGCTAAGATATTTACTGCTTCTTACCATCCATCCCAGGGTAGACTAAGCCCTCAAACTACAGCTCATAGGAGAAATCACATTCTCCCTAGATACAATGTGGGTGAGACAGAGAGTGTGCTAAGAATTCTAATATAGTCACCAGAGAAAATCAGTGTCAGAAACAATTGGATTTATAGTAAGAAAGTGTGAGAAAGTGAATGCAAGTCACTAAAATCAAGTCAGTTTCATAATAGAGAAGCTTAAGGCAAACATAGCTGTCACAAATGCATTCAAAACCAAACATCCAAAGTAATGAAAAGTATATCATACTTCAATTATTCAGGGGTTAAAACTAAAATTAAAATTTATTATATTATAATAAGAACTTGACTATATAAACTCCTTAAAACCAATATTATCTAATAAATATAATGAACTGGAGTATACTGTCATACAGAAACCATTATTAAAAAAATACATAAAGAAAAAAAACACAGTTTTTGCTAGTTCATGTAAAGAGACTAATTTTTTTACATAGATAAAAAGGAAAATAATGAACTCAGATATCTTCAATAAGTACTTCAAAAATTAAAATTAAAAATAAACAGAAGGGATTGTACAATGTCCAGAACACAGCAGGGAAATGACTGAAGGAAAATGACTGACATCCCAATCAACAAACATGTGTGGTATCAGGAGAATAGGTCTCAGGTCTTCACCAGCTGTCAAGAAGTCATCTCTTGAGTATTGCATCTGGTCAGCGTTATGAGTCGAAATAGTGTGTTGTGATGACCACATCTGTAATTCACTAAAACTCAAATGCCTGACCAAACTTGTGAGAGTTTTTTCTTAATTAAATCATTTGATGTGTGAGTACTCAATCTTAATATTGATCACTGGTGGGAAGATACAACTTTAACCTGGAGTGTTTGAGGTTGGAAGATCGAGTTTAATTCTGGGCCACATCATATACAGGCAAATTATATGAAGAACATGGAGGAAGAAAGTTGTGCCTTTTGCCTGCTTGCTCTCACCATGATAACAAGATTATTCATTCACTGACATCTGAGCCTACTTCTTTGGGATTCTAGTTAACATTGAGGACCACCTAGATATCCAAACTTGTAGACAAAGCAACTACTAGATTCTTTGAACTTCCCTTGGTAGAGAGCCACTGTTGGAGTAGCTGGACCACAGACTCTAAGACACTCTATGTGTATGTGTGTGTGTGTGTGTGTATATATATATATATGTGTATATATATAAACATATATACATACACATATATAGAAATTGTAATATATACCTTATTATATATTTTTACATTATTTACATTATATGTATATAATTTTATTCTAGCAAATATAATTCTATTATATTAGGATATATATACATATATATTTATAAAATATAAATTTATATTTATAAAATATAAATATATACGTGTATATATCCTAATACAATATAATATACATATATTTTTATATAATTTTAAAAAATATTTTAAAATGTGAGAATTTCAGGTAAGGAGATAGATAAATGCTATCCTTTATTACTTTTCATGTTCATAGTATTTACAAATTTTGAAGTCTTTGAAAGAAAACAGTATTTTTATTAAAAAATTGAGTATTTTGTTTAAGTAAAATATGCTAGCAATTTTATCATAAGTAAATGAAGATGTTTTCATTTCTCAATTTTAGTATTAAGAACTTCCAACAATTAAGAAAAAGTAGCAGGTTCTAAAAATGACTATGATAATGTCCCATTGAGAAACTTTCTTAGGAAGGTTTGTCAGGTAACTGGGAACACAAAGTCCAGGACAAATATTGATCTACATATATGATGATCATTTGGTCAGAGACGATATTTGTACTCTATGAAAATAGTACTGTTACAGAAAGTGCTAAAATAAACAATTTTATAGCTGTCAAAATAAAGAGGAAGGCCTTTAGGAGCAGGTAGTAATGTGTTTGGGAGATACTGCAGGGCAAACATTCTTGCTTCATAAAAATGAGGTTCTGGGATTGATTCTAAGCCCAGTGTGAGTTTCTGTCTCAAAAGTCAAGGGGGAACACACTGAGGAATGATATCTATGGTTGACTTTTTGTCTCCCACATGCAAATACACACCGAAAGAAAGAGAGGGGGGAAAGAGGAGGAGGAGGAGGAGGAGGAAGAAAAAGGAAGATTGTAGATCACAATCATGTGGATTACAATAAGAAAATTTGTTTATTTGCTATTTTAAACAAAGAAATATGTTACATATTTTAAGTAATAACTAATACTGATGATGGTAAAATCAGAATAAGAAGAGCAACATCAAGTTTTATTTTTAACATAGCATAATTTCTATACAAAAAGTAACACTTTATTCTTTCAGAAAAAGTAGTGTCTTGCTGAGAATTCTAATCTACTGAAGTTGAATAAATATATCCCGAGCTTTTGTCCCCACCGGCAAGAACACACTCAGGACAACCGGAATCTTCTGCAGCAAAGCTTTATTGCTTACTTCTCAGGAAGATCCCGACCCCAGAAAATGGAGTCCCTTATATAGCACTCAGCCATGACGTTTCAGCACCTGATGTGGCGTGACAGCTCTTGATTCGTTGCTCGCTCATCACACCACTATTACACCCCGAGAATGGGCAGTGACTAGGAGTGAGTTCACTCTCGCACTTGCGCACAAGGCTTGTTTACTAGTTTGTCACAGCGGAGGCCAGCGCCATCTTATAATGGTGATTGCTCGCAGCACGCTGCACGGCTTTCCACATCTCCCCCTTTTTATTTTATTAAATTGAGGCTGGACTAGGTCTGTGTAATTATGCCCATCCGCTGTGGCTCCTGTCTTAGGTCGTTCCTCCAATGTCACAGCCTTTCCTGTCATAGGGTAACCCTATCGCCACTGGGCCCCGTGTCTTAGGATGATCTGTGCATGAGGAAAGTTGCCCGTCCCTGGATACCGCAGTGCTATGTGACAGTAACTACTAAATGACCTAGGGCGAACTCTACAAAAGAGGCCAGCCACCAATGTCAACTAATTTTTGAGCATAGATAGCCAGATTTCGGGGGAGGCACCTTGCTCAATGGCAGCAAGTGCTTGAGCTATCACAACCTTGTCACGTGTTTGTTGGGTTCTGAGCTTGCAAACCAACTAGAGCATGAACACAAGTCCACAGCAGGTGGCAACGCCAAATAAACCCACCCCCACCCATTCCTTAAAATAAGAAAATGCAGATGAAATCCAGGAGGAGAGGCCCTCTGTCAATGACAGGTCCACTCGCGTCGAGTTGATCTTTAAAACTGCCACCCTCAGGGCCTCAAGAGTCTCATCGAATCCCTCAGACCAATTTCCTGCAAGATACAAGGAAAGCTGTCTAGACAGATTAGCTGCATAAGTAAAATTTTCATATTGGACACTGGTAATACACAGAGCTTCCAGTTTTCTTTCACAACCCAACTGGGCCATCTGGTATAGAACTCCTATCTGTTCTTCTGCCAAGTCAAGGCGCTGATTCAATATCATCAGCCCTCCCTTTAACTTGGTACTAGCAGAAGTTTGGACAGTGATGGCATCAGCCAGATCTGCTGAAAGCTGATTTAATTTTGTGCCTGATTGAACCGTACTAACCATAGCATACCCTGCAGCTGTAGCAGCAGCTGCACTGGCTGAAATTGCTATGATCACGGCAGCAGTAATGCCAAAATCTCTTTTTTGTCGAAACAGGGATAAGGTGGAGGGTGTTTCCACCGGAACCGGGATCCAACGTGGGATCCGTGCTACCATGGCACGGTTGTTCTTTGTTATGTCCCAACATTGAGAAATCCAACAAGAATCATTGGAACAGACTTCAAATGAATCATTTGAAAGAATAAACAAGAAAGGGGGGTAAACACAGACTGGGGTAGATGGATAATTAATCTGGTTTACCAAAGTTTTATTGAACCCAGTGATCTCTACACTGGTATTAGTATATCCATAAGAATCCTGGGAGGCAGCATGTATTCCCCAATACTGAGCAAATCTTGAGATGCCATTAAAAGAAGCCTTTCCAACTGCTCCTCCCTGGATAAAGATCAAAGGATTGAGTTCTGTGCAACTGCCATTGACTCCACAAAGCACCCACTTGTGAAAGGGATGCATTCTAAAGTCCTGTATGAAAAGTCCCTCTTTCATAACAAATTCCTTCTCTGGATCATCTATCATGTTGGGAGAAAAGGAAAAGGTTTTACTCTGATCTGCCCAACGAGTGATGGAGGATTGACAATCAGACCAAGGCAATATCAGCCCTTCATCTTCCAAGCTACAATGTGGGGCTATTTTTGGTTGGTGGGGACGTTCTTTGTCTGAAAAGTTAGGTGGTAGAAATGTACCATTAACCCAAATTGCCTCCTGCCAAAAGGTCTGATTTGTAAATGTTACATCTGCATTGGAAGTATCTTGGGTTGTGCTTACCCAACCTCCTCGGTGCTCATTAAACTTCCCCAAAGCTCGAGCTGTGAGGTTGATACATTTTCCTGGTCCATTAATTTGAAAACATAAAGAACCCTGTTCTAATAAAGAGCGATTTTCCCCTAATGGTGCTCGGGTGGGATCATAGGGTAGATATGGCAAATCTAATGTTTTATTAGTAGTAAAGAATTTTGGAAAAACTATTGCATTATGGCGAACTGGCATTGGTTTAGGGAAAGTCGAAAGAATGGCCCATCTCTGTTCGCCCCTCATACTAGGAACCTGAGACAAGTTCAGCATTGTCAGGATCAGGAGCAGTCCTCGGGAGGTCAGCATCTTCTGCACCATCCTTGATGAATATCTTGCGGGTGAGTCGTTCCGGCAGCCAAAATGGGTTGTCTTCACTCTGTGGAAAAACACAAACAGCTCCCCTGGATCTTATCAAAATAGGATCCGGGCCTTTCCACAGACCAGTTAAGACATCCTTCCATTTGACCATTTCTTTTGGTCTATCAGGGTCTGAGCTATGTCGATCAGCTGCAGAGCGACCTTGCTCGTCAAGATTCAAAAAATTGAGTGTAAAGAGTGCCATAGATACAGCTACTCTTGGCACTGAGGGCAGAGTCTCATCAACTCCCCCTTTTTGTTTTATAAGATAAGACTTAAGTGTACGGTGAGCACGTTCCACAATGCCTTGTCCTTGAGGATTATAAGGAAGGCCAGTCAAGTGAGTGACATCCATTTGATGACAAAATTGCTGAAATTTAGTAGAGGTATATGCTGGCCCATTATCAGTTTTAAGAATTGTGGGCTTGCCCCAAGCACTCCATGCTTCTAAACAGTGCTGTATAACATGAGAGGCTTTCTCACCTGTTAAAGGTGTAGCAAACATAACACCAGAGCAGGTGTCAATGGAAACATGTAAATATTGATTTCTTCCAAAGGAGGAAATATGAGTGACATCCATTTGCCAGACCTGTAATGGTCTGATGCCTCGGGGGTTTACCCCTACATGAGGAGTAGGCAGAAAATGACAACAGTTTTGACATTGGGTGACAATGTCACGAGCTTCTTTCCTAGTTAAAGTGAAACGGCGGCGTAATGTTTCAGCTGTCACGTGGAAGCGTTTATGAAACTCCCTTGCAGCCTCTGACTGCGAGGACAGAGCAGCAGCCACGATTCTAGTAGCTTTGTCTGCCAAGTCATTTCCATGAGACATGGGGCCAGGAAGGCCAGAATGAGCCCTAACATGAGTAATATACACAAGATGTCTTCTATGTAACAAGGCTGACTGAATTTGCTGAAAAATGTGAGCAAGCTTGCTAGAGGGTCTAATTAAGCCAGCAACTTCAAGCATATTAACTGCATTGACCACATATGAAGAGTCAGATACAATATTGAGTGGTCCCGGAAAAGTTTCAAGGACTTCTAGAACTACCAAACACTCTACAATCTGGGGTGATGTCTCATTATATTGTTTAGATGTTACTTGGCCATTTACTACATATGCACCTATGCCAGATTTGGATCCATCTGTATACACTACTACCCCATCCGGAAGTGGGTGTTTGGCTGTTATTACTGGAAACACTATGGCTTGGCTTAAGGCAAATTGTAAAATTGGATGTTTTGGATAATGATTATCAATTTGTCCTGAATAAGAGGCAACCAAGACTGCCCAATCGTTAGTTGTTGCTGCCAGGGTTTGAACTTGAGCAGAAGTATAAGGTACGATTAGCATATGAGGTTCTTTCCCAAAATAAGTAATAGCTGCTTTTATCCCCCTAAGTGCAAGTTGAGCAATTGCATTAGGATACCACTCAATGATTTTTGCAGGGGAAGCATTAGGATGGACCCACAATAAGGGTCCTTTTTGCCATAAGACTGCTGTTGGTAACTGTACAGTTTTTAATATGAACAATTCAAATGATTTTGACTCCTCAATGCGTTGTAATTGAGCATCTTGCAAGGCCTTTTCTATCGTTTGTAAAGCTTGACATGCAGCTGGGGTAAGTGCTCTGTGGGAGGAGATGTGGGTATCTCCCTCTAATATGTCAAATAAGGGCTTTAATTCTGCTGATGGAATTTTCAAAAATGGTCTTAGCCAATTAATATCTCCTAGCAATTTTTGGAAATCATTCAAGGTATGTAGTTGATCTTTGCGAATCTCTAATTTTTGAGGAACAATTTTGTCAGGATAAATGAGTGACCCTAGGAAGGCTCCCATTCGAGCAACTTGCACCTTTTCAGTGGCCACCTGCAATCCCCATTGCCCTAACGTTTTTATTAATATAGGGTATGCATCTTGCAATAACTGTGAATTTTTATGGCAAATCAAAATGTCATCCATATAAATTATCACCTGTAATGATGGAAAATGCTCTCTAACTGACTTAAGTGCCAATTGCACATACAGTTGACACATAGTGGGACTATTCGCCATCCCCTGAGGTAGGACCTTCCATTGGTATCTTTGATCCGGTTCTAAATGATTAATGGCTGGGATGGTAAATGCAAATCTTTGCCTATCTTGAGGGCATAAAGGTATAGAGAAAAAGCAATCTTTAATATCTATAATTATAATTTCCCAATTTTTGGGTAAGGCAGAAAGCAATGGTAGCCCTCGCTGAACTGGTCCAAATAGACACATTTGTGCATTAATAGGTCTAAGATCATGTAATAAGCGCCATTTGCCAGATTTTTTCTTAATTACGAAAATAGGTGTATTCCAAGGTGAGGTAGAGGGCTCTAAATGACCCAAGCGTAGCTGTTCAGAAATTAGTTTTGTAGCTGCTTCTAACTTTTCAGAGGAGAGAGGCCATTGAGGAACCCATACAACTTCCTCTGTAAGCCATGGTATGGGCATGGAGCCCTCAACGGCCCCTAGAAAAAACCCAAACCTTGTCTCCCATTATTACCTTTTTGAGGGATAGGTTCAAGTTTACCCTGCTCTCCTTTCCCTAATCCCCTTCCTTCTTTATAGCCCATTTTCTTCATTATTTGAACAGCTTGTGGAGAGTATTCATTAGTCAAGGTCAATCCTAGTGCCTGTAAAATGTCTCTCCCCCAGAGATTTACTGGGAGTGGTAAAACATAGGGAGTGAATCGTCCTGTTTGACCTTCAGGAGCTGTCCAGCTCAAAGAACGGGAACTAATAGTGGGACAGGACTGATAACCTAAACCTTGCAAAGAACGTGATGACTGAGTAACGGGCCAAGTTTTTGGCCACCATTGGGAAGACAGGATACTTTTATCTGCTCCTGTGTCTAAAATCCCTTTAAATTGTTTTCCTTCTATAACTAATTCTAAGAATGGCCTGGAGTCAAGAGGCATCACTAAGTAAGCAGAATCATTCCCAGTAGAACCAATCCCTCTGGTAGCTCGAGGGACACCAGAGGAAGGAAAACAGCCATGTAGGCTTGGCAAAATTATTAACTGAGCTATTCTATCCCCTTGTGAAATAGAAAAGACACCCTGAGGACAGGAACAGAGAACTTGAAGTTCCCCTTCATAATCTTGATCTACGACTCCAGGGTGAACAATAAGACCTTGTAAGGTAAGGGAGGCCCGGCCAAATATTAGGCCAACACTCCCGGATGGCAGAGGTCCTTTATAGTCAGTAGGAATAGGCTGTACCCCCATTTGGGGCATTAGCATGAATCGGGTGGTGGTACGGAGGTCCAACCCAGCTGATCCTTCTGTTGCCCTGCGGACTGTGGGGTCCACCTTTTGCCTGTTGAGGTCCCATATGTTTTCGGGCCCTGAGACCTGAGGGCCCTGTACTGTTTTTTTGGAATGGTCTCATTATCTACTGCTTGAGGGAATCCTGGCTGCAGGGGCCTGCCTCGAATGTCCCTGACTGAACGACAATCTCTGGCCCAATGATATCCTTTTCCACACTTAGTACACAGTCCTGGTGCTCTCCTTTTGACAAGGGCTCTACAGTCCTTTTTTAAGTGTCCCGGTTTGCCACAATTATAGCAGAGTTTGAGCTCAGCCATGTCAGGGTGTTTTTGCCCTTGTAGAATGGCAGCTGCTAAACCTGCATTAGTGAGTGGCCCTCCAAGCTCACGGCAAACCTTCAACCAATCCTGCAGTCCCTTGCTCTTTCTAGGTGTAATAGCCGCCCTGCATTCCTGGGTAGCCTGTTCATAGATCAACTGTTCAATTAAAGGCATAGCTGTTTCTGGATCCCCAAAAATTCTCCCTGCCGCTTCTGTCATTCTAGCCACAAAATCTGAGAATGACTCCTGTGCGCCCTGGGTGATCTTTGTCAAATGCCCACTTGCCTCTCCCTTCTTAGAGAGTGCCTTCCATGCCTTAACTGCAGCAGCTGAGATCTGAGCATAAGCTCCCCAATGGTAATTTGTCTGGTTATTAGCGTGTTGTCCCTGACCTGTAAGCAACTCAAAAGTCCATGTTCCTTGGTCCCCTTCAACATTGGCATTGGCCCTTGCCTGTGCTTGGCAGGAGTCTTGCCACAAAGCTTTCCATTCTAAATACATTCCCATGTTAGGAGATGCGGCTTTTACTACGGTCATCCAATCGCCAGGTGTCATTGCCAGAGTCGCAAGCCTTTCGACTTGGGCTACAGTAAAGTTGGCATTGACTCCATAGTTACGAACTGACTCTGCTAATTCTTTAATCTGTATATACTCCACTGGGGCATGAACGCGTCCACCCTCTGCGCCTTCGAAGACTGGGAACGCTTGCTGCACTTTTCTCTGTTCCTCTTTTGAAATGAATGAGTCTGATTGATACCTCTGCAAGTAGGGCGGAGGTGTACTAGGACCCAGAGGTTGCGGATCTGAAGATCGCATAGTGATTTGACATTTGTCTCTAGCTACTTTTGCTTTCTTTATGTTATTCTGTGACTGATTAGCTCGTCTTTCATCTGGCTGGTATCTTTCTTCCTCTAAGTCTGTCTCCTCAGAGGAGCTAAGTTCCTTATCCAATTCTGAGCTACTGACAGCTAGTGCCTTAAACTCATCTAATGGCGGGTAGAGGCTCCTTTCCTTATGTGCCTCTCCAGTTCTTTCTCTCTTCTTCTCTCCCTTTCCATCCCTTTTTCTAATCTCTCCCAAGGCATTCTTTCCTTTGTATCTCTTTTCCTCGGGCTCAAGACCCGTGGAAAGGCCTAAATTCTTCGGTGCTCCTTGTTTCGTCCCAACTTTCAATCTCTCTCCCCACTCTGCCTCTGATAGACTGTCTTGAATTTCGTCCAAAATCTTCTGCCCTGCTTCTACCATCTGCTCACAATCCTCATCTGTTAAGCACGATCTCACCAATTTCCATAACGGCATGACCCCTGCTTTAAGTTTGCCGTTCTGCTGTTCCCTAACTAGATCTCCTTTCAGTTTATCCCAAGAAGTGACAGTTAACGAACCTGAGCAAGCATACCATGGTGCCAAACGGTCTACCTCCCTGACAAATGCCTCTATACTCTTAGTGGCGATTTTTAGGCCACACTGCTTCAGGACCGACCTTAACGCCACTACTACAGAGTGAGAAATTCCCATACTGCCCCTATCCAGTCCTGACCGTGACTGAAACTAATCACTGTCCAGGCACTGTCCAGGTGCTGTCCGAGCCTGACTGCGACTGGGAACCAGTCAGCAGTTCCAGCGGTGGAAGCAAAACGAAACTGAAAGGGAAAGTGCGATCTCCGATCGCTGTGCAAACAATCAAAAGGGCATCTAACTCTGGAGAAATTTCAAGACAATACTTATCTTGCAGAGCTGTAGTGTCCCGCAGTTCTGATTCCGCCCCGCGAACGAGGGATCTTCCTTGCGCTGGTGTGATGGTATAAAGTTCCCGGGTCTTCGGCGCCACTTATCCCGAGCTTTTGTCCCCGCCGGCAAGAACACACTCAGGACAACCGGAATCTTCTGCAGCAAAGCTTTATTGCTTACTTCTCAGGAAGATCCCGACCCCAGAAAATGGAGTCCCTTATATAGCACTCAGCCATGACGTTTCAGCACCTGATGTGGCGTGACAGCTCTTGATTCGTTGCTCGCTCATCACACCACTATTACACCCCGAGAATGGGCAGTGACTAGGAGTGAGTTCACTCTCGCACTTGCGCACAAGGCTTGTTTACTAGTTTGTCACAGCGGAGGCCAGCGCCATCTTATAATGGTGATTGCTCGCGGCACGCTGCACGCTGCACGGCTTTCTACATAAATACTTCTCTGAAAACACTAGGCTGTATCTTTCTGTGTCATAAAAAGTCAATGGGCCAAATTTTTACTTATGATTTCATGAATAAAATCCATTATTCTTAATATTTATAAGTAGTATACTTAAGCATACTTAAGTAGAGTTAACATTCTGTATAATTTATAAAAATTAAAGTAATATTTGTACATGACATTTATAAAAGTAGGTTGGCTATTGGCATTATGAATATTAGACATTATATAAACATTTTAAATTATTTAATTTTGATATTTTAATATATCATTCCCACTTCTCTTGTTTCCAAACCCTTATATATATATATACTTCCTTACTCTTTTTCAAACTCATGACATATTTTTTTTATTATTTGGTGTTACAAAAATATATATATGTATATGCACATGTATATGTATAGGTCTATGTGTATGTGCATGTGTATGTGTATGTGTATGTGTATGTGTATGTGTATGTGTATGTGTATGTGTATGTGTATGTATATGTATATATAATGTTCCTCCTGTGTCCCGAGCTAGTTTCTCGCCAGCAAGAACACACTCGGACAACCGGATTCTTCTGCAGCAAGCTTTATTGCTTCATTAGGAGGAAGACCCCGAACCCCGGAAAATGGTGCTGCTTATATACATCTTGGAGTGGCGTGTCAGCACCTGATTTGTTGCTTGCCCATCACCTCATTGCTACGTCCCGGGATGAGCAGTGACTTGGCACGAATTCACTCTTGCTTGTTTACCAGTTAGGCACAGCTGAAGCTGGCACCATCTTGTAATGGCGATTGCTCACGGCTCTCCACATCTCCCCCTTTTTGTTTTATTAAAATGAGGCTGGACTAGGTCTGTGTAATTATGTCCATCCACTGTGGCTCCTGTCTTAGGTCGTTCCTCTAATGTCACAGTCTTTCCCGTCATAGGGTAACCCTATCGCCACCAGGCCCTGTGTCTTAGATTGATCTGTGCATGAGGAAAGTTGCCCGTCCCTGGATACCGCAGTGCTATGTGACAGTAACTACTAAATGACCTAGGGTGAACTCTACAAAAGAGGCCAGCCAAAAAATGAAGAACTCAAATGCCGACTAATTCTTGAGCATAGATAACCAGATTTCGGGGAAGGCCCCTTGTTCAATGGCTGCAAGTGCTTGAGCAATGATGACCTTGTCACGTGTTTGTTGGGCTCTGAGCTTGCAAACCAACCAGAGCATGAACACAAGCCCACAGCAGATGGCAGCACCAAATAAAACTTCTCCCACCCATTCCTTAAAATAAGAAAATGCAGAGGTAAGCCAAGAGGTGAAGTCTCCAAGGGTCACTGGTTTCACTCTGGTTCCATTAAGGTCCAGGATCTGTATCTGCAGCTTCGTCTGCAACCTTTCCAACTCCTGCAACCAGTTCCCCTTCAGATAATTCGATAAATCTGTACTTTTAATGAAAGAATTGTTAATATACCTAATGGGAGTAATGTACACATGCGGGGTTGATGCCACACAACTCATTTGTATGGCATCCATCATCTGTTCTATGTTACATTGTAAAATATCTACTCTTTGATTCACTAACATTAATCCTGAGGCGATATGAGAATCCACCCTTTGCAGGGTAAGCAATGCCTCAGACATTTTTTTCTGCTATCTGACTTATGGTGTCAGCAGTATTAACTTGATTGGCCATATTGCTTCATTAGGAGAAGACCCTGAACCCTGGAAAATAGTGCTGCTTATATACACCTTGGAGTGGCGTGTCAGCACCTGATCTGTTGCTTGCCCATCACCTCATTGTTATGCCCAGGGATGGGCAGTGACTTGGTACGAATTCACTCTTGCACCTGCACACATTGCTTGTTTACCAGTTAGGCACAGCTGAAGCCAGAGCCATCTTGTAATGGCGATTGCTCACGGCTCTCCACACTCCTGTATATCATTATTATGTGTAATTTTTATTGATGTCACTCCTCTTCACACAAATCTTCCCAAATCCAAATCTCCATGCCTAATCATTCAAGTTAGAGTCCTTACTTTTTATAACCAATCAGCAAGTATTCTTAATAGCTGATCTCAAACCTCTGAGCCATCTCTCCAGCTCACTGTAACATTTCCTAGTTTTAACTGGTTTAAAATAATTCTACACATGAAAACTTCTATGTATGTCATTTCTACTCCCCATTACCCTTCTTACTTCTCTCATGCTCTGAACTATTTCAAATTATTGACCTCCTCTTTTGATAATTATTGGTGCTACAAATTTCTTAAGTGACATGTAATAATTTTGAATTGTTTACTTTTCTCTACTAGAGCACTGTACAGCCTTCTAAACTCTATCAAAATTTTTATTAAAATATGTCTACATTTTGCATTTTAAAAGTTCTGAACTGAATAAGTTTTATCTTCTATTTTTCCTCAAGACATTAATTTTTAAAGAAAAATATATAGAAGCATATATAACCTTAATCTATCATATAAGCATGATAGTTCTCAATGATTTGCTGTTATCAGAAAGTGTAAGTCAAAAACATCCATTTCTCCTTACAGTGTTTTTAACAATGGTGCTTGTTATAGAAATAGAAGACAAGCTAGAATAATGCATTGGGATGTAAGGGGCTAGATGTACAGAAGGAATTGTGTATGCTCTTTGTTACATCAAAGATCTTTTGTACTCCCTTCCTCCCTTTTTTCATTTCTTCCTCCCTTCCTCGCTTCCCTTCCATTGCCTTCTATTTCTCAGCTTTCTTTTGCTCCTCGTGTCTCTGACTATGTTTGTGTGCACGGATATCTCTGTTTATTCATTTTGTTATTATTCAACATGTCTCAATACCACTTTTACATGATATCTCTTCTTGAATTTTACATCTGTGACTTTATTCATTAACCTAAATTTATTTGTGATTGCAATGTAAACCCTGGTGGCAAACTAATGATGTAAAAAGTAGTGAAACATCTCTAGTACATGACAAGCATTTCCTTGCTGAGGTAAAATATGCTCTTAGCAGCATCGATGTTTCACTTTCCAGGTTATAAACAAGTGTTCTCTAGTGATCTATGGATTTCGATGTTTATATGATTTGAGCATATTTTCTTGTTTGTTTCCCTCTTTAAAATCTTCTCCAAGAATAAGGCCTTTCATGCTCCTATGTATAGAAATTCAATGTTAGACCTAATGGAATGAAAAATGTTAGACAAGCTTTGTTCTAATATGAGTTATAGTATTATAGGTCATGGGGCTCAATGGTAATAAACTAAGAGCCTACATGAAATAAGGTGTTTTTACAAAGGGCATATAAACCAATCTCACATCCAGGGGGATGATGTGACCAAATAGATGTTTGCGTCTAGTTTTCCTAATAGGAATTGTATGTGTCTACTAATTTATTTCATATACTATCCTTGTCATTGTCTTACTATCTAGTGTGAAGAATGTGCATTTACTATGTTTGGATGTGGAAAGGATTAATAAAATGTCTATCATGTTAATATGAGTAAATACTTGGAAATTATGACAAAGCGTTTATATATGTGTATATTTATATCAATATTTGATATTATAACCAACTATAAAATATAACAAACTCATCAATTCATAATGGGAATAATAAAAGCAAACTCTTATTAAAGTAATTTTATAATGTAAATTTTAAAACACTATGAAAGGTTTAATATAAATTCATATTGGAAAGGATCAGATTACAATGCTCTGGGAAAACATATTGCCAGGACGCATTAGTATTCAGATTCATTTTAACAGTAACAAAAATGGAATTGTGTTTGTTTTCAAATTGCAAAATACCTCTAGTAATTCCAGTACAAACGGTTTATGTAGAAACACAAAATTCCTCACTAACCTAAGCATTCCTAAACAGCAGGAATTAATCTAGGACATCACAATACATGATTTAAAAATACACTAGGGAGGTGGGTAAGTCACAAAACAGCATGGGATTGCTATAAAAACAGACAATCAGAAAGATAGAACTGAGTGGTATCCCACAAATGAACCAATGCAGCTATAATCATTTGAATATTAAGAATAGCACTAAAACCTACTTAACAAACATCAGTAAACCTAAGTGCTCATATGTAAACGTTTAAACAATCTCCCTTCCCTAACCCTGTAAAAAGTCAAATTAGGATGTTTGCATCAGATTACCTGAAAGAATCAGAGGACAAAATATGCAGACTTATTGGTCCTAGAAATATATTTGTAAATGGAACTCAAAGCACAAAGGAAACAAAATGAAAAATAGAAAAAAAATTAAGTGATAACAAACTATGATGGTCTATAGATATTTTAAAAATAATATTCAACCATTTCAAGATTCTGCAATCCCATCCATCAGTTTGTGCAAGAGAAAAAAGTCAGTAACATGAAAAAGATGCAAGTGCACATTTTTATTGAGGTGCTATTATACAACATACATACACACACACACACACACAGAGGGAGAGAGAGAGAGAGAGAGAGAGAGAGAGAGAGAGAGAGAGAGAGAGAGAGAGAGAGAGAGAGAGAGAGAGAGAGATAGACAGACAGGGGGACAGGGAATGAATGTTTGTTTCCTTTATTAAACAATTACTCAACTATTGAGAATGAAATCCTTGGTTGTTTGGAGACTTCCAAGGAGACCTTTGGCCAAACTATTCTATTAGATGTAACCCAGTTCTGGTACTGGAAGCTTCATTTGGTGACAAAAGATGTCTGGTTTGAAGTCTGTCTCCCTCATTATTTGGCAATTTTATTTTGATCACCCTTATATATGTATAGATTCAGAAAGCTTCTATTGTATTATGATTCCGTATTACCTCAAATGTACCTTAATTTTATCTGACTCTTCCCATAATCCTTTCCTGTGCTCCTCTTCCCACTTCTACTTGATCTTTCTAATTCATTCTTCTCCCTCATCAAATTTAACTATATATTCTATTTCGCTGTCTGAGGGATGTCTGTATGAACATGGCCCTGAAATACCTTATTCTATGGATTATAGCTTGGCTATAATTGATTTAAAGTTTAAATCCACATATACATGGATATATACCATACTTGTGTAAGCTGAGACAGCCTCCTGGTGTTCCTATCAAATTCTTTCTATATCTCTATCATATGACTAGTAGACTATTCTTAAGATATATATGATAAGGATACTTTCATAAGTAGATATCAGAGATTTCAAGCATGAGCTTCAAATGATAGAAACTGCCAAAGCATAGCAAGGGGATATTTGCTAACCTATTCGTGCATTTATACATAGTTATCATGATTCTGAGTACCTCAAACTATTTTTGGAAAAAATAATATAGCAAGACAAGAAATAATTGTCACTTTGCTTTCAGTCACTACCAATTTACTTGACCAAAAGTCTTTATACTTTATACCCTCTTCTCCATTTAAGTTGATGAATCATCTTCTAACATACAAGAGACAATATCATTCTTTTAAAACCAGAGAGCCATTGTCTATTACTGAGAAGGTGCCAGTCTAGTGAAGCTAGGGAATGTACTCTTCAAATAGGCCCTGGAATTTCAGGAGGTACAGTACAGGGAGATAGTCCTTAGGGAAATCAGTTGTCGACTGATGGAAACTAGCTAGAGATACCAAATTCTAAAATATCATTAAGAGACAACTGAGGTTTTTTTTTTTTTTTATATTTGGAAACCCTTGAATAAAAAACTGAAAATGTAATTATTACTTTTCCCATATAGAAATCTATATATTGTCTCAGAGTGATATGGAATCTAGCCATGAACTTCTACTATCATAAAGAAGACATGGAAAAGATAGCATTTCAAATCAATTAGCTTTTTTTTTTTTTTGACATAGTCGAGAAGGTAGTATATGTAGTCATGTGCATGCAGGCTGTAATTCACCACACACACAAAAGCAAAGAAAAAAACAAAAGAAAGCTGTAACTGTTATTGAACTTGATTTTGTCTTTCTAAGTAGAAACAGCAGCTATGACAGAAGTGCAAGTAACAACCAGACTGTAACTATTCATAAGTGTTGGTACAAATCATGACACTTTGGGGGGGCAGAAACAAAAGACTGGATTTATGAACAATGGCAGAATATTATTGCTGTTAACATGTTCCTTCTAAGGCACAACAGAAAAGCACAGATTGGTCTCTACAAATTCTTGTCAAGTTACAAGTACAATATGCTTAATAGAGGCAAAGAGTACATAGATTGACTCTGTTCCTCACTTTAGCTCACACTAACTATACAGAGCTAGAAAATGTATTCCTTGTATGCTAAGCTGGAATACACAGTAATGACCAGACCAATTCGCTTTGCAATCCTCTGAGCCATGATAATTGGAGTGTGTGTATTTCAGTTGTACTTTATGACCCACATTGTCCTTTTTCTTTTAATGTCCTAAAAATTTATTCCAATTATATTGTGAGAGAAAAATATGAAAAGCTCTACTATTTGTAGCCTTACCATCAACAAGCTCTGACAACTTCTGAACTTGCTATCAAGCTGCTTCATGTTACCACACACTTCTTTATTTTTTACTTTATGAAAATTTTCTTTATTTACATTTAATATGTTATCCCCTTTCCTGATCCCTCTCACTCACGGAAACCCTCTAACCCATACCACCTCCCTCTGCTGCTATGAGGGAGTTCCCCCACCTACCCACGCCCACCTCATCACCCTAAAATTCCCCTACACTGGGGCATCTATTGAGCCTTTACAGGGCCAAGGGCCTCTTTTCCCATTCCTGACAAGGCCATCCTCTACTACTCATGTATCTAGAGCCTTGTGTCCCTCCATGTGTACTCCTTGGTTGGTAGATTAGTTCCTGGGAGCTGTTGGGGTCTGATTTGTTGATATTGTTGTTCTTCCTATGGGGTTGAAAACCTCTTCACCTCCTTCAGACCTTTCTCTAACTCCTCCATTGGGGATTCTATGCTCAGTCCAATGGTTGGTTACAAGCATCAGCCTCTGTATTTGTCAGGCTCTGCAGAGATTCTCAGGAGTCAGCTATATCAGGCTCTTTTCAGCAAGCACATCTTGGCATTCACAATAGTGTTGGGTTTGGGTGACTGTATATGGGATGAATCCCCTCTTAAGATAGTCTCTGGATAGCCTTTCCTTCAGTCTCTGCTCTACACTTTGTCTCCATATTTGTTTCCATGAATATTTTGTTCCCCTTTCTAAGAAGGACCAAATTACCCCACTTTGGTCTTCCTTATTCTTGAGCTTCATGTGGTCTGTGAATTGAATCTTGGGTATTCTGAGCTTTTGGGCTATTATCAATTTAGCAGTGAGTATATGCCATATATGTGATTGGGTTACCTTACTCATGATAATATTTTCTAGTTGCATCCACTTGTTTAAGAATTTCATGAATTCATTGTTTTTAATAGCTGAGTAGAATTCATTGTGCAAATGTAGAGCATTTTCCGTATCAATTTTGCTGTTGAAGGATATCTGGGTTCTTTCAAGCTTATGGGTTTTATAAATACGGCTTGCTATGAACAAAATGGAGCATGTGTTCTTGTTATATGTTGGAGAATCTTTTGCGTATATGCTCAGGAATGGTATAGCTGGGTCCTCATATAATGCTATGTCCAATTTTCTGAGGAACTGACAGACTGATTTCCAGAGTGGTTGTACCTCCCATGGTTTCTTTGGATAGAAAATGAAAAGGAATTAAATCATTACTATATTAGTATGTCTGCTGGAGGTCATACTCATATTCCCATTTACATGGACAGTATGCCTCAAGGAAGATGAAGAATGTGCAGATTTGGGCTGGTGAGATGGCTCAGTGGGTAAGAGCACCCGACTGCTCTTCCGAAGGTCTGGAGTTCAAATCCCAGCAACCACATGGTGGCTCACAACCATCTGTAATGAGATCTGACTCCCTTTTCTGGAGTGTCTGAAGACAGCTACAGTGTACTTACATATAATAAATAAATAAATCTTAAAAAAAAAAAAAAGGAATGTGCAGACTGCCTCGGATCTACTAGGCATCAGACTCTTCCAAATCTTTCCTATCCTGATGAGGATTTTGGTCTTAGCTAGACTAACTATATCAAAGATAAGTGCCCAGAAAGAACGACAGGTATATTTTTGCCTATTATCTAGGTTTGCAAATGACTTAATAGTAAGCAGAGCCTAGTTAAACAACAGACAGAGAGCTTGGGCTTAAATTCAGCGGACTGTCCCAAGCTCCCCAAAGGACTCTCCACAACTCAAGCACCCTAGCACACCAAGGCTACAGGGATCACTGGTGAGTGGAATGCAAAATCTGTTCCAAAACAACCAGCAGGGGCCTGTGCCAGCAGGAAAAGAAATGAGGAAACCCACCCAACCAGCTACTGGGTTTCCTTCCAGTCAGCACTAGCCCCAGGCCACCTTGGGCATGAACACAGTGGACAGTCCCATTGCCCCTAGAGGACTCTCCATGCCGCAGGTGCCCTAGAATACCCAGGATCTTAGGATCACTGAGAAGAGTTGGCCTCCAGAGAGGGCTCTGGAACTGGGACTCAGGTAAGAGTGCAATCTTGTATCCCTGGTCTCTCAGAGACCAGTCCCTGCAGGAGAGTACTTGGGCCTCAGAAACAACAGAGCTTATTGGACAGGGAACCCTAGGGCCTTCATCTTCAGCCTGGAGGCAGATCTGAGCTCCAGATCTCTGTGAACCTTCCCTGTAAGAGGAGAGCTTGCCTGCAGAGAGTGCTCTGACCACTGGGACTCATGAGATAGTTGGACTCCCAGCAGTGTTGACAGAGCCTAACAGAATCACAGGAGGAACAAGCTTCAGCCAGAGAAAGCTATATCATCTAGCACCAGAGATTACCAGATGGCGAAAGGCAAACATAAGGATCTTACTACCAGAAACCAAGACTGCTCACTGTCATCAGAACCCAGCACTTCCACCACAGCAAGTCCTGGATACTCCAACACACCTGAAAAGCAAGATTTTGATTTAAAATCATATCTCATGATGCTGGTAGAGGATTTTAAGAAGGGCATTAATAACTAACTTAAAGAAATAAAGGGCCGGGTGGTGGTGGCGCACACCTTTAATCCCAGCACTCGGGAGGCAGAGGCAGGCAGATTTCTGAGTTCAAGGTCAGCCTGGTGTACAAAGTGAGTTCCAGGACAGCAAAACCCTGTCTCAGAAAAGAAAAAGAAAGAAAGAAAGAGAGAGAGAGAGAGAGAGAGAGAGAGAGAGAGAGAGAGAGAGAGAGAGAGAAAGAAAGAAAGAACACTGCTAAGCGGGTATAAGTCCTTAAAGAATTACAAGAAAACACTGCAAAACAGGTAGTAGTCCGGAAAGAGTGTCTTAGTCAGGGTTTCTATTCCTGCACAAACATCATGACCAAGAAGCAAGTTGGGGAGGAAAGGGTTTATTCGGCTTACACTTCCATACTGTTGTTCATCACCAAAGGAAATCAGGACTGGAACTCAAGCAGGTCAGAAAGCAGGAGCCGATGCAGAGGCCATGGAGGGATGTTCTTTACTGGCTTGCCTCCCCTGGCTTGCTCAGCCTACTCTCTTATAGAACCCAAGACTACCAGCCCAGGGATGGTCCCACCCACAAGGGGCCTTTCCCCCTTGATCACTAATTGAGAAAATGCCTTACAGTTGGATCTCATGGAGGCATTTCCTCAACTGAAGGTTCTTTCTCTGTGATAACTCCAGCTGTGTCAAGTTGACACAAAAATCGCCAGTACAAAGAGTAAACACAAAAATTCCTTAAAGAATTACAGGAAAATGCAACCAAACAGGTGATGGAATTGAACAAAACCGTACAAGACCTAAAAAGGAAGTAAAATCAATAAAGGAAACCCAAAGGGAGTCAACTCTGGTGATAGAAATCCTAGGAAAGAAATCAGAAGCCATAGATGCCAGCACCAGCAACAGAAAAAAAGAGATGAAAGAAATAATCTCAGATGCAGAAGATTCCATAGGAAACATGGACACTACAATAAAAGAAAATGTAAAGTGCAAAAAGATCCTAGCTCAAAACATCCAGGAAATCCAGGGCACAATGAGAAGACCAAACCTCAGGATAGTAGGCAGAGATGAGAATGAAGATTATAAAAAAAATATATATCAACAAAATTATAGAAGAAAACTTCCCTAACCTAAAGAAAGAGATGCCCATGAACATACAAGGATTCCTACAAAATTCCAAATAGACTGGACCAGAAAAGAAATTCCTCCTGACATATAATAATGAGAACAACAAATGCACTAAATAAAGATAGAATATTAAAAGCACTAAGGGAAAAAGATCAAGTAACATATAAAGTCAGACCTATGAGAATTACACCAGAATTCTCACCAAAGACTATGAAAACCAGAAGATCCTGGACAGAGGTTATACAGATCCTAAGAGAACATAAATGCCAGCCCAGGCTACCATACCCAACAAAACTCTCAATTACTATAGATGGAGAAACCAAAGTATTCCATGACAAAACAAAAATTCACACAATATCTTTCCACGAATCCAGGCCTTCAAAGGATAATAAAGGGAAAACTCCAACACAAGAGGGTAAATGACACCCTAGAAAAAGAAAGAAAGTAATCACTCAATAAAACTAAAAGAAGATAACCTCAAGAACAGAATCCAAATTTAACAACAAAAATAACAGGACGAAACACTTACTTTTCCTTAATATCTCTTAATATCAATGGATTCAATTTCTCAATTGACAGTCTAATATTGAATAAAATCGACTTCCAACCCAAAGTTATAAAAAAAAAAAATAGACAAGGAGGGGCACTTCATACTCAGCAAAGGTAAAATCTTCCGAAATGAATTTTCAATTCTGAATATCTATGCTCCAAATGCAAGGGCAGCCACATTCATTAAAGAAACTTTAGTAAAGTTCAAAGCACACATTACACCTCACACAATAATAATGGGAGACTTCAACACCCTACTCTCATCATTGGACAGATCCTGTAAACAGAAACTAAACACAGACATATGGAAACTAACAGAAGTTATGAAAGAAATGGATTTAACAGATATCTACAAAACATTTTGTCTTAAAACAAAAGTGTATACCTTCTTCTCAGCACCTCATGGTACCTTCTGAAAATTGACCATATAATTGGTCACAAAACAGGCCTCAGCCGATACAAAAATATTGAAATTATCTCATACATCCTATCAGATCACCACAGACTAAGGCTGATCTTGAATAACAACATAAATAATAGAAAGCCAACATTCACATGCAAGCTGAACAACACTCTTCTCAATGATAACTTGTTCAAGGAAGAAATAAAGAAGGAAATTAAAGACGTTTTAGAGTTTAATGAAAATGAAGCCACAACATAGTCAAAATTATGGGACACAATGAAAGCAGCCTTAAGAGGAAAACTCATAGCTCTGAGTGCTGCCAAAAAGAAACCAGAGAAAGCATACCCTAGCAGCTTGACAGCACACATAAACACTTTAGAACAAAAGGAAGCAAATTCACCCAAGAAAAGTAGGAGGCAGGAAATAATCAAACTGAGGGGTAAAATCAACCAAATGGAAACAAAAAGAACTCTTCAAAGAATCAACCAAACCAGGAGCTGGTTTATCAAGAAAATCAACAGATAGATAAACCCTTAGCCAGACTAACTAGTGGGCACAGAAACAGTATCCTAATATAACAAAATCAGAAATGAAAAGGGAGACATAACAACAGAACTTGAGGAAATCCAAAACATCATCTGATCCTACTACAAAACTGGAACACCTGGATGAAATGGGCAATTCTCTAGACAGATACCAGGTACGAAAATTAAATCAGGATCCGATTAATGATCTAAACAGTCCCATGTCTCCTAAAGAAATAGAAGCAGCCATTAATAGTCTCTCAACCAAAAAAAGCCCAGGACCAGATGGGATTAGTGCAGAGTTCTATCAGACCTTCAAAGAAGACCTAATTCCAACTCTCCTCAAACAATTCCACAAAATAGAAACAGAAGGTACTCTACCCAATTCATTCTATGAAGCCACAATTACTTTGATACCTAAACCACACAAAGACTCAACAAACAAAGATAACTTCAGACCAGTTTCCCTTATGAATATTGATGCAAACATCCTCAATAAAATTCTCACAAAAAGAATCCAAGAACACATCAAAATGATCATCCAACACGATCAATTAGGCTTAATCCCAAGGATTCAAGAATGGTTAAATATATGGAAATCCATCAACGTAATCCACTATATAAACTAACTGTTTTTCATAAAATGGTTGAAATAACAGATGACAAAATGAAGTAAAATAGAGGAAAAAGGGGCAAGAGTGAAAAGGAAAATTATAACACAGTAAATGTCAAGACATGTAATTAAATATAAAAGGCATAATAATATACCCACAATTCTCTCCTTGACAATGTATAGATCTGATTTTTTTCATTAGATATTTTCTGCCAGTATAGATCTGATTTGTGTACCCATGCTATAAATAGAGTGGTTAGATATCTGTGCATAAAATGAAATGATTAACAGAAGACAAAAACCATATTAAAATAATTCCCCAGTTAAAATGATCAGATATGAATCTTTGAATTTGGAATCAAATATATTCATTTTAATATTGTCACTTTTTACCCCTTGGTACATTACTGCTTCTACAGTTTTAACAATGTTTGATATCAATTACCAATGTGAATGAAACAAAAATTGTTTTATCATGACCAGAGACATAAATAACTAACTAAATAAGAACATACCACAATCAGTTTCAGTAGGTTAATAAGTTCAGTGTTTTATCCCCTACTTGAGATAATTTTAAAAATTCTATGTGCCTTTAGTACTCAACAAAGACTTGTTGGGTTTTCTAATTTATATTTTGGTATTAGGAAATAATCCAAGAGATACATAGCAGATGATATGTCTCAGTATCATTGTGTACTATAATTTTTATCAGTTTTCTTTTGACCTTTGTATTACTGGTGATGTATCTCCTATTATAGGATGAGGTACAATATAATTACATGAAATGTGACTGATTCTTCTCCTTTGTCATGTATTTATAAGCTGGTTGAAATGTTATCAGTAACAACCCAAGCCCTGTAACAGATCTGTTAGTAATGAAGATCATGGTATATAGACATGCAGTCCTACACTCTGGTTTTCTCATATTAGTTTCCTTCCTTGGTCTGCAACAATATGAACCTAGTCCAGTTTGACAAAAATTCTATTATTAAAAATTCTCCATTTCTTATGCGTGTATTTAAAGTCAATAAATCTACTTACAAACAGCACAATTCCTCTCTACAAATCTCATCAGAAGATATTCCCTTATACTCAATTACATAAAAATACCACTTTTCTCCTTTTTCTTTAGAAAAAAAGGTTCATACCCTCTATGTTTGCAGTTGGGATAGTAACTGGGAATACCATTCTAATTAAGATACTCCTGGGGTAGAGATTAGTCTACAGTGTACTTTGGAGTCTCAGGTGAATCATAGCCCAGAGCTCTTCCTTTTGTCACACCATAAAACATGGCTTCAGTGACTCTCCCAGTATTTGTCTCTCTACTATCTATTTTCAAGCTAAATGTAACTGTTTCTTAGAGGAAGCTTTGTTCTATTCTCTATTAGAATATTCAGTACAGTTCTTGCATATTTTGAAAATGTTTTCTTTGCCATTATACATTGTTAGCCAAAGTCACTCAATTTCATAAAACCTTTTCATTTTGGATGAAATATACCTGATCCTATATGTAGAGCATTTGATTTTACAGATCAAGAACTAACACATATAAATTAATTATTCATGATTTATTCAGTGACTGAAAGCACACACTGTAGACTATGTTTTAATTACAGGCCACAGAACCTTCCCCCTTGGTCTGAAACCTATATAAAAAGATTCTAACTACACATCATGAGAGTGTTTACAGTGCTAATGATGCTTTAAGTAAGTTTCTTACCCACAGGAGAATCTGCCTTAGCCCTTGAATTCAAACTAAATCCCCAGCATGTTAAACCTGAATATGATATGGCATGAGCTTTGTTCCTCCATAAAGGATGACATCACTTTCTTATATCAAGTTCATATTCTATGATTTATAGAATGGACTATACCCTCTGTTTTATTTTATCTTCTCTGTTTTCCTTTCCTTGCTTTTTTCTTCTCTCTTTGTCTACATCTCTATATCTGTCTCTGTCTATAAGCATCCCTCATTATATTACATGCTATACAATAAGCTCAGTGAGGATGGAGATCAAGCTTACCTCACGACCTACTGATAACTAAAATCCTACCCTCTGCTTAATCCATTGTAAATGTTTTAAAGTAATGAATGGACCTTTAAAATCCCTAGGTAACGTGCTAGTGCTAATTACTTTTATGGTTTGTATTAATTCTTTGAAACCATATTCTCTAAGGAAGAGAAACGGTGGGTGTGTGTGAACAAAGCAAAATTGAAAAGACTATGGAGATTTATAATGTAGAAGAAGTGATGAATGAAGAATATTAAAAGGGGGTTAAAGGGCAGAAAAAATGACTCAATGGTTAAGAATACTTGCTACACTTGCAGAAGAATGAGGTTCTGCCCCCAGCACCTTCATGGCAACTCATAGCTATTCATTACTTTATTTCCAGGGAATCATACATCTTTTCTTGCTTCAATGCACATACTTCAGTGCATATGTATATATATACATATATATATATATATATATACATATATATACATATACATATGTGTGATTGAATATATATATATATTCAATCACACATATTTAAATAAATGACTTTTTAACCTGTTATATTAACACTTCAAGTGTTTTCCTCTTCCCAGGTCCTCCTCCAAGAGTTCTTCACCCCATCTCCCCTCCTCTTTGCCTCTGAGCAGGTGCTTCCCCACACATCATCCTCTCTTATACTCTTACCCCCTCCATGACCCACCCAGCTCTAAGTCACCACCACTCCCACCATCCCCCTTCCCTCAGACATCAATTTTCTAGAGAATTAGGTATATCCTCTCCCATGGAAGCCAGACAAAGCTGTCATGTGCTACATATGTGTTGGGGTCCACAGACAAGCCCATGGATGTCCTTTGATTGGTGGCTTCGTCTCTGGGAGCTCCCAAGTGTTCAGGTTAGTTGCTGCTGTTGTTTTTCCTATGGGGTTACCACCCCTTTCAGCTCCTTCATCCTTTCCTTAATCCAACCATCCATAGGGGTCCTAACCTCAGTCCAGTGGTTGATTGTAAGTATCTGCATCTGTTTCCGTCTGCTGCTGGGAGAACCTCTCAAAGGACAGCAGCACTAGGCTCCTATCTGTAAGTATAACATGGCTTCAGTAATAGTGTCAGGAATAAGTTATCACCTATGACTTAGATCCCAATTTTGCTAGGCCACTGGATTATTTACCTTCATTTCATGCTCAATTTTTGTCTCTGCATTTTGTTTTGACTGAAACAGTTCTGAGTCAAAAAAAAAAATTGAAGGTAGATTGGTGACTCCATTGCTCCACTATTGGTCCTCTCTATCTACTGAAGGTGGTCAGTAGTGGCTATTCCTGGTTGTCAACTTGACTATATTTGGAATGAACTACAATCCAGAATTGGAAGGGTCACCAGTGACCCTAATCTGAAGGCTGGGAGGTAGAAGTTTCTGACCTGGAACTTGCTATGGAGATCTTGAAGACATGGAGATCTCTGAGTTCAAGGTCATCTGGGATTAAAGGTGTAGTGGCACACACCTTTAATCTGGGCTACACCTTCTGCTGGAGACCATGTAAGGACAATGGAAGAAGGGAGTTGTGCTCTCACTCTTTTGCCTGCTTGCCCTGTGAGACTGAGTAACTGCTAGATCCTTGGACTTCCATTCATAGCTACTACTGAACCATTGTTGGGAATTGGACTGCAGACTGTAAGTCATCAATAAATTCCTTTTCTATATAGACTATCCATAAACTCTGTGACTCTAGAGAACCCCGATTAATACATGGTCTCTTCAGGTTCCATCTCCCCACTGTTGGGAACGTAGGCTAAGTCCTGGGAGCTTCTCACCTCCCAGATCTCTGAGACTTTCTAGACGTTCCCATCACTTCCTCACCTTCCACAATTGAATATTTCTACTCATACTCCTGGCCTTTTGTGCTTCTCTCTTATCTCCAGAAATACATGATCCAGCCCCCTTTTATGGTCTTGTGCAAGTTGTGGTCCATTCCCTATGAGAAAGGAAAGACTTATCATAAGAGTGATTAATAGTGATTTTTATTTCCTACTCCCCTGTTATCTGTTTTGACACTTTTTATATAAAACACACTAACATTTTAATTACAAAACATTGCGTTTAATTTGTACTGTAAATGAAAAATGGTAATTTATTTAAATGGCTGTAACTTTAATCTTATTTCTTAACCAAAAATATGTATACTTTATAATTTTTCAAGTCCTTTGGTTTTTCCTAATTTAAAGCTGTAAAGTCAGATGAAAGAGAGTGCACATGGAAGAGTTCTGGAAACTAAGAAATCCTCTCTCCTTCTTTTCACCATATTCCCCTCAGATCTTTATCATAATTCTTATATTTATCTAATTTTTAAAAATTGATTTATTTGTGTCAGGGGAGGGCAGGTATATGTGAAGTTCAGAGGATAACTTTCAGGAGCCAGTTCTCTCCCCATGCCATATATGTCTGGGGATTGAACTCATGTTATCATGTTTTACCATAAGCATATATATCCTCTAAATCATCTCACCAGTGCCAATACACTTTCTATTTCTAAGAGAAGTTTCAGTTAGCGTCAGTTCTTCTCCAATGTTTTTACCCATTCCACACCCTCCAAAGTACTTCCAGAATGTTCTTCTAAGATTGAAAATTTATCATAACACCCAGCTTTAAATCTTTCAGTGGCTTAGTCTCATAAGCAGGGAAAGGTTGGGTATAATTTGTTGCCTGTCTTATTTATATTCCTTTTCCCATTATGCCTCTCTCTTCTCACTACACCTTTGATTATTTATAGATGCTTGAAAATGACCTTCTCCCTTACTCCTCTGGGCCTCTATGCAGGATTTTGATGTCTAGCATGGCTTTCTCCTACATTTTGCACTTGGTTAAATATCACATGTGTTCAAATTTGCAGTTCAAGTGTTTTCAAATCCTTGCTCTTCTGGAGTTCCTCATAGAAATGTGTTTATTTTATTTTACTTTCCAAAATGCATTTATTATAGTCTGTATGATCACATGTTTAGTTCTCATTACAGTGCTGCATTCCTATTGCAAACCCTCTGAGAAATCTAAGCCTTTCTGTCACTTACCGATTCTAAGAACTCACATCTAAACCAGCATTCCATACACACTTCAGGTAATAACTTGGATATTCTGCTTATAAAATACTTTCCCTAGGTTGGCAATGTTAAATATCCACTTGATTTTTTGTATTTTGCAAAAACAAGATATTCCATTAAAATACAAACAAAAGTTAAACAAATGTGTTTTCTCAATTATGTTTTTCTTTCTCTGCTTCTTTTTGTCATCTGCCCTACATAGTCTTACTTCTTATTTTATGGATGCTGTATCACCCTAGAATTGAAAAACAATCTTATTGTATGTTATTTGACATTCTTCACTTGTGTGTGTGTGTGTGTGTGTGTGTGTGTGTGTGTGTGTGTGTGTGTGTGTGTGCATGTGCTCCCCTATGCCAGATGGGTTTGGTGTTGGCTTTTATGTTTCAATATGTTTCAACAACTTTTTTTGTAGGAGATTTTTGGACATTGCATACAAGTTTTGATCACACTAAGTATTTTCTCCACCTCACTGTGTATCTATCCCCCTTTCATGGATATCCAACTTTGTGTCCTCAGTATGTTCATCTACCACAGCTAGTTGGTACGGCATATATGGTAATGGATGTACAGCTTTTCTCTGGAGTATGATAGACCTACCAGTGCACCACTCTTAGAGAAAGCTGGCTCCTTCTCACAGCAGCCATCTTTCTGCTATATCTTTTCAGGTAGGAATTAACCTCATGTCCAATTCCCATCTCCATGCTGAAATCTCATGTTTCTTGAAGTTGCTTTGAATATTGTTGTGCATAATTTTATGACTGCTATAAGTCTCTATGCTCAGTTGACATGATTTCTAATAAGATACTCTTCCCTTATAATCATCCACAGCTTCTTACTCTCATATTGTCCACAGCTCATCTAAAATGATCCCTGAGCATTGACATTGTGATATACAACACTGATGTTGCATTTAAGGCTGAGCATTCTTATGGCACATGGTTTCTTGCTGTCCTGAGATATACCAAATATGATCTGCAGGCTGCACAGTAAGTATTAGTAATATGCCTATTTTTGCCTACTCAAAGATGGATTTACAAGTGTGAATCATAAGAGAGCCATGTGAGTTCTGAGAATCAATCACAGTTTATGATAGTTGCAGAGCAAATACTGAACCAATTGAGCTATCTTCTAAGCCTCCTTATATTTATTTAATTATGTCACAGAATGATGACAGAGCCATGAACTTAGAATCCATCAGCATATGCTTCCCAGACCCCTGGAATTACAGTTCCATACTACTTAGATGTTTCTCTTTTTCTTTGTTTTGATCTACATGTGTTATAAATTAGTTTTAAAACAATATTTTAAATTTCTTATTTGAAATTTTCATATATTTATACAATATATTTTGATTAATACTGGGTCCAGCACTGCTGGACAGAGGGGAGATGTGATGTGTTTCTTTTCCTGGAACATGATCAGATCTTTGATCGCCACAATCCCCACGTGTATTGATGACTGTCATTGCCCTGGAACTGATCTTTCTCTTCTATTTGACTTTCAATCTTTGTTTCTGTGGAATTCAGATCCCCTATTACTCAGAGCTAATCATTCCATAATGAATGAAACAGAAACAGTTCTCCAGAATGAGGAATGGAGGCGGTCATGAGGCTGTGGAGGACATGGGAAAGAATTTAGACAACATAACCACAGAGGCCATAAAAGCCAACATGATCCTTTGTAATATAGTTCATTGCCATACTTGGCTCTGAATTTGGAATTACAAGGAGATACATGAACCCGCTGGTTCTATGACTACTGCTGCATTAATTAGTCAGGGTGAACTTGGGAACATCAAGGATAGAGACTTAAAGTAGTCTCAAGAAGAAAAGGGATGGATAGGAAAGGAAGGAATCTATAAAAAAAAACAAGCACATGATAAACAGGTTTATTTAATAGGAGAAAGGCTTATATAGGATCTAGAAATTAGAAGGAGAATATATGAGGGCATGGAATTGCTAAGAGAGGAAACAAAGATGCTAGAAATAAAAGGTGATGTATAAGCATATAAAAAGTTAGTACTTTGTTCTAGCTACTGGAATGATTGAAGATGGCAATGTCTAGAGAGATATTAGAGTAAGAGCTAGATGCTTTACTTACATAAATTTTAAAAGTTTGTAAGAAATTATTTTAACCCCAGTAGTCTGTCACCTCTCTGTTCTTACATGAAAATAGTTACTAAAGACTGCTCTCTGCTGTAACCAGGAAACCACAAGAGCTGTGCCCAGCTACCCATGAAGAACAGGCTGTGTAAAAACTACTAGGAAATATACTTTTGCTTGGTGTTTAGTTTCTGTTTTAAGAAATGTTGGTGTTGGGACTATTAATCTGGGACTCATAGAACTTGTACAAATATTAGAATTGAAAAAATTAATAAAGATCAAGGCCTTGACAATGTAACTTTAGTAAATAAAAGACTGGGTTTAGGCTGTCTGGTTCTGAGAAGGCTAAAATGTAGGAAGGGAGAAGGAAGAAAGGAGAAGAAGGAAGAATGATGAGAACCTTCAGGAATAGAGAGATTACATGAACTGACAGCTTGCATCCACTACTAACTCCAAGCTTATCACATCAATTATTTCTTTCAAACTGTCTCATTTCCTGTTTCCTTCCCAACTTCATGTCCTCCTGTTTTCACTATTGGTAACCCTTGTGTCCAATTATGGTTATCCCCCTGCACTTGAAGCTATATACTCAAACATCAGCAACCTACCAGCATCCATTTGTTAGCACCCTAACAAATAGTGATTCTCACTCCCTAGAGAAGTATGGTTTCTAATACACCCTCTGTGCAGGGTGTGGCCTCAGTATCACCTTCCCCATCTGTGTGCAATACATGGAGAAACCAACATACATTGACATGGAACCTCTTCCTGCTCACATAGAGATAGTTGTTTCATGCTGTCTGTGGTGGAGAAGATGACAGAGGTTTCATCATGCTATGAAACTGCTCAAAAATATATGTTAATATACAGTAATTCCTGTTTTTCATATTTCTTTTCTCCTTTCAGTATATCTATCTACATTCTCATTTTTGTTGTTTTCATTTTCATTATTGATATTTAAACAATTTTTTATCATATTCTTCCCTTACTCCAAACCATTCCAGATCTTCTTCCAATCCTTATCCAACAAACTTCATATTATTATAGATATTTTCTTCATTTACATTTCAAATGCTATCCCAAAAGTCCTCTATACCCTCCCCCGGCCCTGTTTCCCTATCCACCAAATCCCACTTCTCAGCACTGGTGTTCCCCTGAACTGGGGCATATAAAGTTTGCAAGACCAAGGGGCCTCTCTTCCCAATGATGGCCATCTTCTGCTACATATGCAGATAGAGACACGAGCTCTGGGGGTACTGATTAGTTCATATTGTTGATCCTCCTATAGGATTGCAGACTCCTTTAGCTCCTTGGGTGCTTTCTCTAGCTTCTCCATTGGGGGCCCTGTGTTCCTTCCAATAGATGACTGTGAGCATCCACTTCTGGGTTTGCCAGGCACTGGCATAGCCTCACATGAGACAGCTATATCAGGGTTCTTTCAGCAAAATCTTTCTGGCATGTGTTTGACAAGGGAGCTAAAACCATCCAGTAGAAAAAAAAGAGAGCATTCTCAAAGAATTGTGCTGGCACAACTGGCAGTTATTATGTAGAAGAATGAGAATTGATCCAGTTTTACAATGTTGATCTTGCCAATCCATGAGCATGGGAGATCTTTCCATCTTCTGAGATCTTCCTTAATTTCTTTCTTCAGAGACTTGAAGTTTTTATCATACAGATCTTTCACTTCCTTAGTTAGAGTCACGCCAAGATATTTTATATTATTTGTGACTATTGAGAAGGGTGTTGTTTCCCTAATTTCTTTCTCAGCCTGTTTATTCTTGGTGTAGAGAAAGGCCATTGACTTGTTTGAGTTAATTTTATATCCAGCTACTTCACTGAAGCTGTTTATCAGGTTTAGGAGTTCTCTGGTGGAATTTTTAGGGTCACTTATATATACTATCATATCATCTGCAAAAAGGGATATTTTGACTTCTTCTTTTCCAATTTGTATCCCCTTGATCTCCTTTTGTTGTCGAATTGCTCTGGCTAGGACTTCAAGTACAATGTTGAATAGGTATGGAGAGAGTGGACAGCCTTGTCTAGTCCCTGATTTTAGTGGGATTGCTTCAAGCTTCTTACCATTTACTTTGATGTTGGCTACTGGTTTACTGTAGATTGCTTTTATCATGTTTAGGTATGGGCCTTGAACTCCTGATCTTTCCAAGACTTTTATCATGAATGGGTGTTAGATCTTGTTGAATGCTTTTTCCGTATCTAACGAGATGATCATGTGGTTTTTGTCTTTGAGTTTGTTTATATAATCGATTACATTGATGGATTTCCATATATTAAACCATCCTTGCATCCCTGGAATGAAACCTACTTGGTCAGGATGGATGATTGCTTTAATTTGTTCTTGGATTCGGTTAGCAAGAATTTTATTCAGGATTTTTGCATCTATGTTCATAAGGGAAATTGGTCTGAAGTTCTCTATCTTTGTTGGATCTCTCTGTGGTTTAGGTATCAGAGTAACTGTGGCTTCATAGAATGAGTTGGGTAGAGTTCCTTCTACTTCTATTTTGTGGAATAGTTTGTGCAGAACTGGAATTAGATCTTCTTTGAAGGTCTGATAGAACTCTGCACTAAACCCATCTGGTCCTGGGCTTTTTTTGGTTGGGAGACTATAAATGACTGCTTCTATTTCTTTAGGGGATATGGGACTGTTTAGATCGTTAACTTGATCCTGATTTAACTTTGGTACCTGGTATCTGTCTAGAAACTTGTCTATTTCATCCAGGTTTTCCAGTTTTGTTGAGTATAGCCTTTTGTAGAAGGATCTGATGGTGTTTTGGATTTCTTCAGGATCTGTTGTTATGTCTCCCTTTTCATTTCTGATTTTGTTAATTAGGATGCCTTCCCTGTTCCCTCTAGTGAGTCTAGCTAAGGGTTTATCTATCTTGTTGATTTTCTCAAAGAACCAACTCCGAGTTTGGTTAATTCTTTGAATAGTTCTTCTTGTTTCCACTTGGTTGATTTCACACCTGTTTGATTATTTCTACTCCTCTTGGGTGAATTTTCTTCCTTTTTTTCTAGGGCTTTTAGATGTGTTGTCAGGCAATTCCCATCAAAATTCCAACTCAATTCTTCAACGAATTAGAAAGAGCAATCTGCAAATTCATCTGGAATAACAAAAAACCTACGATAGCAAAAAATCTTCTCAAGGATAAAAGAACCTATGGTGGAATCACCATGCCTGACCTAAAGCTTTACTACAGAGCAATTGTGATAAAAACTGCATGGTACTGGTATAGTGAAAGACAAGTAGACTAATGGAATAGAATTGAAGACCCAGAAATGAACCCACACACCTATGGTCACTTGATCTGTGACAAGGGAGCTAAAACCATCCAGTGGAAGAAAGACAGCATTTTCAACAAATGGTGCTGGCACAACTGGTTGTTATCATGTAGAAGAATGCGAATTGATCCATTCCTATCTCCTTATACTAAGGTCAAATCTAAGTGGATCAAGGAACTTCAAATAAAACCAGAGACACTGAAACTTAAAGAGGAGAAAGTGGGGAAAATCCTTGAAGATATGGGCACAGGGGAAAAATTCCTGAATAGAACAGCAATGGCTTGCACAGTAAGATTGAGAATTGACAAATGGGAACTCATGAAACTGCAAAGCTTCTGCAATGCAAAAGACACAGTCAATAAGACAAAAAGACTACCAACAGATTGGGAAAGGATCTTTACCTATACTAAATCAGATAGGGGACTAATGTCCAATATACATAAAGAACTCAAGAAGGTGGACTCCAGAAAATCAAATAACCCCATTAAAAAGTGGGGATCACCTGAGGAATACCGAGTGGCAGAGAAGCACCTGAAAAAATGTTCAACATCTTAATCATCAGGGAAATGCAAATCAATACAACCCCAAGATTCCATCTCAAACCAGTCAGAATGGCTAAGATCAAAAATTCAGGTGACAGCAGATGCTGGCGAGGATGTGGAGAAAGAGGCACACGCCTCCATTGTTGGTGGGATTGCAAGCTTGTACAACAACTCTGGAAATCAAAAATTGGACATAGTACTACCAGAGGATCCAGCAATACCTCTCGTGGACATATATCCAGAAGATGTCCCAACAGGTAAGAAGGACACATGCCCCACTATGTTCATAGCAGCCTTATTTATAATAGCCAGAAGCAGGAAAGAATCCAGATGCCTCTCAACAGAGGAATGGATACAGAAAATGTGGTACATTTACACAATGGAGTACTACTCAGCTATTAAAAAGAATGAATTTATGAAATTCCTAGTCAAATGGATAGACCTGGAGGGCATCATCCTGAGTGAAGTAACACAATCACAAAGGAACTCACACAATATGTACTCACTGATAAGTGGATATTAACCCAAAACTTAGGATACCCAAGATATAAGATACAATTTGCTAAACGCATGAAACTCAAGAATGAAGACCAAAGACACTGTGCCCCTTCTTAGAATTGGGACAAAAATACCCATAGAAGGAGTTACAGAGACAAAGTTTGGAGCTGTAGCGAAAGAATGGACCATTTAGAGACTGCCATATCCAGAGATCCACCCCATAATCAGCTTCCAAACACTGACACCATTGCATACACTAGCAAGATTTTGCTGAAAGGACCCAGATATAGCTGTCTCATGTGAGACTATGCCGGGGCCTAGAAAACACAGAAGTGGATGCTCACAGTCAGCTATTGGATGGATCACAGGGCTCCCAATGGAGGAGCTAGAGAAAGTACCCAAGGAACTAAAGAGATCTGCAACCCCAGAACAACATTCTGAACTAACCAGTACCCCGGAGCTCTTGACTATAGCTGCATATGTATCAAAAGATGACCTAGTAGGCCATCACTGGAAAGAGAGGGCCATTGGACACACAAACTTTATATGCCCCAGTACAGGGGAACGCTAGGGCCAAAAAATGGGAATGGGTGGGTAGGGAAGTGGGGGGGGGAGGGTATGGGGGACTTTTGGGAGAGCATTGGAAATGTATTGAGGAACATACGGAATAAATATATATATGAAAGAAATAAGATGTTCACCAGGCTCAGTTGGTGAACAGGACACAAATGTAATGTCACAGTCTAGGAGAACAAAATCTTGGAAGTTCTTTGAAGGTCCCTACCAACAGCATAAAGGGATGAAGGGGAGTTAACAGTTTTTGAGGGTGGAACCTTGACCAGGCCAAGTGCAGGAAGAAAGACATATGGATGGATCTGACTACAAGCTGTGTGGAGGGCTTTGTGTTGCAGTTGTCGAATTATTATCCATCGTGGGTGGGCTTTCTGGTAATGTAGCTGCTTTTGAATTCGACCTTTTTTTTAATTGGTTATTTTATGTATTTACAGTTTAGGTTGTTTCTAAGTAACAAGAGTATTGGTAAAGAACTAATACTTCTGCTGGTAACTCAATAAAATCTTATTGTTTTACCAAAAAAAAAAAAAAGAGAGAGAGAGAATTGATCCAGTCTTTTCTCCTTGTACAAAGCTCAAGTCTAAGTGAATCAAATACCTCCACATAAAACCAGAGACATTAAAATGTATAGAGGAGAAAGTGGGGAAAAGCCTTGAAGATATGGGCACAGGCGAAAAATTCCTGAACAGAACAGCAATGGCTTGTACTGTAAGACCAAGAACCGAAAATGGGACCTCATAAAATTGAAATCTTAATAATGTATGAATAGTCATGATGCGGTAATAATGTTGGTTTTCATTTAATTATTTCAAAACATACAATGGTTAAGTTTCAATGTAATATATTTTAAGCATATATCCTTTGTTATAAAAACTTGATTTCTGAAAGAAAGAAACAGAACAGTACCAGCAAAACAGCTCAGTGGGTAATAGCACTTGTTATTACATGTAAAGTGACAAGTGGAGTACCCCATTTTCTCAACTGTGTTAATTGGCATGTTGGTGTCTATATTTTTGTATTCCTTATATATTTTGGATATTAGACTTCTATTTGATATACGGTTGGTGAAGATCTTTTCCCAGTATGTAATCTGCTGTTTTGTCCTATTGATGGTATCATTTACCTTACAGAACCTTGTCATTTATATGAGTTCCCATTTATCAATTGTTAATCTTAATCATGGGTGTTCTGTTCAGAAAGTTGTCTCCAACGTCAATGCATTCAAGACTACTCTTGACTTTGTTTTTTAGATTTTTATGAGTATATACAAATTCTTCTACATGTAGACATCCAGTTAGACCAGCACCATTTGTTGAAGATGCTTTCTTTTCACATTTTATAGTTTTGACGTATTTTTCAAATTTCAAGTGTCTGTAGGTTTGTGGATTTGATTCTAGGACTTTAATTCCATTCCATTGGTGAACCTCTCTGTTTCTATATCAATAGAGTGCAGGTTTTACTACTATTGACACATATGTAGCAGATCTGCAGCTTGCTAGTTCCCCACAATGGGAGCAGACACTGTCCCTGATTTTGTTGCCTGCTTGAGGATCCCATTTCCTTTAACTAGATCATCTTGTCTCATCTCAGTGAGAGAAGATACACCTAGTTCTGCCTTGACTTATGTAGCACAGTGGACTACTATCCAGAGGAGGTATCCTCTTGTCAGAGAAGAAAGGGAAGGAAGGAAGGAAGGAAGAAGGGCTTCTATAGGATGTAAAGTGAATTAATTAATTAAGAAAGAAAGAAAGTAATATAAGCTAAAATAAAATAAAATTAGATTCTCACCCATACAAAAGAA